>NC_058379.1:36418058-36731933 GCF_018350175.1 Felis catus
TATTTCTCCTATATTTCAGCAATAAGAAAACCAGAGGTCACATGGTAAAAAAAAGAATGACATTTACTGGAAAATGGTAGACGATTTCTTTAAAAAGCAACTACATCTATCATCTCCTTTAGCTAAAGGAATTATTTTCTTTCATTCTCTTATGGTATATAAAAACTAATATTGCTTCAAATTTCTGTTCTGTAGAACTTCAGGGGGAAATCCTGAAATGCATCTCAACAAATAGCCAATTCAGCAGTCTAGGTCCAACAGATAGAGAAAGATAATTTTATGGCTCATTTTCTCTCCAACACCTGCTCTCATTAGCCAGGCTTCTTTGAACGAAGAGACAACCAGACTGAAAACGTAATCCCACTGACTGACAATTTAGAAAATCAGTTTTCATTGAAGTTCAAAGCTGTAAACCTGATTAGAAAAAACTGCTCCCTGATTGAAGCTGTTTATCTTGGTGGACAACAGCAGTTCTAATGAGAATCAGCTTGGTAAAGAATATTATTTTAAGCTCTTTCAAGAATACTTTTTTTTTCAATTTCTATATTTCCCTTCCAAAGGCACACACATGCCTCCATCATTTCTAGTCAATGAGGATGCTTTCTTTAGGCAATGATTAACAGGAATATGGGAAACAAAACGAAGAAGAGATTCAAAAACCTACTGTGATTTTCTTTACATTCACATTTCTGATGCACTGTGTAATACCAAATAATAGGGAATGTGGGCTTCTCACTCTTCCTGGATTCTTTCATTTTATCCAGCTACTTCTGGAGCCAATGTACGTCTAGTAAGATTTCCACTAACGCACAAAAGCAAACAGTCATACTACCAATTTTGGACGTTACCTGGCACTCACGGGTGTGGCCCGTGGAGCACCAAGTTTGACCCCTGGGAGAAGCAGGCCAAGTCTGTTCTCCCTCACCTTACATCAAGCCCTATGTCCCATTTCCTCAGCTACACACCTGAGGTGACAGACAACTAGCCCTAGGTGTCCAAGTCCAATGACACGGACTTAAAGCTTCATAAAGATGGAGTCAGTGTCAGTATCTCCCAATGCCCAGCCAGCTATCTGCTCTGCCTTGGACAAATCCTATTCTTTACAGTCAAGCTGCCAGAAGACTAGGTAATACGCTTTCATAAATTTTGAAGTTGAACTACTAGGTAGATAACATTTAAAAGGGTTCTATTTCCTGGTTACGTTCAATCTTCCATCACCGTGGAATTTCCTATTGCTACTAATGCCTCTTGCCTTAAGTCAACTTGTTTTCTGATTTCAAGTTAGTACGTCAGCTTTTCTTTGGTTTAGAGGATGCACATTTATTTTCGCCCTTTCTTTACCTTTTTATGTAACATATGGCATTTGTAAGTGGCAAATAGGCTTCTTCTTACCCCTGTCCTTTTTATCCAGGCTGACAAACTTTGCCTTGGCAGAGAACTACTTTGTGCATATTAATATGATTTGAACTGTTTGGGGGCTTGAACTTTCATTGAGCCATGTGTTCTTTGTTCCTTTTTCTCCCTTTCATTTCCCCTTTCTGGATTTAGGGTTTTTATTATTGGAGTGTCCAGTCTGGTAGCTTTTATTTACATATTTTTTTTCTCTATGCTTTTCATGATTACCCCAGAGATTACAATATGGCGCCCTGAACTACTGAGGCTCAACATCAATTTGTACTGACACCACTTCCCAAAAATGCCAGAAGTTTAAAATACTTCTAATTCCATTGTATTTTTCCTGACTTATATGCTGTAGCCGCCATGCATTTTAAATCTCTAGGTGAGACCCAGAAAGGTACAATTATTTTTGTTTTTCACATCCGTTTTTACTCAGATTTAAGCTCACATTTACCCTTGCCATGATTCCTCATTGCTTTGTGCACCTTCCTGCTTCACCTAGGATCATTTTTCTTTTGCCTAAAGAACCCTCCTCCCCCTTAGCATACCTTTAGTGCCATTGTGCTGGTAACTAATTTCCTCAGCCTTCTATTCTATGCTTTGCATAAAAATAACTTGGTTTCACCTTCCTTAGAAGGAGAATTTCATGTTTGTAGATATTTTCTCTCAGTACCTTACAGGTGCCATTTCACGGACTTTTAGCTCTTCTCATTTCTGTTGGGAGGCAGCTGTCAGTTCTACTACTGCTCTTTTGAAGGGGACGCATCTTTCTTCTCTGGGTGCTTTAAAGACCTTCTCTTGTCTTTGGTTTTTAGCAGTTTGACTAACACGTGCTTAAATTTTCTTAGCATTTCTCATGCTAGGTTTGTAATTCTACATTTGTGGCTTGATGTTGTTTGTCAGTCTTGGAAAAACTTCTGTTGTTACCTACTTAAATATTATTTTTGCCCCTGTTTGTGTCCGTCCTTTCTGGGATCCAATGATGCATACTAGACCTTCTATTTGCCATGTCTTGTGTTTCCTTCCTTTTTTTCTTCTCTGAACTCCAGGCTAAATATTTTCTCTGTCCAAATTTTGGGTCATTGGTTCTTTCGGCTATGAACGATCTTCTGTTAAATCAGCCCACTGGGTTTTTATTATGAATTTTATAAATTTATTTATAAAATTAAACTTTATTTATAAAATTTATAAAATTATTTATAAATTTATAAGATTAAATTTTATCTATAAAATTTATACAATTATTTATAAATTTATAAAATGTATTATAAAATTATTTATAAATTTTCAGGGTAGAATCCCCATGTGATGGGCTTTTTATAGAATCAGTTCTCTGACATTTTTCCATATTGCCATTCAAGTCCTTCAATAATTTAATCAGTATTATTTTAAAGTCCTTTGATTAATGCCATATTTAAGTTAAATAACCCTAATATCTAGGTTACCCAATGGTTTCTACCTCTATGATTCCTGCCTTATTGATTTCTAGTTGAATCCTACGTTTTGGGGTACCTGGCTATTTTTAATTGAATAGCACTGTAAATGACAGATTACAGAGAAAATTTGAGAGTCCAGTGGATGGTCCCTTTCTCCAGAGAGCATTTACTTTTGCTTCTGGCAGATGGATGGTTTAGGAACAGATTATATCATTCCAAGACTGCAGTCACCCTGAAAACTAGCCTTCTTCAGGTTCATCCCTATTCTCTCAGCAAAACCTATTGGGACCCCAACTCAAAGTCGGGCTGTTTATCAGGCAGGACCTGAATTCCAAAGCTTCTTAGTTTTCCACAGGCTCCAATCTACTCCTCAGCCTCCAGATGACATTTTTAATTCCACAAATGCCTGAATGAGGAAAGTGGCACCAAATACTAGGCTCACCTTTTGGGGGCACCTTTCCTGGAATGTCAGCCCCACAAATCCTTGTGGTCTTACAAATCTCAACGCTTTCGTGGAGCCTGGGTGGCTCAGTCGGTTAAGCGGCCAACTTTGGCTCAGGTCATGATCTCACGCTCTGTGAGTTAGAGCCCCGCGGCGGGCCCTGTGCTGACAGCTCGGAGCCTGGAGCCGGCTTCTGTTTCTGTGTCTCCCTCTCTCTATGCCCCTCCCCCACTGGCGCTCTGTCTCTCTCTGCCTTTCAAAAATGTATAAATGTTTTAAAAATTTTTTTTTTTTTTTTTTTTTTTTTTTTTACAAATCTCAACGCTTTCAAATGAATATCCTTCAATCCTTCCAGAGTGTCCAGCTGTTCTAGATGAAGAATAGGCCAAACAAGCTGACTGCCACTGCTGGAAATAGAATTCCTACACTGTCACTTAAAAGCTCAAGAACAAAGGCCAGAATCTTAAGTTCTCACTTCATTTTCTCCCAAACTGCGTATCTTTTAAAATACACCTTGCGACAAACTGTTGTAAACAGGCATATATAATGTAAGACCTTATTCCAGATGATGCAAGGGTATGTGAACTACTCACATCTGCAGATTGCCTGGGATCAAACCTCAGGCCCTGGAGAAGTTACTGCAAGTGTATATCCATTTCACTATTTGCCAAATAGGGATGATTTTACTCCCTGGAACACAGGTAGCTGTGAGGATATAAAGAAAGCACTTGGAAATATTTAAGAAAGTACATTCCATCATATGTAGTAAAAACTTAAGAGACATCAGCAAACTTACAATTATTATTATTAAAACAAATATTAACATAAGTAGCATCTTTCTTTCATACGATGCATTTGTAAAGGCAGTTCCTTGGTTTTTACTGGAAGTTTCTCTCTTAAGTTGGCTACTTCTGATGGCTCCCTTTTGCTTCCATATTTGGCTCCCAACGTTTGCTGAGTAAAGTCACATTGCATTGCGATTTCTGCAGCCTGGCCTCTCTGTTCTTTTAAGTTATTCCCCCACAGTTTCCACCTGTACTTCACTATTTTAAGATGTTTTCAAAAAGTCTACATTTCTTAGGCACAAAGGAACACATTAACAGCCCAATTCCATTCATTTCACTTAAACTGAGATACAGACTAAAAGCTCGAAACCCACCTTGTAGTTGGTGACAGGCGGCCCAGAGGAATGCATCAGTCAGCATCTTCCCTCATTTCCTACTCAAGAATTGGAGCTATATTTTTACATTTTTAGAGATTTACCAGATCTGAATATTTCAACTGTGCTTTTCATGTCTACAGCTCTAAAACAGACAAATCTAGGATTCCTTCTCTTTGCTTAATAAAGATGGCAAGGGCAGGAATGAGCATGGGGTGCATGAGGGAGGCACAGGGAGAACGTCATTAAAACACACATCAGACTTTTTCTGAGAGGAGCACTTTTTTGATAACCTGAAACACTTTGGATCCCCACTGAAATCGACGAGACTTTCTGCCCACAATCACAGACATATGGATTTCACCCAAAGTGAAATGAGCAAAACATCACAGTCGGCCACTGGAGGAAAATCTATTTCCCAGTAAGAGGGAAAGTCAGAATCATTCTGGGTGCAATATATTCCACAAAGAATGTATATATACATATTAATGAGGCAGATGCCACCTAAGAACCAGCCAAATCAGCCATATGCTCCCTGTGACACTGGAGAGGAAAAGAACTGAGAACTTTCAAATTCCTAAACCAGAACTGAGGCTGAAATATACTTGAGAGTTTATTTGTAAGGAAATTTGCCACATTTACAATGAAAGCGATATAACTTCCAGAAGTTAATGTGCTACTTCATATAATAAATTATCACCGTTTTAAACGAAAACGAAAATATTTCATTTCAGAAGCAGTGGGTTTATCCTCTTTATTTTTTGTTTTTAAGCAACTCCTTGTAATTCAGAACTTAGTGAAAACAAAGGCATTCAATAACAGTAAACTGCATCTTTTTTCCATGCGAAATATGGAGGTTTGCCTGTTACTGAAGAAGAAAAGGTGATCAGCATCATGACAACCCGCATGATGAAACTACATCAAGCATTTTTCTCAATGGTTCATCTGACCACAGAAACATACAATCTCTCAGAGCTGCCAGGCCAGTCTGACTCTGAAAGAGTCTACTTATTTAAGTACGGATGCAAATTAAAACTTGATCCCCAGTCCAGTGTATCCAGCAGATGACTATGTGGTACCTCGTATAGGCGGGGCACAGTGCCAAGTGGGGAGGGGGTGCAAGCAGTAGACAAACTCCTGTAAAAAGAGGTAAATGTAAAAATACAAGCGAGGGAAACCCATGGCTACAATTTTTGAAAAGTAATGTATTTGAAATCCTGATTCATTAAGTCATCAACGTGAGGGACTTGTGATATGAAACGCTTGTCTATTTTCACTTCGTCCATTTCTTGCTTGAAAGAACTCTCTCTATGTGAGTAGCCACTCTCCCTCTTTGGTGACAGATGACACGTGTGTTTGCCCATCATGCCCTCCTTGGAGAAGACTCTCCAAATGCACATAGTCTGTGTCAGTCTGTCCATCAAGATGACCAGATGCCTCAGGCTGGCAAATAAGAATTCTCCATCGCCTAGTAACACTGAGGGCATTGTTTGGATTTGGGTATGTGATCCTCTCCGTGCAATGTGTAATATGAACGCCGAGAGGAAGAAAGGTGGCCCCTTTCGTTTTTCAATCTTGAGTTTTACAGAGATAAGCTTGAGGTCATCATTAGTCGTCTCTCATACCACAGAGAGAAACTCTGCCAGAGAATAAAGCCACAGCATCGGGGGAGTTGAACTGAGCTACAGAAAAGGAGAGAGAGCCTGGCTGGCATTGTTTGAGCTTCTGAATCCAACTGTGCCTGAGGCCATTCTCTACCTCCCCCACTCTCAACTATATAAACCAATAAATTCCCCTTTAGGATTAAGCTAGATTTGAGATTGGAAAACTACAATCAAGCAAGGAGACTGGAATACCCTTCTACATCCAACACTAAATACCACTCTGCCAGTCAAGAAGCAACAACTAGATAAATAGCTACAAATTAAATCCTTCTGAGACTCATCGACCTGCTTGGTGTTCTGTCCATGAAAATAAAGTGAGACTCTGAAATTGGTAGAGAGATTGCACAGAGAAGGCAGATTAATTCCAGATATATTAGAGAGCAGAGGAAATAGAGTTGAAATAAGGGAAAAGGCAAGTGTTCAGAAGAGGAACCAACATCAGCTACAGGCCCAGAAACCCTTGTAAGATTAGGGATTAGAATTAGGAGCAGACAGCAACTACTCAGAATGGCTGAGTGGAGTTTCAAAGGCAAGATGGAAAGTGAGACAATGCCTTATGGCAGCTACAGCATGCAGGACTCAGTCAGGAAGCATTTGAGTGCCTTCGAGTGCTGGGCACCTGGCTAGGCAGATGAGACAAGGTTAATAAAACATGGCCCAAGCCTTCCAATCCACTGTGGGACAATGACACAGAAACCAGTAATAGCAACGCTGTAACTAAGCATTATAATCACGTTACACACCAGTTATTGCTATGTATGTAGACGCGTGGGGTGGGGGTGGGGGTCCCGTGGTCCCAGATAAGGAAGAGGGCACAGCATAGACTGTTGCTATAATGATACCCTAACATCCTAGAGAAAACAGTTTTTACTAGTTGTAGGAATGATGGGAGACCATCAAAGGTGCTTCCCGTTACCTATAATTCCTGTGGAAAGTAAGTCATTGTTTTCTTTGCTGCACAATGATGTAAGAATAATTCTTGATTTAGTAATAAAACCAAACAAATCAACATTGAACACATCATGTGTTCTATCTCATGAGAGATCTACGACTACCAAATACAAATAATTCATCTGGCCTTCCCCCACCTCATTCTGTTTCAAGTGTGTATAGTAGGCACGGATAGGCTGCCCAGATCCCTCCTCACCCCTAGGACTGAATACTGAACACTGCTGGCCATTAGCTGTTGGTCTCTAATACTGCCTTGGATGGAGAAGAGTTACCCTGTCCAAGGTGACCCACAACCAATGACTGGTCAACACTAGGGTATAAAGATTCAGCCTCCTTGCCCCCAACTCAGGACCACTCTGAAAGGCCATGAGAGCTTCAGGGGTTAAAGATGGGTTTGGCTGAGGCTTCAGAGCTTCAGAGCTTCAGAGCTTCAGACGGGATCCGCTGAGACCTCTGCTGAGAATGCATTGCAGGACTGGGCAGGGAGAGAAGTAAAGCTGCTTTTTCCTTTCCCTTCCCCAGACTCGGATCCCAACAGCACCTCTTAAGGGATATGCGTCACGCTAATATGGATCCCAAGGAGCCCAGTCTGCAACAGTAGGCCGTGTCTACAGACACTGGGAACACCACAGGGAGTCTAGAAAGAAGGAAAAGAAACTTTTGTTTCTAAATTTCCACTATGGAAAGATGAGGGGCAGATATAAAAAGGTCCAGCCAAATTTCCAGTAAAAGAGAGTTTTGCTTACAACTGTAAAAAAGAGAAATCAAGAGCAATAGAAAGATATTGCTAATCAGGCTATTTCATTTATCCCATAGATATTTAGGTTATAGGGTACTGAAAATTTTTCACAAAAGAAAAGCGTTGATAAGAAAATCCTGCAGGACCCGTGTGGTCATGAGAAGATGAGATGCTTTACACATGAATGAGAATACAAGTCAAAGTCCATCATTTCATAAAAAAGTGATGGAATACACCACCTAACGTAGGTGAAAGCATCCAGGTCTGGGCATTTGTCATGTTTTCATAAAGTTCACAGAAGTACTGCACATTCATCTGAAACGTACACAGTGCAAGGTCCTACAACAATTCTGAACATGGCTGGTCACATTCTAATTGCAGTTTCAAGAAAGAGCAATTTCCGAAGCTCACACTTTTCTAGGATAATGCTCTTCTAGGATGGACGATAATGAATTCCACCCAGCAAACAACTTTCAGTAATGAAGCCAAGGGTGCACCTGTCCTTAAATAGAAGCTCAGAGAGAGTAATCCAGGGCCGCAGAGAACTGTGCCATTCTACAAGAGGCTAAGGCTCTTAATGGCATGCCTCATGGATCCTGTCCATTTCAGAGTGCCATCCGTCTCTAAATGTCCGGAGGGTGACATTCCTCATCAGAAGCTCGAGGGCTTAGCTCAAAGTGATGGGTGTGTTTTTTCCTCCAAATAAGTGAACCTTAATTAAATTCAGGGGAAACCCACCAGGTTTTTTTTTAAGAAAATAGGACTGATAGAAACGCTGACAGCTCAGATTAAAATAGAGACAGTTCTAATGAAAAAGAGACCACTGAATACTCCATCTACTCCAAGCAGATATCAGGTTGGGAAACATACTCCAAAAAGTTGGCCACTTCTTATGGAAGAGGAAGAATGACTGAGACAGAAGCCAAAAGTCATGGAGAATCATTTCTAGATGGTAGGACTGAGTCCTAATCAAGGAGCTGCATGGCACGCCAGGCTGTGTTTCTGAATTTCTGTGAATTGGCAACTCCTGTGTGTTTTTCCTTCCAGCCCTTTTTCAACAGAAGGCCCTCTATGGCAGTTCCCCCGTGGCTGCCCACTGTTGCATGTTGAGGGTGGGAGGGGATGCAGATAACTTGTCTTCTTAGTTCACAGATCTTCAGTCTGAAGAGATCTGGATTTGAGGAGCTATACGAAACCTCACCAGAGGCGGTTCCTCTGCACCTGAGCCTGATTTAGAGGGTGAGATCTTGGACTTGGAGCCTATGCTTTTATGAAATGAGATTTTAGTTCCTGGCAGTGGAGGTGAGTGTACT
Organism: Felis catus; assembly: GCF_018350175.1. Lineage (NCBI taxonomy): Eukaryota > Metazoa > Chordata > Mammalia > Carnivora > Felidae > Felis > Felis catus. The sequence goes on from NC_058379.1 coordinate 36,427,161, forward strand.
GTGCATGTGGGAGGGACGTGATAGGGATGGTTATGGTCAGAGGATGCTGGGCAGACTGCATTTTCCAATGACGGCTACACCAGTATATATCCTGTTTCACGCACTCTTCCTAAAAGGTGATGTTGACACGCCTCTGCTGAAAGGTGGGGTCTATGTTCCCTCCATTTCAACTTGGAAGGCCTTTGCAGCTGTGGTGGAAGTGATTCTGTGTGACGTAATAAAGCGCAGTGCAGTCCCCACCTTTCCCCCCAAAAGATGCTCGCCTGTCCAACCTGGTCACCATGTGGTGAGGAATCCCAGGTCATGTGAGGAGGCCATACGTGGGTGCCCTAGCCAGCAGCCACAGCAAGGTCCCCAGCTGACCACCATCGACTGCTAGACACGTGAGTGAGCAAACCTCCAGCTGATTCCAGGCCCTGGCCTTTGAGACTTCCCACTGAAGCCCCAGACATTGTGGAGCAGAGATCAGCCATTCCTACTGTGCCCTGCCTGAATTCCTGACACACAGAACCTCTGAAAGATAATAACGATTGTTGTTTTGAGCCATGCATATTCCTGTGACTCAAACTATGAATGTTGATTGTAAATTCCATATGAAAATGTGCCTCTCAATGTAATATAAAAATAAAAGTTTCAGTATTTTTTATGCCTAGCACGGTATTAATTTCAGAGAGTTCCTCATTCTCACAGGCTTAAAAAATGCCAGCCTATGTCTGAATTAGCACAAATTAATGATGACAGGGACAATCTATTGATAGGTGTGGAGGAAGCCTTCTGCTCAAACACTTATCATAAATTCAAAAAATGCACAGGGATATTCTTTCATAGGCCCAGACCAAACTTTGCAGGACAGCAACTGAAGAAGGCATAGTCTAGACCAGAAGTACCAGTGCCCAAGGGTCATACCAATACAAAACTATCACCAAGGCTTGGATTGATAAGAGGCAACAGGGCTTAATGGTAAAGAGCTTGAGCCCTGGAATCCAAAAACCTAGATTCAAAATCTCATCTTTTCCATTTATGAGCTGTGCGACTTGCCTCTCGATAAGTTAATTAACCTCCCCGTGCCTTTGTTTCACCTGTAAATCAGGATTGTAGGAGTCAGGGTTCTCTAGAGAAACGAAACCAATACTACATATCAGTTATATGATAGAGTATGTCAGAGAGACAGAGATTTTAAGGAATTGTCTCAGGCAATTGCTAAGGACAGCAAGTCCAAATTCCACATGGCAGCAGGCTGGAAACTCAGGCAAGGTTTCTAGGTTACAGTCTTGAGGTAAATTCCTTCTTCAAGAAACTCCAGTCTTTTATTACAATTTAATTTTAATGTTTGTTTATTTTTGAGAGAGAGAGAGAGAGAGAGAGAGAGTGAGTGAGCACGCACGTGCGCCCGAGTATGAGCGGGGGAGAGGCAGAGAGAGAGGGAGAGAGAGGATCCGAAGCAGGCTCTGTACTGACAGCAGACAGCCCGAAGCTAGGCTCAACCTCATGAACCCAGAGATCATGACCTGAGCTGAAGTCATAAGCTCACTGGACTAAGCCACACGGGGCCCTTAAACTCAGTCTTTTAAAACCTTCAATTGATGGGATGATGCCCACCCATCTTATGAAAGGTTATCTGCTTTACTCAAATTCCACTGATTTAACTGCTAATCCTTATTGGAAGTCCTCTGATTTAAACGTGAATCACATCTAAAAATACCTTCAGAGCAACATCTAGGCCTGAGTTCAACCAAACAACTGGGTACCCGGGTCTAGCCAAGTTGGCATACCACATTAACCACCACAGAGATAAAATATAGTACCTACCTGATTGGGTTTCTCACTGGGGTTCAGTGAGATAATACCCATAGGTCCCTAGCACAATGCTGGGCAGATCACAAAGGCTCAATGCATGCTAATTAGTACTGGGATAACCATGGCATGGCCTGGTCAGCCCTGGTTTATACCCGTTGTTCTTACATAATTATAAAGAGCACCCCTGTGTCCCTTGGTTATTACTTACAAATTACTCTTGCAAACCAGGGGATCAGTAGCCTCATGCTTCACCCCATCTTTATGTGAAAGTGTCTCTAAAGGAAAAAAGAAAGGGACGTTTCTGCTGGACATTTCTGAGGAAGCAGGACCAGATCATCATCCTCTTCAGCCCTGGGTGCCCTCATCTGCTCGGAAACTAGACCCTACATTCACGCTTGTCACAGCAACTCACTCTCTGAATTAGGACTCAGCAAGAAAAGCCAATTTATGTTTATCATAACTCCATTTTGAACATTAGGAGAGTACACCATTCAAGGGAAAAGCAGGGGGGGGGGGTCTTAAAGGTAAGCCCAAAGTGTCGGCACTTAAATGGGTCAAATACTTATTACGGTGACTCTTCCTCGGGTTCTACAAAGATTAAATAGTACATACTCCGGTAACATCAGAAATAGTTTAAATTGACCTAGGGTAGTAAAGAGAGAAAAAAACAAAAACAATGCACTGCAAATATCCTTCTATGCCCACAGGATAGGAATTTCAAAGTGTAAGTTAAATAGTTTTATTTTTCTAACCCCATCTCTCACTCCCAAGCCAAAGGGCTCATTTTTCAAACTTTCTGAATCTAAAGTTCAATTTGGCATCCTTAGAATTCTCAAATCACCCAGCAAAGGCCATTCACGGCATCAACAGCATTAAGTCACTTTCTTTTCATGATTATATTCCTGTCAGAGTATTTCACCCAACTCTGGTGCCAGATAATCTGCAAATTGCTCTCTGAATAATCGAGTGCTGACCAGGCCTCTCGTTAAGCAATGACTTGAGCCCAAGTATCCTAATCTGACTGACCTAAAGTTAAAAATACAACTATTCTGTTCTTGTAAAGAAGCATTAAGCAGAAGAGAGGCTCCAGAATAATCCCTAGGTCTTTCTGAATTACACAGTCTGAGTTATATTATGATCACTTACAATTCAACCTGAGCTTCAGCATTGATAGAAATCCCTTCTATATGATCGGCTTTTTCACTCAAGAAACTTAAACTAATGCCATGTGACTATAAAATAACAAGCCTGATTTCTGCATGTAGCTTCTCCAATTACTTTCCTTGTACTTTACAAACTGGATCTTGTCCTTTCACCTCAGATCAACATGAAATTAAAAACAAAGAAGTGAAGCCTGTCTTACACAGCAGAAGTCCCAATAAAATTTATATGAAGTTTAATGCAACGAACACATTGACCAAAGCATCTTGAATTTTCAAGGGCATGTCAAAGCCAAACAGTAGCAGCTTCTGGAATTACAACAAAACAAACAAATTCTGCAGCCAACTGTTGTACCATATGTTTCTAATGGCTTTTAGTCTACATAAAGCCAATTCATCGTTTGAACAAAACACATCACAGAGGCTCGTCACTGAAGGCATATTTCTGACCATTTGTCAATTTCTTGCTGCAGCAAGGTCTGAAGTCTGAACGGAAAGCTGAATCATGCCTGGAAAGAATGGACACATTGCCAATGGCTTTTCCAGCCTAGACTCTGCCAGAACAGTGAAAAATGCAGATTATCTTCCCTGTTGACTTTTGGAGGTAGACCTACGAAGTGATTCTCCTAGACCCCAGATGTCTTTCCCAAAAGCTTCAAGATACACCTTCAAAGGAAGGATTTGCTTGATGACTATATATGCACATGCCCTCTAACAAGTAATATAACTTATTTCTTGACTAATCACATGTAAATTTCTTTTTTCCTTGTAAATTGTACAGGACAAAATTCAAAACTCAGGAAGCCTTCTTCCGCCAATCAGTAATCCTGCCTGGAATGTTAATTGGTATGTTCAGAAAATAAATACACTTTTGTGTTGGTATAAGACCGGCACGAGAAGGAGGGCAGAGTCGCTCCCCAAGGGTTTTATTATAAAGTAAAATATAAATAACCTTTGGCAATATTTAAGACCACAGCCCCACTTCCTAGAACAGATAATCAATAGTTGACCACTGCAATCCAGCCCTTGTTGAAAATGAAAGGGATATGTATTTTCCTCAAAAGTAAGTGCAGTAAGATTGAAGATTGTTATTTTCTAGAACCTTCAAGAAACTTAAACTCTCCCCCACCTCATCCCACAATTTTGCCTAAACACTATTCTGGAACAATCAAGTCAATCCCTTACAAATCCTATCGCTGTCGTTGAAATTTTTAAGTAGAGAGCTGAAAGATTCAGGATATACTCCACATCTTACCTGAAAAACAAACAAAATGCAGTGTCTACTCTGCTCAGGAGTGACAGAACCCAAATCAATACATAGGTTCATGTAACTAACAGATGCAAGGATAAAAATGCTCCCAGATGCTGGGTGAAAAGGACTCAAACACTTCAAATGACGCCTCCGGCTGAAATCTCTGTTCTAGTCTCAGTCAGAACAACTGGCAAGCACAATGGGCCTATATCTTACCTACTCAAGGATTCCACTGGTTCCACTTCCAGTTCTCCCACAACTATGTGGGAAACAGCCTGTCTTCCAACAACTATGACATAAGTCTCATGATTCACTCTAACCGAATGAACTCTGTCTCTAAATAAGTGGTAGTTGTCGAGATGCGATTACATTGACTTGCAATACTGAAGTTGGATCCCCACGTCTCAAGCGACCTTTATGGCTGGGGGAAACTGAGGCTGTGGCCAGCCCTGTGTGACATGTCCCACTCCTGCAGCTGGAGCGGAGCCCCACTAGAAGTACACGGTCAGCAGTAAGACAGTTGGGGGCCAAAGGACATGTGGGTTGCGTTACCGAAAAGAAGGGAAATGGATACAGGGAAGCAAAACACATCATTTGCTACATTCTGTACCATTACACTTATCAGATCCACAAAGCAGATCAAACTATGTTACGAGATTTAACTCACAACATTTGAAAAAAATGGAGGCATCCCATTTAGGTCCAGAATAACCAGAACATCCATTCTACAAGGTACAAGACAGTATTTGTTAAATGATTATTTAATTACCACCTGAACGTAAATAATAAAGATAATCAATACTCAAAATGTCCCACACCAAAATGAAGACAGAAGAGATAAATACAAAGATAAATAAACAGAAAGAAGATTAATATGAATTCTCAAGGGGGAAAGAATGATGGCTGGGTAATTCTCTCCCAAGAAGGAGCAATCTAGTTCCACTAAAAATTTTTTAAAAAAGAATTTCTAAGTACCACATGGAAGTCTCTACTCTTCCTCTCTATGACCCACTGAAAGACGTCCGTGTCATAAGACCCGCAATTACATATACTCAAGGGTCTTGCAAATGCTCTTGTAGATCCTTTATGAGTTTGAGATTTACGTGTCACACTGACATGTCTTTAAGAGTGATCTCACAGCCAACATTTTAACATTTCAATAACATAATACAAACATGTGTTTTGGCTACTTATACATATAATTTTTCAATTGATATTCTATGTATCTACACACCTACACTATAAAAATGCCACTTTACATTAGAAATCTAGTTTTGGCCACCCACCTCTGGAATACAAATACCTTCATTAGCTAAGGTGGAATATACTAGCATTTTCCTCGAAATAAAATATGCATCTATTGTTATCTTGAATGTGAAGAGAGTGTCATCTTGAATTCTAAGGCAGGCAAATATATAATTATTATGTACTCATGTTTTCAGGTGTCCTGAAAATATTATTCACAAAGCTGTCTAACATTTATATATATTATTTTGTTTGTTCCTCTCCACACAGAAGAGCTTTGAACCATACACATCATTGCAAAGATATCGCTATTATTATCATCACCTATATTCAGGTTTTCATTATTTATAATAAAAATGGTACAGATAATCCAAATGCAGATAATATGAAAGTTATTTCAGTTTGATTTCAAAATACAGTTTGGCCTTGACAGTCCACGCACGTCTTTGGTATCGTGGGACTGCGCAGCACTGAATGAGGATTGCTGGAATTTACTGGAGCCAGACAGAAAAGAGAAGAAAAGTGCTTCCTTATTGCAGTACTCCTAGAATTCCATCATTCATTTACGTAATTGTTGTTCCTTTTACAAATATTCTTCGTGCCTGTTACTTCATTTATCTTTTCAAAACACGAACTACAAGGAGCATGTATTAGATCAACTATAGTACCAGAACGGCCGGTTCCTAGATGGCTTCCACAGCACTATTTCTCCATTGCACTGGAATAATCTTTTCACTCCCATCATCCTGCTTATTTCTTATTTCAGCCTACAACAACATAGCATCTTCCCCACCACATGTATGGCACGATACACTTCTATCACCCTCAACCCAGCTCCAAAGAACTCATGAATGAAGTGCCTTCCCAGCTACAGGAGGGGATCCAGGCCAGATGCTACACATATGAGTAAACATCTGACACGGCCCTGCTCTAAGGGCTTTACAGTTTTGTTGCAGGTTTGTTTCAGGTTTCAATTTCCCCTGTCACAAAATTTTCTTGGTGTTACGGATTCTAACTCAGTAGTCCCTAAACCTTGTTGCTCATTACAACCACGGGAGAAGCTTTAAAATTCCAGATCCCTGCAGCTATTTGATTTGAGTAAGCATGAAGTGGGATCAAGTGTAAATGTTATAGACACATACACATACTTCCACAAGCACAATTTTCTTAAGACTTCCCAAATGATTCAGATCATCTGCCAGGATGTGCCAGCCATTGTCACACTGCTCTGGATTATAAATGGCCTGTGGTCATAGAATCTATCTGGCTCCTCTCTATAACCCTGACGCATCTGGAAAAGCACCCTGTATAACACAAGTGGATTATGTCTATTGATCTGTTGGCAGGTGACTGATCCGCAATCAGTATCCACAATCAGAAGGAAACCATGTTTCCTGATAATCTCAGGACACGTGTGTCCATTATGGATAAGCATGCACTGCCATGGACACATGTACAACCATGCAGATGGGCCCTGATAAGAAGGCATGCAGATTCCCTGGAGGTTCAGTGAGGGGTTGGTTCCCCTTTGGTTTCTGTCATAAAAGTTTACGCGATCCTTCGTATTCAGTGATTGTGCCCAATCAAGACCACTGATGCCCTAGGGCAAGGCTCTAGCAGAAAGGAGATGAGTACATTTATTGTTCAACACTTACCACTTTCCAAGGATAAAGAGATGGGATAAGCCATAGTCTCTAAACTCAAATAATTCGCTCTAGAGGACAGAGATTTGTAAGCCAGAGCACAGCTATAGGAAGTATTATAGCAAAGGGGTAAAGACACGACACGTTTTCTTTTGCCTCTGACATTAGGTGACTTTCAATGAAAATTTGAGAAGGGCTATAAGCCATAGCTATCTTTAATGAAATCACATTCATGGCTGTGAGGAAAAAAGGAGGGGGGTGTGTGGTTGAGGAGAAGTATTGGGTTTGTTTGTTTTTAAGATTGGGTCTATTTGTTTTAATAATTTGCATTTCTTTATATCTATATTAATGGGGAACACATACTTATGCACCCAAATGTAACCATGATGCCCTGCATCCAGTCAATGCGCAATAAGCTTGTATGAAAGGAAGCATATCATGGCTGAGAAAAAAAAAAAAGTAAAAGAAAATATGCCAAAAGTAATGTTTGGATGTTTTCTTTGGATGACATGGTTGGAGTTACTCCTATTTTGCCATAAAACTTTCTGTATTTTCAAAGAGGAGCAAGTCACATTTTCATTATGGGAAAGAGAACAACAGCTTAAGCTTTGTTTGTTTCATGGAAATCTCATTTGATGTCACCATCAACTCTCCAACCTCCTTAACTTCTTAGTTTCTGCTGACTTCTGCTTTTCAAGGGAACAACTGACGGAGCGCAGCAACATATGGAAAGAAACCATTGTAGAACTTCCAGTTTATGTTTCTGGAGTCACGGCGCTGGACTTCACCAGGTTAACAACTGACAAGTAAGACACTCATCGTCCTGATCAGAAGTAGAAGCTTGGGTAGAAGCTTGGACGTGGGTTTTACGTCCACCCCAGAATGCTGTGTTTAGAGTAAGCCCTAGAAAGGCACATGAACAGGGGACGTGCCCACGAAGAGGCTTAATATTTTGCTAATGCAGCTTCCATTAAGTGTGAACTGTAAGTGTCACACATGCAGAGGAGGATACACTCAGAACGTTTTCGGGCCAGTGTAAAGTGTATAGTTTGCTGTAAGGCAATACCGAGCATCCCACGGTGATACATGTGAACAGGTTGATGGACCAGGTTTCATTCTGGTTCTCGATGCTGTTGTTTAGCCTGACTGCCACCAAGTTAGTGACGATGGAGTCCAATGAGGAAGAGGGGCAAAGCGGTCTGAGAGTCACCCTTACGCCACCCACGTGTAAATGGCAACAGTAATTACACTTTTGAAACGAGTTTTGTGAGGATTAAATGAGTTAATGTATGCAAATCTTTTAGAACAATGCCTGGCTCATGGTAAGCACCAATAACATCCTATTAAATATTATCCCAGAAAAATGTAAGCTTCAAGACATCAGGGATTCCCATCTGTTCCGCGCTTACTGTTATCGCCCCACATAGGTAGTAGCTAATAAATACTTAGTGAGTGAACAAATGCTGGGCTAAGAATAAAGAGGTGAAGTGTTTGGTCTGAGGGGTTTAGGGTAGCAGTGACCAGCAGGGACAGAAGTATCAGGTTTCAGACACAGCAGACACAGCGTAAAGAGGCTCCAGTCCAGACCACTATACCTATCAGTGGTCACCAGCCAACCAGAAAGCCTTTTAAATTAGAGTCATTTTGACCCAATTACTCAACTTCCAAATCTGCATTTTCTCCTCTTCCCTCATCCTCCTTCCGATCACTCTGCCATCCCTCTCAACACCTGGCTCTAAAGGGCCTCGGGGCCTCCATGGTTCCCAAGATTTCTCAGTTTGTGGTGCTCTTGGTATTTCCGTGATTTCCTTTTCATGGTACCCTTTGGCCAAAAGAACTACCTTGTTTGCATGGTGTCCAACTGATCTTATTGTGTTTCTCTTGACAATGTAAACATCCCACCATACCCCTTTATATTTGTCGCAGTGCTCCACGATGCCTTGGCACACAGTTTGGGAACCAGGGCTTTAGCGATCGGTTCCTATTCTGTTCGGGATAAACTGCAACGAAATTAGAAAAGAAAAGCCATTTATTTCAGTATCTGTCTCTTTGCCACCCCCTCCTAGCCAATTTCCTCTTTTAATAGCTGGGCAGAGACCCCTGCTCCCAGCAGTACTGCTAAACACTGCATGTGAAATGGCACTAAGCCTTATATCAACTGAAGCAAGAGAAGATCAATATCTCTGTATCTTTCAAACAGACAGACAGACACGTTTAAGCATTTGGCAATACTCCATGAAGAAAAACTCAAGTCTGGAAAGCACAGCAGCGATCTGTTTCACCCGGGAGCCCCAGCAGGCAACCAGAGCCTGCTTCAGTAGCATAGTCCTCCCCAAAAGCTCCTGGGCCGGGGTCCGTTCACCTGAAAGCAGGTACCTAACATGTCCTCAGCCAGTTTGGGCAAAACATGCTGATAGAATGAGGTCTTTCTCCTTTCACCACCTCCCAAGAGACAGGGAGATCCACATCTGAGGTTGTGTTTTGTTTTATAATAAATAGCAAGGCAAAGCTGTTAACTTTAGTTAAGGAAAATATAACGTACAAGTGAATTTTAAAATGTACCTTGAGGGGCGCCTGGGTGGCTCAGTCGGATACGCATCCGACTTCAGCTCAGGTCATGACCGTGCGGTTTGTGAGTTCGAGCCCTGCGTCAGGCTCTGTGCTGACAGCTCGGAGCCTGAAGCCTGCTTCGGATTCTATGTCTCCCTCTCTCTCTGTTCCTCCTCCGCTCGCACCCTGTCTCTGTCTGTGTCTCGGTCTCTCTCAAAAATAAGATTAAAAAAACAAAAAAAACTGTACCTTGCTAACAGGACTGGTCTTACTAGTTACTGAAAGGAAAGGGGAAAAAAGGAAATGAGAAGAAACCCTGAAAATTATGCAGAAAAACACAAACGATAAAGTAAACTTTTTTTAAAAAAGTACTAAAGAATCTCTTCTCTGAAATAAAGAGAATGCTATTGGGCAAAAATCAAAACAAAATAATCACCACCAAAAAACTGCAACAGCTTCCAACTGCTGTTGGACTGGTTAGGAAGGACCATCAGACCACCATGGTTGTTCATATGTTTCCACCGTGACTGGTGAGCAGTCCTCCAGACTGGCAATGCCTTACACATCAGTGAGAAATCATACTTCCTCTAGAGAGCTTATTCTGTAAACTGACATTGTGCACGTAAGTGCTGCACAGGAAAGTGGGGCCAACCCACAGCAGGGTCTAGGTCATGCTCATAGCTATGGCCTGACCTCAGGGAAGCAGAATGGGGAACCACTGTGACACGTACACAAAGACGGGAATTTGTCTGATGGGTGACATGGAAGTGGTCACGAGTGTGGATGGCAGATGTCATAGAGGGAGGGCTCGGGGACATTTACTGCTGAGACTCTCCTGCAGACCAGTGGGTGAAGCCAATGCAAAATGATCAGCCAGCAGGCCTGACTGGGGGGTCTGGGCTCAGGGCCCCTTTGCTCCAAGCTTGAATTTAGCCTGCTGGGGGCCACCCCCATGGACATCTGTCTTAGTCAGCTCAGGCTGCTGTCACACAAATACCATAGACTGGATGACTTAAACAACAGGCATTTATTTCTTACAGTTCTGAAGGCTGGGAAGTCCAAGATCAAGATGCTGGCCAATTTAGTTCCTGGTGAGGTCTTCTTCCTAGTTTGCAGAGGGACACTTTCCTCCTATATTCTCACATGGCAGTAGGGGGGTGTGGTGATTTCTGCTCCCTTCATCTCCTTATAAGTGCACTAATCCCATCACGGGGGCTCTACCTTCATGACCTCATCTAAACCTAATTACCTCCCAAAGCCCCATCTCCAAATACCATCACTGTGGATTATAGTAGCAGCATATGAGTCTGGGGGTAGGAGGGACACAGACTTTCCATAGCAGCACCCTTCTGTCCATGGAACTGAACGTATGTGAAACACAGTTATTATCCTTCTTCTGCTCCTACAGGAGATGCTTCTGTTTTCTTAGTCTGTATTCATGAAGTTTCCATACTGTCTTCAAGTGGGTAAACATTACCCTGTAAGCTTCCTCCATTCTGTGTCTTTGCAGAGAAGGGAGGCAAGCGTGGTTCTGTGCAGGGGGAGCTTTGGGTGCTCCCGTCAAAATATCAAAGCCTGAATAAGGTATCAAAAATGGAATGGATACTACAAATGTGAGGGACAGAGGACAGTGGTCCTTAACCAGGGGCCGTTTTATCACCCAGTGGACATTGGACAAAGTCTACAGAATTTCTTGATTACCTTGGGGGTTATACATCTGCATGCATCTGGTGGGTAGAAGCCAGAGATGCAGCTAGACAATCTACGTTGCAACAGGACGGCCCAGAGACGCACACGCACAACTGTCTCTGTCAAGTCAAGTCTGGACCACAGCACAGAACTGCAGCAGGAAAGAGTGTGAGAGGTGGTGTGAAAACAACCTAGGATACAAGTTCTGGAAAATTCTTTTTTATTTATTTATTTTTTTTAATGTTTATTTTTGAGAGAGAGAGAGAGAGAGAGAGAGAGAGAGAGAGAGAGATACAGAGGAGCAGAGCGATAGGGAAACACAGAATCAGAAGCAGGCTCCAGGCTCCAAACTGTCAGAACAGAGCCTGATGCAAGGGCTCGAACTCACAAACCGCGAGATCATGACCTGAGCCTAAACTGGACGCTTAACCGACTGAGCCACCCAGGAGCCCCACGAGTTCTGGAAACTTCTATGTGCTGAGGGCAGGTGAGGGAAAAGGAGCCTGAAGAGACTTGAGAAGGATGCCAAAACACAAGCTCAAGAGTGCAATGTCAGGGAAGCCTCAGGAGGCCGAGCATTTCAGGCGGGGCCTGAAAATTAAGAGATGGAGTTGGATTTGGCCATTTTATTTATTTACATCCTTCTTCAGTGCAAAAGGGATTTGAGGCCGTTACAATTGACAGTTTGAGGTTCATAGCCTGGAGAGACTTAGATGTAAGGGTAATGACAAAAGGCATCCCATGAAGACTTTGTTCATTTTTTTAAAACATGACAATAAAGAATAAGCTGGAGGTGACGATTCTATCTCGCCCATAGACCACATCAAATCATCAGCTTCAGCTACTTACCCTCACCTAGAAATACTTACTTGTGTATGCCTTTATGTCACAGGCAACATTCTTCGGCTAACCTATCTATTGGCAAAATTATAGATATAGTTCTGTAAGTACACAGCATATAAAGTAGCATTCAGAACGGAAACTGTTAAGTCAAACACAATTACTAATGTTGCTTTTTTTGGTCACTATAAATCAAAGTGTTAGGGTTTCTTTTTTTTTTTTTTAATTTTTCTAATTTTTATTCTTTATTTTTGAGAGAGACAGAGCACGAGCGGGGGAGGGGAAGAGAGAGAGGGAGACACAGAATCTGAAGCAGGCTCCAGGCTCCGAGCTGTCAGCACAGAGTTCAATGTGGGTATCGAACCCATGAACCATGAGATCACGACCTGAGCCAAAGTCAGATGCTTAACTGACTGAGCCACCCAAGCGTACCTAGAAGTCAAAATGTTATAGCTAGAGATTACTATGACTCAAACCCATCTCGATGAAAGAAGAGAATACTTCCGTATTATAGCCCAGGACAGGCATTCTGAAGCACTCTTTTTTGTTTGCTTGTCTGTTTGCCTCAATAGCTCTAGATATATATGCCTACAATGAAACTGGATGGGGATTAAAAAAATTATATTAAAATTCATAGAGAAAATATAGTTTAAATATGATCATATGGATAGGGTGTTACCATTAAATATAAGTGAAACAAATTACTTGATGAAGAAAGGAAATACAAGTAGAATCCCATCTCAAACAGATACATTTATGAAATGCTAACACTCCATCTCATCTCTATCCATCTGTCCCATAAATAAGGAAAGGACTGCTTTACACAGCCACCTCACATAGGCTGCTTTAACACATTAACCCACTGAATAACAAGAAGGCCTTCTTTGTATGTCATATGGCATTTTCCCTAAATTCTAAGTGATACAGTATGAAAAAGAAAAGTCCAACTTGTAGCTAGACTGTTGTATATTTCACATATACTGTGAACACTGCGTTTAATACTGTGTTGTTGAACTCCAAAGAATCTATACTGTAGGTAGTTTGTCCATAGCTGAGTTATCATGGAATTGCCCTGCTGGGGCCACAAAGTCAGACCACGGTCCCAGGGGAGAAGGCGGTTACTACTGCATGGGTTTTCTGCCCATCGTATAGACTGAGATCAGTCCTAGCAGGAAATGTAGAGATAGAAGACCTTCTCTTTTCTAGAGTCAATAATCCCCTCAGTCGGGACCGAGAGGAGGTAAGCTGATTCATGGAGGGCTCGCAGTTGTGGGAGGGAAGCTGGCCACTGTCACTAAAGGCAGGCTAGAGCCAGAAGGAGCCTGCCACAAGTAGGTCTTGACCTGCTGCATGCCCCCCATGTTGCACATCCCTCCACCGAAGCAGAACCTCCGGCAAAGTCATGTTGTAAATGGCAGCCTGGTCTCCGTGCCACCAAGAAACAACAGGAAGAGTGAACCAATACCCAAGACAGAGGAGCCAAGGGGAAAGCATTTGCCCTTCCCCCCAGGCCGCAGGGAACCTGCAGCAAGAACCACAGATGGAAGAGGCTATGCACAGTGGATCAGCAGCCTGGCAGCATGAGAAGACTGGAGTCTTTGATGGGAATGTTTCTGCTCAGTGGGGCTTCCCAGGGCAAGAGTTCTGGGGAATGCCTTGCAGGGGCCAGTTTCTAGCAGGAGACCTGGGGGCTCTGTCATCATAATTTCCTCTACATTCAAGATCAGTATCTGTTGCAGACAGACTCTAAGTATTCTTCCCCCAGGAATCGCACAAAAATAAAAGCGAAGCACGTTTAACTGTATAGTGAGCAGCTTTGGGGGTTCCTGTCTGAATTCTAAGGCCGCATTCTAACATAACTACTTTGGGTTTGGCTGGTGACACCAACTGACAGGAGTGAACTGAAGTAGCTAGAATCCAGACACAACATTTCATTTTTTCCTGGAGCAGATCCTGCACAGTCAGGGCTCAGGAAACACAGCAGGGAGCTCATCCGGGTGGATGTGGCTAATGTGGGGGGAAATGGTAGTGGACATACCAAAGGAGATCCACCCACTTTTTCTCCAGGAAGATCCTGTACTGCCTCATGCTAGTTTAAGGTGCAGCAGCAAGTATAAATCAGCAATATATTTCACCAACAGAGTTGGGGGCTCATCTGGTATTAATTTTTCATAAATTAATATCTGACCATGAACTACCACACTTCATAAAACTCTTCTGCAGCTCCTGGCTGCCTTTTGTGGAGGGGCTTGCTTCCCTCTTTCCTCCCCTCTCCCCTTTCCTTTTTTTTTTTTTAAGTTTTTTTATTTATTTTGTGGGATACAGAGAGAGAAAGGATGAGTTGGGGTGCGGCAGAGAGAGAGGGGGGAGAGAGAGAATGCCAAGTAGGCTCCACACTGTCAGTGCACAGCCGACACGTGGCTCGAACTCACGAACTGTGACCTGAGCTGAAGTCAGGACGCTTAACCGACTGAGCCACCCAGGTGCGCCCCATCTCCCCTTTCCAATGTCACCCCCTAAATCGCTAAACCACTTGAAATCCCTCAAGCTTATGATCTCTGCTCTGCCTCACTGACCGTCTAGAAAACTTTGATATTCTTTCCTCAGATCACTGCCCAGGCCTGATCTCTCCAGAGAAACTTTCTTAACCCTAACCTTAAAAAGAAATAAGCCTTTTGCTCCTCAGTCTTCCTGGGCTCCTAATAAAACCCTTCCACCAGCTGTGATTCCCCCACGAGTTGCATGTGTCACTCTCCTGGACTGTGAATTCCCCGTGGCAGGAGCCGGCTCACTCTCTGCGTACCTGGCACAGAAGTCAGGACCGTAGTCGCAGGCATTCCCGCCCTCAACACCATCCCTAACACTGAGGATGGCAGTTCATGTTAAGGGCATTCACAGGCACACACACGGAGTAAGTGCTTCTTGGACATTTCATTTTGACCACAACTCTTGTGTGCAGAGTTTATGATTATTATTTCCATTGTGAGGTGGAGAAACCTGCTCCAGAGAGGTAGGTAACTGCCCCCAAGGTATCACACCTACAAAGTGCAAGCAAGGATTCAGAGGTGCTTAGGGCCTCTTCATTTATTCGCTCCCAGAATCCACTATGTGCCAAGCTCTATGGTAGATGCAAAGATAAATAAAACCCCAGAGTCCCCAAGATACATTACAGTTCAATTAAGTGTCCTAGGCACTAAGATGTCAGTCTGTGCCTGGGAAGATGAGGCACAAAGAAGGGAGGGATGAATTTTACCTTAGGAAGGAGTCAAAATCGCTCTCCAAGGACGGAATGAAGAAAGTGAACGCGGTTAGATAAACTTTAAAGTTCTCATTGAGAAGCAATATCTGAACTACTTTTCACCCCGAGTCTCTTAAAAAAAACAACAACCCAAGTTAGTTTAGGAGAAACAGTGCTGTTGTACAGAATCCTATGCCCCCAGAAATTAAGTTACATCTTTCCCTGACAACATTAGATGAAAACTTCCTCCCAAGAGGGTGTTGGCCAAGATAAAAGTAAACTAATTTCATCCTGCGGGAAGGGGGAAAGAACTTGTAAAATTCCTAGGCCAATCTGACCTGCCAGTATGAGGTTAAGAACAGACACCATTTTCCACCTGTAACATCTGCTCGGTAGACCATTCCTTTCCAGCTTGAAGCCTTTTTCATCCTTAAGCGTTCAGATAGAGAGGTCAGTAGCCTCAGTCCCTGCCGGCTTCCCTGCAACTCATTCCAAGTGAACACCAGCAGGGAGATTAACGCCGCTCAGAGAAGCGCGTGACAGGTTGCCCTGGACCTGTGCTCGAATTCCATGACTTCTAAGAATCACATGGTGCAAAGACAAGTCCAATTTTACAGTGTGACCCCAATCATCCTACCAGAGATGGTTCTATCCATCATACTGTTACAGGACAACAGAACAGCCAAAGTGCATCCCTACAGAGGTATGCATTATATCACAGAGTAGATATGAAAAACAGCAGAGAAATCATTTTGTAAATTGAGTCATTTAAAATCCTTCACAAAGCTAGGAATCCTTTTGTTGCAATAAAAGCCGTAGCTTACATTTTAGCTATTGTGTGAGTTTTAGGTGCATATAGTGGTCAAACTGTCAATTACTACCAAAGAGCAATACAAAAGTAGCCCAACGTGGTACCAACTGCCACTGTATACCCACCCCCCATGCAAAAATTACAGTTGCCTCCGAAATTTACAAAACTTGAAATGCATGATGTATAGAAGTGATATGTCATTATATTTATACCCACTTATTTCATACAATATGTGAATATTTCAGGAGTTACCACTGCATGTGTCTGTAATGTTAAATTTACCTTGGATTGTCAATACGATCTATTGGCCTGATTGTATTCCATCAATAAGCAATTATTGTCCAAGTAAATAAACTAGAAAAAATAAAAGACCCTCTCTTCTCAAAGAGATGATGCATGTCAAATAAAATTTCAGTCATTATGCTGAAATGTTATTTATCAGTCCTTTATATATTTATGTTGTTTGGATCAATTGTGTGCTACAGATCATTGTAATGACAACTGAATCCAGAAGAATTGGGTTTTAAAACATAGAACTTGAATGTCATGAGAAATTATTTTACAACGTTTATTTAATTTTTATGTTTATTTTAGATACAAATAAAGGAGAATGATCCATAAATGTGTTACAGAAGCAAACACACATAATTTAAAACAAATTCGGTGGGGAAAGTGGAATAAAAATATGATGACAACAAGAAAGAAGACTGATGTAAAATTTTCGGTGTTATAAGAGAACTTCATGATTTAAAATGAAAATAATGGGTTTAAAATTACTATGGTATTTAGATTCCAGGTGATATATCTAAAAGAATAATTAAAACATTTTATCTGAACATCAATTTTATAATTTATTGGAATTACATCCATTACCCATATTGCAACTTATGATGAAAAACTTTGCATGCCAATTTATAAATGCACAAAGGGAGTACATTATTGTTTAAAAACCTTTCTCTAGTTTGAAGACAACTAGACTGGAGAATCTTTATGTCAACTCTTTATGCTAACACTGAGACTCCAGCTTCTAAGGATTACCACTCCAGAGAAATATTGCTTACTTAACAGGAAATAACCTTCTCTCTTATTACAGTGGCATTTTCTAAAGGCAATGCTAGTCCAATTAAAGACTCTTTGGAAAAAGGGTTCCATGTTCAAAATCTGAAACACACCACAAATGGAAGGAACTCCGCTTGCCACAGAGATGAAGTAATGGGGTCCAAATTAACCATCTCATGTGAAACAAATAAAATGTATACAAAATATACAAAACAACAGCTTATAAGACATAAGACTCCAGGGAATCAAGGACAACTATGCTTGAAAGATGGGAAGCAAATGAGATGAAGTCTAAAATTACCCCAATTTATTCCCTTGAGAGAGACTCCAGGATGTACACAGGTAGAAGGAATTCAGGCAGAGCCTAGCAGATTCCCTGGACTGAAGGGACTAAGAAGAGAGAGTTCAGAGAGGTCAAGGTGGCTAGAGTTCGTAAGACAAAATATCAGAGAAAAGAGAGCTGCACAGAAAGAGAGTAAGCTCTGGGGATCCACATTCTCTTCGAGTATTTTAGTTGAGCACTTGTCAACACAAACCCATAAGGAAACAACCCAAGTATGGAAAATGAATTATCCAAAAGGATTAGAGCTGACGATGTCCATACTGGTCCAGGAATAGTGCATGTTCCCCCTGGCCATTCTGAAAAACCTCTTAATTCACAGAGTATTGTCCAGACTCAGGAGGTTCTTGCCTTACTAATGTAGAATAATTAACCCTAGACAGCACACTGCTCCAGTTCTGCCTAACAAGTCTTAAGGGCAAGATTTTAAAAAATCAAATTGTTGGGGCACCTGGGTGGCTCAGTCGGTTAAGGATCCAACTACAGCTCAGGTCACGATCTCATGGTTCATGAGTTCAAGTCCCATGTTGGGCTCTGTGCTAACAGCTCAAAGCGTGGAGCCTGCTCCAGAGTCTGTGTCTCCTTCTCTCTCTCTCTGCTCCTCCCTCAACTCGTGCTCTGTCTCTCTCTCTCTCTTTCTCAAAAATAAACACTAAAAACATCATTTAAAAAATGAAATTGTTGCCAAATAACTTAACATATCCCACAACAAAGCAGAGCAATATTTATAGGAATACAAATATATCTAGTACCTAACAATGTAAGGTTCACGGTGTCTGGCATTCAATCAAGTTATCAAGTATCCAAAGAACAGGAAAATAGGACCCATCATGAGGTGATAAATTAATCAACTCATATGAACCTAAAACTTAGATATTAGAACTGGTAGACAAGGACATTAAAATACTTATTATAACTATATTCTATGTGTTTAAAAAGTTAAGTAAAGACATGGAAGACATTAAAAAAAAGAAATTCTAGAGATGAAACTCACAATGTATGAGATGGAAACTACACTGGGTTGGAATGACTATGAATTAGACATTTCAGAATAAAAGATGAGTGAACTTGAAGACATGGCAACAGAACACAAAAGGCATAATAAATATATAATTGGTATTCCCAAGAAAAGGAGAAAGAAGAGCAGAGAGAAAAAGTATTTCAAGGAATAATAGAAAAAGTTTCCAAGTCTGATGAAAACTGTAAACGCACAGATCCAACAAGCTCATGAAGCTCAAGCACAAGAAATCTGACAAAAATAATCATAAACTATGTCAAGGTACATCATCAACAAATTGTAACAAAATAGTGATAAACATAAAAATCTTAAAAGCAGCCAGAGGAGAAAAAAATATATAATATTTACAGTAGAGAACCAAAGGTCAAGATGAAAGCTGATTTCCCATCAAACATGGCACAAGAGAAAGTGCAGCAGCATCTTTAAAATATTGAGAGTAAAACTGTCAAACTAGAATTCTATATCCAGCAAAAACATCTTTAAAAAATAATGAAGGTAAAATAAAGACATTTTCAGACATATGAAAGCTGAAATAACTCATTACCCATGAATACACACTGTAATAAGTGAATACAGTACTCTAGGCAGAAAAAAAAAGATACCAGATGGGAATATGGTTCTATACACAGGAATGAAGAACACCAGAAATGATAACTACATGAATAAATACATAACATTTTTTACTTATCATTTTAAATCTCTTCAAAATAAAAGATTATATAAAGTAAGAAACTGTATAAAGTTACAGGTAAAACAAGGTATTTGTGGGGTTTATAAAATATGTAAAAGAAAATGTACGATGATGACAGTATAAAGACTCGGTGTCAAGAAATGGAAATTCACTATTGAAGGCTCTTACACTGTACTTAAGGTGGTATAAGGTCACTTGAAGGCAGTCTGTGATGTTAAATTCATATACTATATGAGTACTATTATAGTTATGGCTAAGAAGCTTCAAAGAAGATAAAATAGAATTGTAAAAAAATAATATAAAAGAAGGCAGAACAAGACAGGAAAATCAACAAAAACAAATATGATAAACATAATACAAATAACAAGATCACAGATTTAAGCCTAGCCATATCAATAATTACATTACATGTAAATGGTCTAAATATGCCGATTAAAAGACTGTATACTATATGGTGCCAACCCTATGGTGCCTACAAGAAAGGCACTTCGAATACAAAGATACAGGTAGGCTAAAAGTAAAATGGTGGAAAAAACACGCACCTATGGGATGGCTACAAGATAGATTTCAAAATATGAAATATTACTAAGGATAAAGAAAGTCATTTCACAATTATAAAATGACCAACTCACCGAGAGAATATAAAAATTTGAAACATTTGTGCACACCATAATAGAGCTTCCACATATATAAAGAAAAAAATGACAGAACTACAAGAAGAAATAAACAAATCCACAATTATAATCAGGGATTTCAATATCTCTTGCTCAGTAATTAACAGAACAGGTAGACAGAAAATCAGTAAAGGTAAGATTTGAAAACCATTATTAACCAACTTGACCTAATTTTCATTTATAGAACATTATATCCAAACAGCAAAACACTTATTCTTTCCAAATGCATTTTCCAAGGCAGTACATATTCTGGACTAGAAATAAACTTCAATACATGTAAAAAGGACTCAAATAATACTGACAATTTTTTCTGACCACGGTGGAGTTAAATTTTTAACTAATAACATAAAAATATAAGGAAAATCTCCAAATATTTGTATGTTTCTATCACACTAACACACTTCAAAAATAACCCATGGTTCGGGGCGCTTAGGTGGCTCAGTCGGTTAAGCATCCGGCTTTGGCTCAAGTCATGATCTCACGGTTCGTGATTTCGAGCCCCACATCGGGCTCTGTGCTGACAGCTCAGAGCCTGGAGCCTGCTTTGGATTCTGTGTCTCCCTCTCTCTCTGACCCTCCCCCATTCATGCACTGTCTCTGTCTCAAAAATAAACATTAAAAAAATTTTTTTTAAATAACCCATGGTTAAAGAAGAAATCAAAAAGGAAACAATATATATCATTCACTTGGCACTCTGTTCTATACTTGTCAGCATTAGTGATAACATCCAGTATGAATTTTGAAAGAAAACATAGAAAGTAACAGAAAAGACCAACGAAATAATAGAAGAAAAATGTGCAGAGTTGAAGGCACATGTCCTCAGTCAAGAGGGCTCATGAAATTCCAAACAGGATTAAGGGAACAATGGCTCATATCTGGATAAGAAGCTCCCTGGAGCCAGGTCCTCTGTCTTAAACACCTGAATATTTGATGTGTGGCTACCAAAAATGTTGTATTTAAACTACAGCATGGTGGGGTGCCTGGGTGGCACAGTCGGTTAAGCGTCTGACTTCAGCCAGGTCACGATCTCGCGGTCCGTGAGTTTGAGCCCCGCATCAGGCTCTGGGCTGATGGCTCAGAGCCTGGAGCCTGTTTCCGATTCTGTGTCTCCCTCTCTCTCTCTGCCCCTCCCCCGTTCATGCTCTGTCTCTCTCTGTCCCAAAAATAAATAAACGTTGAAAAAAAAATTTTTAAACTACAGCATGGAAGGAGAGCCCAGAAATGAATGACTGATTCTATCTTTGAGAAATGGTCTTACTGGCTACTGAATCCAAGCTTTTTACCTTTGTCAATCTCTGTAAAGTTTCTGCTGCAATATTCCACTTTGAAGTCATCACATGCTAACGTGTTTCTACTGTATTCTAATTCACATTCCTCTCTTTTTCTCTCTCTCCTTCTCTCTCTGTTGCCTCACCCTCACTGGTCCTTACTCTATCCTACTTTCATTCTCAAGCAAAACTATAGGAATGGAGTCTTGGCATATGTTTATCTTAACAGGAAATTCTCTAAAAGGCCCTCTTGAAGGGAAACCTCACCAAAATGAATATAATCTGCAGTCATATATAAGTCACAGGGGTTAGTTCATCAGCACAATGTCTAACAGGAGAGGTGGCTAAAGCAGTGTTAGTTGCACTCTACAGAAACAGTGTAAACAAGCGACAACAGAGCAATGCCCTTCTCTCTGCTCTAGTCCCACCTCAGACTGACAAGTTTTACTACACATCCCTGTGCTCCTGCTACTCCTTATCATTTCACACCCCCTTTACACACCATGTAGTGGTACTTAGGGCTCACTCTCCAAAGGGCTAGACCATCGACACCCAACTCCTCCTTCATAAGCAGATGTACTTTGAATAAGTATCACTGTAAATGAAAAAAAAAATATTTTCCAAGTCCTGGTTTTCTACATTCAGGGGTAAAGTTGGCAGCTGGAACTTTTAAATTCCGGACTGCATACACAGCTCTCCAATACTACTTTGTAGAGTCTTATTTTCATACAGTGCTGTGACAGTCCATCATAGTCTGTCCCCTAAGGAAAGAGTACACCTTTTTATAAATAGGTGCAGGAGATGCCTGGGGCAGATTATGCCCCTCCTGAACTAAACCCATGGAGCTTAAGATTTAAGAGTCTCACTTCCCACTGTGAATGAGCGTTCTTCTCTTTCAGTCCCACATACACTAATGGGGCTGTCTCTAGGTACTTGGGCTGGAAAAAGAAAAGCAGCTTATAAGAAATACTCCTGCTTATGGAAGGGGAAAGATTAAAAAAAAGGGGGGCCCAATAACAGCACAAAATAGACCCAATAGAACCTACAGCCTTATTGACATAATTTAAAAAATGTTCCAAGTCACCTGAAAAGCTCAAATAAGGGAAAAAGCAAGCCTTAAAGAAAGTGAGTGATGGCCACAGAGGAGCTGGGGACTGGAGGAGTAAGTGACAGTCACTCAACAATATCTCATTTTTCTAATAATGGCATCACAGAGATAGGTTTACTAATGAAAATACATTAAACTGAAAGTGGATTCGATTTACTTTTTCTTGATTAGGAATTAGTGGGGCAAGGGCCTTGACGGACATGAACTATCATACAAAAGGTTACAGAACCAGGGTTCACATTCAGCCCAAAGACATAAGTTGGATATAAATTTTGCAAAAAGGAATCCATGAGATGAAGCTATCTGGGACCTCTCTACCACAGATGTGCAAAATCACCCTGCTTGCATAAACTCTTTCAAGTGTTCAGGATACAGATCCTGACTGACCCACTGTACCTCCCACATGAAGCTCCCAGATGCCTGTCTGGCTGGTATAACATCATCGTAGAGAAGCCAGACCCTGTGCCCCTCCCTTCGGTGCCCCGCTCATACACTGCAGCCCCAACCTGGTTGCAACCATCATGCAGACATTGATTTTTGAGTCTTCCCAGCATCCTGTGCAAAGCCAATGTACAGGATTCTGCTTTGGATTCTGTCTCCCTCTCTCTCTCTGTACCTCCTCGGCTCACGCTCCATCTGTCTGTCTCTCTCAAAAATAAATAAACATTAAAAAAAAAATATATATATATACACACACACACACACACACACACACACACACACACACACACACAAAGAAGACGGGGCCTAGTAACCGTGGGAGAGCAGTGGCCACAACAAAGACAGAAGAGCTGCAGGTACAGGGTTACCCCTCTCTGTGCACCCTGCCCCAACCCAGGAAGGGCGACAATGAGTCTGAGAGCAGGTGTGCACAGAGCAGGGCCAGCAGCTGTCCACAGAAGGGAGCGGGAAGGAAGAGAAAGGGCAAACTTGCCGAGCACTTCATCAGTGCCCTCAGTGCCCACACCTGCCAGTTCCGCGGGCTGACACCAGCTTTCGCGCCTCTTCTAAGTCTAGGGTCCCTAACTGCCCAACATGGGCAATGATTACTAAGAGTTTACTGCACATGAAAACTTAGCACCACAGCAGACTTAGAGCAGGGGACTCTAATTGGTCACTATTATAATTATATTATATACATACATTTATTATTTAAGTCTGGGATTCTCTGTATTGCTTCTATTCCTTCCAATCAGGAAAAATACTACAAATTAGAGGTGAATATCTTCCTTCTCAGTCTATTCCCTTTTAATTTATAGTACATTAGAGATTTACATTTTGGAGGAAATTCAGGAGACAGTTATAATGGAATACTGGAAAAAAGCTAACCAAATGTTAGTTATTCAAAAAATTCTTCATTTCTCATATTCAGAGCTTAATTGTACATCCAAAAACTTTCTTCAAGGGTAGCTGAAATCTTCCAATACTGCCCATGCAATTTCAACAATTCAACCTTGGTCCTTCCTCAAACAGTAAGACTGAGCACAGCAGGAAAAAGTCTAAAGGACGTCACCAAATTCAGGTTCACTTTCTACCTGACTCCAGTGAAGAATTTAAAACTTAGCACAACTCTTTGCTGTAAACCTCATAAAGGTAGAACTGCCTTAAAAGATGCAGGCTATGCTTTTGTATGTGGTTTGCTTCATCCATTTCAACGAAGTAAGACACAGACTTTGTCCAGGAACCATTGCCCAGAGAACCATTGCCCAGAGAACCATCGCCCAGAGTCTCCGGAGGAGTAAAATCTGTCCCCCACCCCACCAACCCTGTCACGCAACTGCGTCTCTGTGGTCAAGGACAGGGGTCCACCAAGGCCGGCACCCCCACCCCCACTGCCCCTCTCTGCCTTCGGCTGACAGCTTTTCAGCCACTTTATCACACTTCTCTGTTTCTTCAAAAGAGTGTGTGAAGTCATAAGAAGGGGAAATTAAATTCTACTCTGTCAATTTTGTTTCTAGATCACAGATTTGATGAAACAGAGAGAAAGAAAGAAATACTGTCACATGTGAGGTTTGGGAAATGCCTTCAGTATGTTCACAGAAGCTCCTCCCAACCCGCAATGACAGACAGACGGCAGAATTTTATTAACATGCCTAAGACAATGGGACACAGGAAAACGTGTCTTTTCCTGGGATAACTGCAAAGATTTACTACTTTATTTTCAAGCTTGGAAAATAATGTTAAGAATCTGAGAGCAAAAATAAGTAAATAAAAGGCTACGTCTGTGCCTCCAGAGTAATCATGTGAGGCATACCCTACACCCATGTAATAAATGGTAAAATTGCATAGACTCTACCCACAGAATCAAGTATAAAAATAAAGTAAAACATTACATATATTCATATATGCCTATTTCCTCAAACACATAAAACCACCAAAAATCAATGATCGGTCCTAGCAGATTACGCTATATTTATTTTTTCATTTATCAACATGGTGGTGCACTCATTTGTACAGGAAGCTTCTTGGGTTTTAAATATGACAAAAATAAGATTACAATGGCAAAGAAGAAATGCAAGCAACCACTTTGCAGGCACAGATAACTTTTTATTTTTCAGGTGCCTTTCTGATGTTTGAGTCATAATTTAATTAGACATCAAAAAATTCTTGATGGTGCAATACATAACACAGGAGGGGAGAACAGACACATGGATATGTGGATGGGTAGCAAACAAGCTTTTTAAAAACCTATAGTTATCAGGTGTTGTTGTTGATGCTTTTAAGGTGACAATGAAAGAGTCATATGACCTCCTAATACCATGTATTAACGTTAGGTTAACTTTAGTCAAGTAAACTTATAAAAAGTTTAATTTTTGTTTCCCATTTCTTTTTGTAAAATTTTTTTAATGTTTATTTATTTTTGAGAGAGACATAGAGACAGAGCATGAGCAGGGAAGGGGGAGGAGTAGAGAAAGAGACACACACAGAATCTGAAACAGGCTCCAGGCTCTGAGCTGTGAGCACGGAGCCCAATGCGGGGCTTGAACCCATGAACCATGAGATCATGACCTGAGCTGAAGTCGGACGCCCAACCGACGGAGCTCTCCAGGCGCCCCAAGTGTTCTGATTCCCATTTCTGCTACCAACATTCCATAGTCAGGATAAAAGGAAATCATCTTTCCTAAAGAAGACATTTCAGCAGGTTTTTAAAAAAAATCTACTCTATGTCAGCACCACAAGAAAAATAATGACACCACTCACAATTTTGACTCTGAAAACTGGAATCTGTGGGAAAAAATATGAATACTTGGAAGGTTTATCAAAGGAGAAAAAGCTGGGAATACAGAAAGAAAATTGCTTATCTCGTGATGCGCATGCCTCCCAAAGCAAGACCTCCCAGAAGAAGGAGCACTGCCCAGGTATCCACGGTGGGTTACATTCTACTTGCAGCTATCTCAAGCGGGGTGGGGGGGGGGAGGGGGGTCGTGAGGACAATAAATACCTGGCAGAGAACACTGCAGCTGGGAAAAAGGAGAAAAGAAGAAGAAAGAAGTGTTCCATCCTCCAGAAGGCAACCCTGTTCATGTAGGTGCTCTCCCCTCAATCACTGGAACAATTTTACGTACCATATCGTCTTACCAATGTGGTAGCCCCATTCCTCATGAACAAGGGTTACCACTTCCACCTCCACAGACACAAGTAAACAAACATAAGATCACCTTAACTTGAAGGAAAGGGGGCAAAAAAAAGCAATGAAGCATGGAGTTCTGGACCTGTGACCCATGCCCACTGAAAAGGGGGCAAATGAGTGAAGAATGATTAACCCTGAGCAGCGCCATCTATGGATTGAGCAGCCACAGTGTCTGGTCACAGCCCAGCTCTACACAAATCAACAGTGATGGGGCCTCAGACCCATCTCCAGTATGCTAATCTTCTCCTTGCTGTGTTTGGCCCATTCATGAACCAATATATTGAGGATTTTTAAAAACTAAATGGCTCTATCTTTATTTCTAGATTATCCTTCCCCAAAGTAGCCTGTGATTTCTGTTTAAACACTTTCATTGTGCCTCACAGATTGTATTCCTTTAGTGTTTATTATCTGTAACTGATTAGTTTTTTTTTATTATGAAATTTATTGTCAAATTGGTTTCCATACAACACCCAGTGCTCATCCCAACAGGTGCCCTCAATACCCATCACCCACCCACCCCTCCCTCCCACCCCCCATCAACCCTCAGTTTGTTCTCAGTTTCTAGGAGTCTCTTATGTTTTGGCTCCCTCCCTCTCTAACCATTTTTTTTCTTCCCCTCCCCCATGGTCTTCTGTTAAGTTTCTCAGGATCTACACAGGAGTGAAAACCTATGCAGTCTGTCCTTCTTGTATGACTTATTTCACTTAGCATAACACTCTCCAGTTCCATCCATGTTGCTACAAAAGGCCACATTTCATTCTTTCTCATTGCCACGTAGTTTTCCATTGTGTATATAAACCACAATTTCTTTATCCATTCATCAGTTGATGGACATTTAGGCTCTTTCCATAATTTAGCTATTGTTGAGAGTGCTGCTATAAACATTGGGGTACAAGTGCCCCTATGCATCAGTACTCCTGTATCCCTTGGGTAAATTCCTAGCAGTGCTACTGCTGGGTCATAGGGTAGATCTATTTTTAATTTTCTGAGGAACCTCCACACTGTTTTCCAGAGCAGCTGCACCAGTTTGCATTCCCACCAACAGTGCAAGAGGGTTCCCGTTTCTCCACATCCTCTCCAGCATCTACAGTCTCCTGTTTTGTTCATTTTAGCCACTCTGACCGGCATGAGGTGATATCTGAGTGCGGTTTTGATTTGTATTTCCCTGATGAGGAGCAACGTTGACCATCTTTTCATGTGCCTGTTGGCCATCTGGATGTCTTCTTTAGAGATGTGCCTATGCATGTTTTCTGCCCATTTCTTCACTGGATTATTTGTGTTTCGGGTATGGAGTTTGGTGAGCTCTTTATATAATTGATTAGTTTGATCTTATTTGCTGTACCTGCTGGCTGTACCTCATGACAGTGGATTTTCAGATATGTTTATGATATTCACCTGTGAGCCTGTAATAATTAAGAATTTGTTTCCCCATGGAGGTCCCATGGTGTTCTTAGGTTATAGAGGTATCCCTGCTGGGGTTCTACAGGTTCACTGATTTGCAGACCAAATTTCACGTTCATTCCTGAGCTTGGAGCTTCCATATGATGAAAACTTTGCTCACCAAACATGAAAGGACAATGTGGGGGTCCAATTTCCAGCATGGATTGAGTTAAGGGTTTTTCCACTGGGACTTCCCTGCCCATGTCTAAGCCCATTTCCTAAATCTGAAGCTTCCACCAAAAATTCTAGACCCTAAAGCACACATCTGCTCAAGTCCTCCCTTGCAGTTCAATGCTGTGGCTCTTCTCTTCATTCACAGCACCTAAGATACCACTTTTCCAAGACTAACCTTGAGAATGTATTTTTAAAATCTTTTGAATATGAAAAATTTCATGTATTTCTAGAACTTCCTTTGCTTTAGGAGTGGAGAAGCCTACTCCCATCAACTGGTTCTGCCATCTTGAAGAAAGACAAGTCTCTCAACTAACCTCAAAACTCTCTTTTATTTTTTTTTTATTTTTATTTTTTGGTGTTTATTTAGTTTTGAGAGAGAGAAGACAGACAGACAGACACGGGGGAGGGGCAGAGAGAGAGAGAGACAGAATCTGAAGCAGGCTTCAGGTTCCACACTGTCAGCACAGAGCCCTACATGGGGCTCAAGCTCACGAGTCGTGAGATCATGACCTGAGCTGAAGTCGGACACTTAACCAACTGAGCCACCCAGGCACCCCATCAAAACTCTCTTTTATAATCTTATTATAAAATTTACTGAGCATCAACCTTTTACAAAGATCAGTACTTGGTTCTGTACATACGTTACACCACAAAGCATTAACTATGCTTTCTGCCCTCTGAGAACTTACAGTCCACACTGAAAGATAAGACAGCCAGCCGCACATAGAACAAATAAGTATCAAACAAACAACTCAATCCCCAAGGGTTAGGAAGGTAAGAAAAATTGCTTCTAAACCTGCTGGCAAAAGCGCCTTTCAATTCTCAAAACTCCTTGAACTTTAACAGTTTTTAAGAAAGTTTTTATCTCAATCGTACCAAGATTGAAGTGAAAGAAACAGAGACGGAAGTAGTTCACATTACTGAGGAGGTTCAGAAATCTTATGAGAAACTGAATAGGTCGGTAACATTCATTCTGGAAAGAAATGAACAGAAACTGAAGGAAAAAACGGCAAGCCTCAGGGATTTCGACAGAGCGAGTTCGACAGCGAAATCGGAGAGAAGGAGGTCAGTTTTAGAGATGTTAGGTTTATACAAAAGTGGTACCCACAGATAAATGTTAAGAACAAAGCTGGATGTGGAGGATGGTGTCGGATTTGGAGATATGTTTTTCTAAGTCATCTTCATAGAAACGTTGGTGAAGACTGAGTCGGGAATGGCAGTGCCTGAGAACAGAAGATAATAAAGACGGCGAGCGATTTCAAGCGTTTCTGTCACTTTTAACATAAAGAAAACCAATCAGAGAAATAACCACACTCTAATATATTTCCCATTTGCTCAATATAAAATTGCGCCCTTAACAAAGTAGAGATAGCCCATTTACAAATGTTAAAGCACAAATGACAGAAATGCTGGGAGCTGGATGTCATTACATGCTCGACGTATAAAGAACATGGGAATTATCCTAAAGCACATCTGTATTTAAATGAAGATAATGTGACTGAAAAGGATTTACTGGAAGTGAGATTAAATCTGCTGACAGAGACTGAAAGAGACAGTCAGTTGCTTAAGGGAAGAAAGTGATCTAAAATAAAAGCATGATTTTATTTCATTTTTGTATGAAGTTTAATTAAATATTTCCATTTTCAAAGTCAGGCAAATGATGTCAATTACCAAACGCCTTTGTGCTGATTTTAAATCCTAATTCTGCAGAACACAGACATGTACATCTTTCTTAAGATCTCAAATCCAGGTCCAGCTATACAGAGCAATCAGACACTAGCAAAAATATAATAGATTTCGGAGCCATACTGATGATAACATGTGACAAAGACATTTAGACGAGGCACCCATCTGAGCAGTTTTAATCGAAATTTGGTTACAAAGCTCAGCACAACTCTCAAAACATACTGTTACTTTCAGAAGCAAACTTTCTAAATACCATTGCCTAAATATCAGAGAAGACAACTGTTTACCTGGTCTGCTCAGTTCATATTTCACATCTTCCAGGCCAGAGTGATTAGTTCAGGAATGAGCACAGAACTCGAACTGGTCCAATGAGACTCAATTCTAGAACTTTCACCTGAATCCTTGGCCAACCCTTAGTGTTGTGGTGACTGATCCAGTGGTGTTACAGCCTGGAGCTCTCATTAGACTTCTTGTCTCCACAAGGCAAGAGCCTACTCTGATGGATGAGGAAGCCAACACAGAGGGGAGCAGGAATGGTGTTATTTGAGCTCCTGGACCCAGCTATGCCTGAAGAAGTATCCTTGGAAATTTCACTTACTTAACTCAGTAATCTTCCTGTGTACTTTGGGTCCACCTGTGTTGAATATTCACTAGATGAAAAAGTCCTGATCCGAATACTGATCAGTGTTTTGAAGAGACTGTCATCTTGCCTTTTCAGAACTGTGGTTTCAGTGTTCTGATAGTACACATTTTTTCTACTATTTCAGATTTCAGATTAAGCTTTGATAATTTTAAATTAATTAGTTTCAATTTATAGTCCATGAAGTAGGCATGTGTTGTGTATGAGTTAAGAGGCTCCGCATGTAGACAGAGAAAGTTTTCAATCACTCAAATCTGATTATGTCATTCTTTAATGGTTCCTCATTTTCCTTAGGGTGAGATTCAATCATGTTTCATGACTTTCTTCTCCAGTCCTTTCTCTTGTTCTTTGCTCCCTCACAGAGGTAAGTAAGCTTTTAGTCATTCTGACTTTCTTTTGGCTCTTCAAATATGCCATGTTCTTTTCTTTCCTATAATAGAATAACACCTTCCCCACACCTCCAATAATGTCCATGCCCTAATCCCCAGATCCCCTAATCCCCTAACCCCCAGACTGTGGGAATATTTAAATTACATGGAAAATGGGAATTGAGGTTGCAGATGGAATTAAGGTTGCTAATAAACTGGCCTAGACATAGGGAGGTGATCCTGGATGATCGGAAAGGCCCAAGGTAATCACAGGAGTCCTTTCTTACAAATGGCAGGGCAGACAGGAAGTCAGAGTTAGGTATGCAAAAATGCTAGGCTGCTAACTTTGAAGACAGAAGACGACCCACAAGCCCCCCCCCCACACCCCTCCCCCCCCAAAAAAAAAGCAGGCAGCCTTGAGAAGCTAGAAAAAGCGAGGAAACAGATTCTCCTCTAGAACCTCCAAGAAGGAATGCAGGGCTGCTGACCCTTGATTTTATCCCAGGGAGATCCATTCCTGGACTTCCAGCCTCCAGAACTAGAAGATAATTTTTCCTTTTTTAATTTACAGAATTTGCAGTAATTTGTTATAGCAACAACGGGAAACTAATTTATCTGTCTAGAACATTCTGCCTCCCCACACTCTCTCACTGTAAATCTTTACCACCCTTCCAGTCTCAAATTAGACACCCCCTGCTTTCTTAAGCACTGTCTAAACAACCCACTATTAGGTATCCTTCTTCTGTGCCTCCGTAACACCTGGTATTCCCGTCACTGGTTTTCCA
Organism: Felis catus; assembly: GCF_018350175.1. Classification (NCBI taxonomy): domain Eukaryota; kingdom Metazoa; phylum Chordata; class Mammalia; order Carnivora; family Felidae; genus Felis; species Felis catus. Next base: position 36,458,268 of record NC_058379.1, read on the forward strand.
TAATTCTAACTGCCAATAACAACTGGAATTACCTCCGTACTTGTCTATATCCCTCAATAAACTGTAATTCCCTTGAGCATTTGTTTACTCTTGAATATACACTGCCTAGTAGAGTGCCTGATACATGATAGCTTTTCAATAATTATCTGAGCTAATGATGTAATCAAGGAATGAATCAATGAAGAGATGTAGTATTTTCTCTAGAATTCAAACAGACCAGCTTTCTGATTACTGACAAATGCAATGTACCGGGAGGTTGGTTTCAAAAGTGACATCAGTGGTCACCAAGTGCTCAGATTAGTCCACAAATCTTTTCAAATTGCGATATATATTAAATGCTGTACATCTGTGATAATAGCAGTGGGCTGTTATATACAAATGTCAGAAAACCAGGCAGAAATGATGAACTCTGATGCTGCTGCTAAAGAATATACGGGGTCTCTCTTGCACCGAGTTTGCCCCTTCGTCCCTATCATCTCAGTGGTAATCCTCAGTGGCCAATGCTATGTCCAACCTTTGTAGCTTCAATGATTCACCCAGGTGATGTGAGCTCATCTCCACCGTCCCCATGCCCTTTGAAAATTCTGAAATACTTTACTGGGTGAATAACACAATTCCCTAATCCAGTGGCCCTGAGGACAGAGACAGCACACTTAATCCCTTCTGCAGGTAATACCATGAGGAAGCAGCAGGATCCCAAATAAGCCGAGTAAGAAAAAGAAATGCGTGGCCAGGACATGCTACCCACTGCAAGGATCCTCAGGAAACGAGGCCAAAAAAGGAGGCTTAAAAGCTGCCTAAAGCTAGAGAAGGTAAAAGAAAGTCTCAGAAAGATGAGAGCGGGAGAAATAAGAAGTTTTTTCTGGCCAAAAGCTGCCAAATTTAAGAGAAGAAAAACAATGTTTCTAAATGTGTGTTCTCTTCTGCACAGTCCCATAGTTACCATTAGCTACATCTGGCTATCTAAATTTAAATTTTAATTAATGAAAAAACCAATCAGTTCTCCAGTTGCACTAGCCAAGTTTCAAGTGCTCAGCAGCCATATGTGGCTAGTGGCTAGACATAAAACAATTCCACCATCACAGAAAGTTCTACTGGACAATGCCATATAAATGTGGTTTATGATCTTGGGTTCACCTGCTTACAGAAAGTAACTGCTGGAATTTGCGGGGGGAGGGATATTTAATGCTTTCAATTTGGGATTTAAATAGCTTATCGTCATAGTAATAGGATGCACAATTAATTTTAAGGATTTGGGATAACTGAGATGAATTTATCAGTTTGGGATTAGGTTAGACTCATATTTGTAAAAAGCACAAGTCCAAATATCTCATACTCCTTAAGAGATTTGGGGCAGGGTAGCATCATCCCACATTCACAGCTACTTCCATGGAATGTTCCCCAATCACAGATGAGGACAGCACTAGGGGAGTCTCCACAAACACCACTGATTTAATCATGGATTAATAAAGATACATTGCAATCCTTCCTTTTTAAGATCAGGAATGAGATAAGGATGCTATGTATATAGAAAATCCAAAAGAATATACAGAAAAACTTCTAGAATTAATAAGTGAATTTAACAAAGGAGATAGACACCAGGTCAACATATGGAAAAGAAATATATTTCTATGTGCCAGCAACAGTTAAAAAGTAAAAATTTTAAATATAACATTTATAACAGCATCAAAAAAAATATCAGGTACCAAGAATAACTCTAACCAAAGCTGTTCAAGGTCTCTCCAAGGTTATTATAAAACTCCACTGAGCAAAAATAAGACCTAACTAAGTGAAGATATCACATCATGCTTTTTGATTAAAAGAAATTATTTATTTGAGACAATAAATCTCTCCCAAACTGATCTATAGATTTCACACAACTCCAATCAAAATCTCAACAAGTATTTTTGTAGAACTTGACAAGCTGGTATTAAAATATGAATGGAAATGCCAATGGTATCTAAAATATCCTTAAAGTACTTGAAAAGAGACAAAGTAGGACTTGGTCCAGCAGATATGAAAACACAGCACACAATCATAGGAGTCAAGCCTATAGTCATTGGTACAGGAATGGACAAGCTGACCAGTGGAACAGAATAGAAAGCCTGGATACACAACTACAGATATGTGGATAGTTACACTCTGATGTTAATTTATGACAAAGGTAGCAGTGCAGAACAGAGAAGAAAGAACGGTCTTTTAAATAATGGTGTTGGAGAAAGTGGGTTTCCATATTGGAAGCCAGCAGGAAGGAAAGAAGAGAAAGAGAGAGGAAGGGAGGAAACAATAGAATTTGACCCTTACCTCAAATCATGCACAAAAATAAAGTCTATGTAGATTAAACAACAAAAGAACAAAATAAATACATGTTTTTAAACATAATATAGAATACCCTATAGACCTTGTTATACCGAAGGATTTCTTAAATAGTACACAAAACGTCTTTTTCCTTATGAAAGAAAGAATGAGTAAGTTTGACTAAGGAAAGATTTCTATCCACTAAAGGACACCATGAAGAGAGTGAAAAGCCATAGAATGAGAGGAGATGGCTAACACACAACTAACAGAGGATTTACACAGAATATTTAGGAAAATAGTATAAACCAGTGAGAAAAGAGATTCACAAAAGAGGAACTCCAAATGGCTGCAAGTATAAAATTGTGAATGTAACTGGTAATAAGAGAAATACAAGTTTTAACCACAGTAAAATTCTGTCGCATACCTATCATCTTGGCCATTAAAGCTGACAATTTAAATGGACAATATCCACCATTAGAAAGATGTGGCCCAAGAGGAACTCTCATAGGTTGTTACTGAGAGGGTGTATTCATACAGTCATGCTGAAAAAAGTGTGTCAGTCATGAAAATAAAGAAAAAGTCACACATCCTGTATACTTAATTTCAGTCTCCGTGTGATTTTGTTCATTAGGACATATACACAAGAATATTCATGGCAGCACTGTTTCATGGCAGCCTGAAAACAGAAAAAAAACCCAAAGGTCCAGGAGGAGTAAAACAGACAAGCAGAATGAGGTACAGTCACACACTATGCAATGTAAGGGAATTAACACAGTTACACACAACAATCATGAATTTTGAACAATACTGAGAAAAAGAATGAAGATGCAAGCTAATACAGAGAGTATGATTCCATTTTGACCAAGTTCAAAAGCTGGTGAAACTAAAATTGGGCATGGCATATGAGTAAGTGTGAAAATTATTTTTATAAAAGCAATGAAGTCATTAATATAAAACAAAGGGTATTGGTTACATCTGGGGGGAGGAAAGCACTATGGTGGGGAAGGGGTAATTGGGGGCTTCTTTTTAATTTTCTTTTTAATTTCTAAACGCTTATTTTTAAGAGACAGAGACAAAGTATGAGTACGGGAAGGGCAGAGAGAGGGAGACACAGAATCCCAAGCAGGTGCCAGGCTCTGAGCTGTCAGCACAGAGCCCGAGGTGGGGCTCAAACTCACGAACCCCGAGATCACGACCTGATCCAAAGTTGGATGCTTAACCGACTGAGTCACCCAAGTGCTCAGGAGCAAATTCTTAAACTTTTACCAGAATCGAGCATTAAAGGCAATAAAACATCCTTTTGGAAGGCTAATGGTAAAGCTCCATTCCAGAGACTCAATGTGAGTGAAACCAAGTAACTCTAATCTGACATAGTGTGTAATAGAAGTGCAAATATTCCAAAGGAGGAAAAGCAAGTAAGGATAAGTGGAAAGCGAGGAGAGGACTACTTCCTGCCCAAAGCACCTCCCAAGACCCAAGAATCAGAACAATTTCCTAACACTTCCAGAAGACACTAGAAATCTGAAGGGCTCAGATGACCCTTCCAGGTGAAGACAAATCTGGCCTTGCCCAGGTTTGTAAAGACAGTGGCAAAACCAAACTTAAAAATCAGTGCCCTGCCTCCCACTCCAGCACTCTCTACCCTGTGCCAAGATGCTTTTATTCCATGAAGGACCACGATTCCAGACCTGAGAAAGTCCATGTCTCTTGCGTTCCTGGATCTCCCCAGTGCCCTTCTTATAACAAAGTCTGGGGAGTGACCACAGAAAGCACAAGTGTAGGCCCTGGATGTACAAAGGTAACTGTTCCTACGCTCAAATTACATCCAATGGAGTAAGAATTGTAAGGAAGGTGCCAAGGATGCTCACAGGAAAAGCTTTAAGTTCTGCCTGGAGAAGCCCAGAAAGACCAGCAGATCTGAACTGAGGAAGCACGAATACGAATTCCTGCAGTGGCCACCCCACAAATGCCGATGCACCATTTCCCCACCCCATGCCGCCCTGAAGTGGTGATGAGAATGGTCCTCGCAGAATATATAAACGCGTGGCAGGTGCTCAACCAACACTGAAGTACATCCTTCTCTACCTTCAATTTCTGACTTTGTAAGGCGCGCCCTAAGCGCCCAGGACTTGCAACGTGCCAGACCTAGCAAACAACTAGGTTCAGGGACCACCCAACACAGGGCTGTTTTTTCTGATTCCGTCCCTGAATCCCCACTACAACCCCACACAATCCGGAAGACAGTTAATTCTATTTCCCAAACAAGGAAACAGTTTAGGTGCCCGGCCTGCAACTGCTCAAGAAGCTGGTGGGGTAGAGAGAAGCCACATCAGACTAGGGTCCCCAGTCCTTCCCAAACATGCTGTGCAGCCCCTTAAACGGAAGGGTGGTGGTAATGTGGAGCGAGGGCCTTCAGGGCTATAGCCACACTCACCCCTGCTTCATAAACTCCTCCTTGAGGCAAGACCGCCGCCTTCTGAGCCCTGGCGTGAACCTGAGTCTGGGGTCTGCCGGCCGCGCCCCCTCACCTGGCACCTGACTCAGCTTCTGCGGAAACATCCCAGTCCCGCGCCCCCGACCCCAATGGGTCTCCTTGCCTCAGGATGTCATTTGATTGAACCCTGGGGGCTTCTTTGATACGGACAGTGTTCTGCTTCTTGACCTGGGTAATGGTTAAGCAGATGTCAGCATCAAAACTATTTAATTGTACACTCATATTTTACTCACTTTCTGGTATGTATGTTATAGTTCACAATAGAAATGCTTTACAAAAACCAAAACTTCAACGAAGCACATAAATATGGAAGATCCTACACCCAGTCATACCAAATACTGCGTACTTTTCCTTGAATTTCCTTAGAAATTGCAAGTGGTTAAAATACACATAAAATAACCATGAATGATCATCACGTATCATGGGAAACACATGGTCAAAAACTGTCTGAAGTGCAGGTGTTTAGAAAGGCAAACCAGAGGCACAGAATGTGAAGCTATGAAAAGCCTGAAATATGTCCGATCTTATTAATGATTGCCAAGTATTATATAATGAAAACGATTCACATTAGAACATGGCAATTTAAACTAGTCTAAGACACGGTTATAATTTCTTCTATACCCTGATGTGTAGAGGATCTGAGAACATCTATCATAAGCTTAAAGCCAAATAATGGACATGAGCAGTTCTAGACTAAAACTGATGATTTCATCTTAAATATATCTCTGAAAAGATGCTGCATTCTCCATCACAATAACTTAAAGGGATCATTTAATAGGCTAGTCTTTCTTTTAATTCAATCATTTTGCCAGGTTTATGACTACTGCACAAGGCATATATTTAGATGCTTTTTTTACAGCTACAAGAACGGGTAACATGGGCACTAAAATCACTATACCACATAACTGCAGGATGAAAGGGCTTTGAAATATCTCGTCTAACTCCTTTATTTTACCGCTTGGTTGAGTTGTCTGCCCTTTTCTGGGAATTACATTAGTTGAGCTAATCTATAGAGCTCTCTTAAAAACGTTTTTAAAAATTCAAACACTGATTTTGGCACAACTGCATTCTGTGATGATAGGCTAAAGGATCCAATACTAATGCACTTGCAATATTTTCATTTTCAAAATTGTAGGGGCAATGAATTTGTGTCTAGTGTAATTGATTAAAAGAACATTAACACACTTTGGTTAGATTTTTAAAATACTAAGAAGTCTTACACTCATCATTTTAGTGCTGATTAAGGTAACAGATAAGCCATTATTTCTCATTTAAGTCAATGTTCACACAAATCAAAAAATAAGGACCTATGGAAAGGTCATAAAGAAAACTCAAACCATCTACTTCAGCTATCATTGTCAATACCCTGGTTATATCCTTCTAGATGCTGTCTTTGGTCCTGTCATTTTATAGAATGCAATCACACCACATAATTTTGTAATCTGATTTTTCCCTTAGTTCATATTATATGCAGTTTTAATGTCAGTAAGTAGATATCTATAGCCTCCTTTAATGGCTTTAGAGTCTTCTAACATAGGAATGCCTCCTACAGAGTACAGCCAACCCAAGGCTGCTAGACATTCAGATTTTTTAAAAATATCACTGGGGCTCCGTCAGTTAAACATCGACTCTTGGTTTCGGCTCAGGTCATGATCTCACGGTTTCATAGGTTTGAGCCCCGCATCAGGAGCCATGCTGACAGTGAAGAGCCTGCCCGGGATTCTCTGTCTCCCTCTCTCTCTGCCCCTCCCCCATTTGTGCTATCTCTGTCTCTCAAAATAAATAAACTTAACAAAAAAAAGATTTGTTTTAAATATCACAATCACATAACACACACACACACACACACACACACACACACACACAAAATAGAGAACAGGTTTAACTATGTTAAGACTAATTTAAATTTTGTTGCAAAAGTAATATTATCTATTTGTGTGAAATGGCCGGAATAGGCAAATCGTTAGTGACAGAAAGGAAATAAGTGGTTTCCAGGGGCAGGGGTTGGTAGGGGTTTGGGGAGGAGGATGCAAAGTGACAATAAACAGTGTTTCCATCTGGGGTATTGAGAATGTTCTGGAACTATAAAGTTGTGATGGTTGTGCAACACTGTGAATATATTTTACCACAATAAAAATTTTTAAAAAGTACTAGAACTTAAGCACAAGCAAGGAAGTTCTTTAAACACGCCTATTAAAACAAAATATTGCCAAATGCTCTATGTTCACTCACATTCCACTAATTTTATAAATAAAATGGGTACTTGAAATATTCACTTTTAACACTTTGTTTTCTTGAGCAGGAGGCGTTTTTGGTAAATTTACTAGAGATTGGCAAAATCAAGCCATAAACATAAATGCAATATTGACCATCCTGAGTCTGAAGTATCTGTCTAGTAGGCTACTAAAAATAGAAGTCTGATTGCAAAGAAAAATATACCCTAAATATTTATAACTAGAGGCCAAAAGCTTACTGATGATAAAAGAACAATATTTATGAAATACTGTATTATTTCATAAATTCTTACTAACAAAAAATATCAAAATTATTATGAGCAAATGGTAGAAAAATTGAACTGTTAAAATGCATATTGGTTGCCTGGGCTTAGAGAAGCAGATTTTAGCCTACTGAGAAGATTAATAAATATGTTTCTGGATTCTAATTCATCCCTAATCACTGAAAGCCTGGAAAAGACTTTGATTTTTTTTTACATAATTAAGATTTTTAATTGTGATAAATTATACATACATGAAATTTACCATCTTAGCCATTTTTAAGTATACAGTTCAGTGGTGTTAAATACATCCACATTGCTGTGCAATCAATCTCTGATTTTTTTTTAAACTATCAATCTTCGTGGGTATTTTATTTGCCCTCTTATGCTAAGACAGCACATCACAAACTCACGCACTTCTGTCACTCAAGGGAGTTCTAAGCCTAGGCTAACTATAACCAGCAGACAATAGGACGAGTCTAATTCGAGTCTTAAATTGAATGGGAGATCCTCCTCTGCTTTAATAAAAGGAGCATAGGACATCTGAAGGCAAATCAAGACCAAAATCAAATCCCAGAGGCAGAGCTAAGATTCCTCAGTGTGAAGGAGGGGTCAGCGGCAGGGGCAGCTATAGTGACAGCAGCAATACACCTTGAACTTGAGATTAGCCCCTTCCAAGACTGTGGCTAAAGAACCCTCTGGACTGCCCAGACCACCGCTGAAGCCACCAGGCCCTTGCCAGGAAAAAGGCAGGCTTCTGGGGCCAGGAAAAAGCTTGCTTCTGGGGGCTTAGTTCCCAGGGTTTCTGCTGCTCCTGGGATCACATGCGCTCTCCTTGATGGTGTTCCCACAGATGGGGAGACCAGAGAAAAGTGAGGGTTATGCTCAATTAAGTACTTTCCAAGGCACCAGACAATAGCCTAAAAACCTACAATAGTTCACATGCATCTAAGTAGCTGTTAAGCCACAGCGCACAATCTGCATAATTAATTCTTCTCAAAGCTGTCATCTTCAATTACAGAGGGCCACTGCATGTTAAACAAACAAACCTAAAGGCCAAAGATGGGACTGCTCTGAGTGGGGGCACACCCTGGGTCTTAGGGAGAGAGCACTACACACGAGCGAAAGAGGAGCAGTACCCCAGAAATTTCAGCAGGAAGCAGCAGAAGCACACAGCACGGGGAGCAAACACCAGAGGGACATCAGGGGAGGAGCGTGTCTTGAGCAGCAAAGGTACTGGAGACAAGCAAGGCCAGGGACAGGCAAGTGGTTCAGGACAGCAAGGAGGGCAGAGGCCACCTGCACTGGTTTTCAAGCCCACACCCAACACTCTACTAGAATAGAAGGCATTTCCATCTTCTTTTTAGAGACCTAGAAGCCTAGTGACTCCACGGAAAAGAAACAGAGATGAGTGGTGGCAACTGTCTCCTTCACAGTCAGCCTCATAAAACATTTAACTCTATCTGGTGATCTCCAGTGGGTGGTCCACCAAAGGGGTCCCCGGGCAATATGGCAATTGCAGAGGAAAGGGGGCTGAAGCCATTTTATTTACACACATTCCACAGATTTGAAATAGAAGAATAAGGATGTTGTTCACAGTCATCCTGTTAGGATACTAATCACTGTCTGGCTCCTAAAAGTTATATACACACTATACAGGTGTACCCAGCAGGGGAGCACAAGAACATTCCCCTTGAGGGTGGCATTCTCAGGCTCTGTAACAAAGACCCCTGGAGATGGTCACCAGGTGGAAACCTGTGATCACAGGTTATGGTGATAACAGAAGTTTAGCTTTGGATACTTTGACTTGACAGGAGGTTGACGACAGCACCAGAGACGCCTAGGCTCTGCTGAAATAAAAGTAACTAACTACACCCATTAGCCCCATGAGAGGCAATGGCCTTTGGTCTGACCCTCTCTCCTAGGAATGATCCAGTGTATCAGAAACACTCCATTTGGCCGGTGACCCTACCCACTGTCCTTGCTGAGACCTCCAGGGGTAAGTGAAGTGAGCTCTGACTTCCCTTCACCTAGATTAGTCAGCTCCCATCTGCCCTTCCTGAGCCATGTAGTCAAGGTACACGCAGGCATGGAAGCCTTTTTGCTAAATCTAAAAGGTTATGCATGCATATGTTCCTCTTCCCTCTCAACTCAGAGGGACCTGATCCATAGCCTGTGACTTGAATGATGATCACATGCACCTGTCACCCACAAGCGCTAAGCTGGCTCATCTCTGCCAAGTTCAGCGAGGTTTGCAGGTCATGGTGGTTGATGTGCATTTATACCATTGTCTTGCTACTAATTGCACCTGTTAAGTCTAACATCTTTCTTACTACTGGGTGGCGCTTTAGCTCGAATTTGCAATCACAATTTCAGTTTTCAAAAGTGGTTTATTAAAATGAAAAGTAATGACAAAAGTAGTAGCAAATTTGACAGTTCAAAATAATAATATCTTGGTGGAAAAAGAAAACACAATGCGGGGCGCCTGGGTGGCTCAGTCGGTTAAGCATCCGACTTCAGCTCAAGTCATGATCTTACAGTTTGTGAGTTTGAGCTCCACATCAGGCTCTGTGCTGACAGCTCAGAGCCTGGAACCTACTTCAGATTCTGTCTGTCTGTCTGTCTGTCTGTCTCTCTCTCTCTCTTAAAAATAATTAAACATTAAAAAATAAAAATAAAAACCCACAATGCAAATATACAACACAAGTTAGTATGTACTGGTACCAGAGTACCTAAAAGAGTGATGGTATCATACAATTTGCCAATATAGATCAAGTGCAAATAGGGGGAAAGATGGGAAGTATGTCAACGTAGACTCAACTGGTCCTGTGTGCAATGCATTTGCCCCAGTTCTCAGTAAACGGACCGTCCCAAAACTCTCACGAACAGTGGCTCAACAAAAAGTTGGCAACATTTTCAAAGTGGCAACTCTGGGTAATCCAATAGGGATTTTCCAAAACAAGCACATTAATTTCCTCTACAAACCTAAAGAATGTTGTCATGAAAGAAAAGGAAGACCCTCAATTACAGAGGCACCATTCAAAACTGTTCTCAAAGGGAACAAAAAATACATGTACAAATCACACTTTGAGAGCCTCCTGAAGCCAGCTGCAAGGTTGATGAACCATATTATGTGCAGAGAGAAAGCAGAAGAGTCTCCTGGCAGAAATCCTGCATCAAATGACACTGCTGGCCACCAATCTAATAACAAAATACAATGGCAACAGAAAATCAAAGTCATACAATAGAAAATGACAATTGCTTTCCACAGCATCTCCCAGGAGAGAACCACTGAATGTAGTCTGTGAATCAGCTCTTAGAACATGTGGGGCTAGAAGGGAGAACTGCCCTACATTTTTGGTGTTTTGACAGGAGTAGAGCATTTCGCTTCATGTTTGAAAGGCATGATGGAGACTTGGAAAAGTGCTCTGAGGTCACCCTACTGGAGCTCTAGCCAGGCTTCCATCAGAGGAGCTCAGAGCCGCACCTGGCTACCACCCCACACCCTGATTTATTCCTGGGCAACAGTTGGCACAGGGCAACTGGGGGTCAAGGAGTCTCATGCCAATGCTATTTTTGAAATCGCTGGCACATTAAAAATGCAGAGATGCCAACATACAACTTTAAAGGGTGTTGTTTTAAATATTTAACATAGGAACACTTTAAAGACTCAAAATATTATAATGCAATAGAGTTACACTATTCATCATACAATAAAATAGATCGAAAATACTAACTTCTGGTACATCATACGCAGTGTGATCCAGCAGTGAGACACAGACTTGGCCATATGATCAACACATTCTACTTTCCACCTTGTGTCTCTGTGCCTGAAACCTTATCCTTTTTGAGGATAATGTTGAGAGTCTAAGTGTGAGGCTTGGGCCGATGGCCCTCCTGTCCTGCCTGTCCCTCCACCCTCACGCCATGACACTTACCGCACTCAGGTGGACTCAAATCATAAGCCTCCTGATATTCACTATTGAATAAAAGAAACAAATGGGGAAATGACCACACTTTAGCTAAATTTCCAGCACACTATGCATGGAGAAAGAGAAAGAGAATCGCTTGCTGCAATGAAATGTCTGAGATGGTCACAGACAATGTCAAGAAAAGTAGTCTATGAGTTCATATGGCCAACTCAAGTTGTGTATTTCAGCAACACATTCAATATTTTGAACAGCTCCTCACTCTACAAATGGGAGATAAAAATAAACCCACATAGGTACCAAGATAATTCGATGGAGAAAGAATGGTATATTAGTTTGCTAATGCTGCCATAAAAAAAACAAACAAAAACAACAACAACAACAACAAACATAGCTTCCACAAAAAAATACCACAGCAAAAATGTACTTTCTCATTGTTCCAGGATTTGGATGTCTAACATGAAGGTGCAGCAGGGTGCTTTATTCTGAGTCCTCTCCCTGGTTGCAAATAGCTCTCTTCTCACTGTATCTTCTCACATATCTTCATATGGCCTTTCCTCTGTGTACTCACATTGCCGGTATATTTTCCTCTTCTTTCCAGACCACCAGTCACAGTGGACTAAAGCTCACCCTAACGGGCCTCATATTAACCTAATCACCTCTTTAAAGACCTAATCTCCAAGTACAGTTACATTTGGGGGTTAGGCCTTCAACACATGGATTTGGGGGAACAACTAAATTTATAACAGATGGTCTTTTCAACAAATGGGACTGGGACTTTTGGATTTACATGTGCAAATAATCATAATCATAATCCACATAGACCCTTACCTCACACCATTATTACCCTGCATACATACTAAACTTAAGTGTAAGACATTTAGGAGGAAAGTAAGTCTAAAACTTTTAAAAGAAAACATAAAAGGAAATCTGCCTGATCTTGAGGCACAACAACAAAAGCATCCTCCATGAAAGAAGAAAATGAGTAACTGAACTCTGCACTAGACATTGTTCTAAGCTCTGTACATATTCTCTCACGTTTCTTTTTTTAATTTTTTTAATGTTTTATTTTTATTTTTTGAGAGACAAGAAAATGAGCAGGGGAGGGACAGAGACAGAGAGGGAGACACAGAATCCAAAGCAGCTCCAGGCTCTGAGCTGTCAGCACAGGGCCCAACATGGGTCTCGAACCCATGAATGTGAGATCATGACCTGAGCCGAAATCGGATGCTCACCTGACAGAGCCACCCAGGCACCCCTCTCACATTTAATTCTTACAACATTATGACATGAGTTTTCATTTCTACATTTTACAGATGAAAAAACTGAGGTTCACAGAGGCCAAGTAATTTCAACAAGGTCACACAGTTAGAAGGTGCTAAAGTCAGAAAGCTTGAAGTAATAAGCTAACAGTAATTTTCCTATTGGGCATATAATAGAACAGAATGAAAACCCAAGCCTAATATTTCAGTAAAGTAAAACAAATATTTTCTAAAGCTTAATACAGCTAAATTGTGGTGTGGGAGCCTATTTATTATCATCTCCAAGTTAAAATATCCAAATTTCCATCTTTTAGTTGTGGATGTTCCTTTAACGTCGTCCTTGTATAGCCTGCAGGGCGAAATCTCAAGGTCCAGCAATGTAGATATCTTGAAAATAATGTTAAAAAATTCTCTCTTGGGAAAGAAACTGTTTTTATTTTTCTCAATTTAAAATACGACCTTTCAAAATTTATTTTAAAATTTGCAATTGATCTTTCTTTAAAAATATGTATTATGTGTCAGCCATATAATCAGTAGGCACCAGAAGTTTGAGAAATACATGTTTCATATAATGAGAGGTATGAGCCCCAGAAAGATGAGCACGGATGTCAGAGGGACAGTAGGAGAAGCCAAACCACACAGCACTGAACAGAACAAAACAGAATGGAAGACAGTATAAGTGCTGTGTGCTCTTCCCCTCTAGAGTTTTCCTACCTAGAAAGAGAAGCCAGAGTGGTCTTCACATGCCTCTACAATAAACCACTTCTCCCAGGCCCAAGGTTAAAACTGAGTTTAATATATTGCATCAGACCACCATGAAGAATAATCTATACAAATTATGATGATGTCATCTGTAAATACCTATTGGTATCAATAGCTTTAAATTATGGGTTGGCATTCTGGTTTATTAGGAAGCTCCTTAAGATGTATTAAAAATCTGTTTACCCTTAGTATTGATTTTTTGATAAATATATTATCCAGAGAGGTTATATGCAGTGATTTCCCTGGAAAAGCTGACATTTATTCAATGATATTTACTTTACTGAATTAAGTAGCAATATATGCTCATATATCTTGGCTATATCTGGAAAATTATCTTCTCAGAGTTAAGGTAAAAGAATATCTGTTTTATAGAAATATTAGGGCATGGTTTAGTGACAGAAAGCTTAGGAAAGGCTCTAGGTGTACAATATCTACGAGTTACAGATTAATTCTTCCCTGGCTTTTATATCAGCACACCACAAATTAAAGTGAATTCTCAAAACTTATTTTGGTCAATTAACTGGATTTTTAAAGATGGCTTTCATGTTAAAGAAAAAAATCATCATTATTTTCAATTTCAAGTAATTTTCTCTTGTAATAATTCACCAGGACTTTGGGCTTTTGTTAAATAAAATCCTCTAAGGACAAGAATGGCAGAGGCCGCGAGCCAGTCACTAAATGTTCTTTTCTTCTTCCTCCGGGGCATCCAACCAAACTCTACTCCCTGCAACCTGCACGTGACTTTGTTCTCTCTACTTCTGAATCTGGTCCACGGCAGCCTCCCACATCAATCCTCCACGGACTTTCTCCTTTGCCACCAAGATGTGCACTTGAGGGTAATCCTGGAGAACACATGCTAAAGATGGCAGCGTCCTTTGCAACACGGACGTCTGTGGGGAGGGGCATTCCCAGCCCGGAGACTTCCGACCTGGAACCACCCTAGACTGCTACACGAATGGAAAATCGGGGTCTACAGTGTTAAGGCACTGAAATTTGGGGATTTATATGTCCCAATGTCTAGTACATTTTTTGTCCTCAATGAATTCTTAGCAAAAAACAAAGAGCTTCATTTTCTTTAGAAAGCTCTTTAATCTCAAAATAAGGATCTAGATCACAGGACCTATTGAGTTTGGATGTATCCTATTCTCAGAATTCATTCAATAAGTCAATAGACATTTGTGGAATAATCATTTCATTTGCTCTTACAAAGACTTACAAAGTAAGTGAAAATGTCTCCCATGAATGTAATTAATTACTTAGCTTGGAAAACAACCTATTTATAAACTGCATCTTCAAATTACAGAGAAAGCCTAATATTACAAAAATATGATAAATTACTAGCTCCTTAAAGAACAATGCTTTTGGTGACAATTGGGTTTTGTTGGGTTTTTTTTAATTACCATTCGGTTGGTTGGTGAGTTGTTTTCTGTGTTTATTTTTTGGGAACCAATTTTCATTGCCATTTCTTAAGGGTGAGCAGCTATCCTATGAATTCCCTCAGGGTGTTACCTTTCTTTTTTGTTAATGAATTGGAAGAATGTTCATCAAGTTAGAAAGTACCGGTCTTAGAACTTGAAAAACAGTAATTTCCCCCATTATTAGTAGAAATAGCAAGAAAGGCAGGAAATGCAACAAATGGAGACTCTAAAGGGCTTCAAGATAATTAATATATTTTTGAAAGGTTTTGCTGAATTTGTCAAGAATGAAGTCTTAGAGATCTCTTCTTTGACCCACCTGAACTAAACGGGTAAGTTAATTAAGGAAGAAAGAGGAAAAAAAAAATCACTTAAATCAGAAGATCCCTTGAAACTAACACTGTTTCAAAATTCCTCTCTTTGGGCGAGTGGGTATGTAGAGGCAAATGAGGACAGCCTCTCTCTACCCTCTACGCTGCCCTCAGAAAATCTGGAACCAAAGTTTACCCTGCTGCCTGAAAAAAGATCTGACCTCTGGGATTTACTCTGAATCAAAACACGGGGTAGGCTGTGGTGTGAAAGGATCACAGAGGATTTAAATCTGCTCCCCTGAAGCTCTGGGGGCTCTCTGCTCTTTGCTTTGCCATGGACATGTCATTAAAGGCCACTGGGGAAGGTCAGTAATGATAAAGATCTTATGAAATGCAAAAATAAATAAGAACTCTTAACCGGGCCAAAGGAGGGGAGGAAGAGAAGTGCAGAGGGCGTATTCATTAGTTCATTTGCAAAATCTAACCCTGCATCTTAAGCAGAGAAGTGGAGCAATGTCACCTGGGGCAAGAGCAGCCCATCCAATTAAAAAAGCAACGAATTACACGTCTCCATCTGCTGGAGGACATAAGGAATTACCCAAATTAGATGTGTGACTTGACTTGAAAATGCTTACTGAAAATCTTATCAGACAAATTAAATAAGAAAAGAAAATACTATCCTGTGGCAGGCGCAAGAAAGTGTGACTGGTCACACCAATCACAACTATATACTTCTGTTACTTAAAGGTTGAATTGAAACAACATGCCATTTCTCTTTTCAGTGGCAGGGAAAACAAGGCATGAGCCAAATGCAGGCATTTAATAAAGACATTCTCTCTGTGAAGGGCTCAGTGAAGGCAGCCCCTCCCTTCATACAATTCTACTGAAGGAAGAAGACTGCATCTTCAACCTAATGGGGGCGGCTATGGATGCCAGCTACAACAAGCGGGCAGATAGCCACTTCCGGCTCTTGATTACATCTATCAAATCTTCTCAGGAAGCCTTGTTGAAGTGTTCCCAGCCTGTGGGGGACTCCAAAGAATAGGGACTTTCTAGAGTCCCAGGCTTCAGAAGGCACGATAACGGGTAGGCAATTAGTAGGTGAAATTAATCCTTAGTGAGTCTTTGCCACTTCATAAATTTAATTTTCTTTTCTTCTGGTCAGTGCTTTATTCTATTTTAATACTTAGTCTTTCAAGTAAACCATCGCCTCCTTGATCTCTTTTGCACTGCCAGTGGGAATGCAAACTGGTGCAGCCACTCTGGAAAACAGTATGGAGGTTCCTCAAAAAATTAAAAATAGAACTACCCTATGACCCAGCAATTGCACTACTAGGCATTTATCCAAGGGATACAGGTATGCTGTTTCAAAGGGGCACATGCACCCCCATGTTTATAGCAGCACTATCAACAATAGCCAAAGTATGGAAAGAGCCCAAATGTCCATCAATGGATGAATGGATAAAGAAGATGTGGTATATATATGCAATGGAGTATTACTCGGCAATCAAAAAGAATGAAATCTTGCCATTTGCAACTATGTGGATGGAACTAGAGGGTATTATGCTAAGCGAAAGTAGTCAGAGAAAGACAAATAGCATATGACTTCACTCATATGAGGACTTTAAGGCACAGAACATATGAACACAAGGGAAGGGAAGCAAAAAGAATATAAAAACAGGGAGGGGGACAAAACATATGAGACTCTTAAATATGGAGAACAAACAGAGGGTTACTGGAGGGGTTGTGGGAGGGGGAATGGGCTAAATGGGTAAGGGGCATTAAGGAATCTACCCTGAAATCATTGTTGCACTATATGCTAACTAACTTGGATGTAAATTTAAAAAATAAAAATTAAAAAATAAAAAAGAACATCGCCTCCTTGCTCTTAGGTCATCCATGATGGTCTTGATCTTCTAGGATACAAAAACAGTGCCTGCCCACAGCAGGTGCTTCACGAGTATTTACTGGAACAAGAAAAGGTCCTAGGGCTAGAAAGAGCCAGTAAGGTCATCTGTTTCTGTCTTCTTCCTAAAGCTTAAGTATTAACTATCTATAATAGATGAACAAATCTATAAAGATCACCGAATTCCCCTGATAACTATTCCCATGGCTATGTTAACACTCAACTCAGAAAATGTTTATCTATCATGCCTTTTAAATGTTAGCAAATGCTGTGAGAATTCATATCTTTGGAAATAAATGTGTTATCTTACATAAATGTGGGTACTGATATCAGGGAGATATATGACTGGTAGGTTCACCTGCAGGATTTGTTATCAGTTCATATGTAGTTTCTATCAAGCACAATTTCCAAGTATCCCTGAATAATGTTCAGCCATCTTGATATCACTTTGTCACTGCACATTTCATAATAAAAGGAGTTGAAATTATTTTATCATGACAATAAATATGACAGTTCCACAGTTACAAATCTCAGAAGTAGCATTACCAATGATTTTATATAACTTCCCTACATACAATTAAGTTTAAATAATTCACTTTATCCAACCTTCTGTGGTCCAGAATGCCTCCACCCAAACAATTTCAAATATATGAATATTAATCCTACTTTCAAATTTTTCTAGAGCATGACATTTCAGAAACTAGACCTTCAGAGAACTTGTAAGACTCACAGTTACGTGGCTTTGTACAATGTGATTTGGGGGGGGAGTATTTTATTTTAAATGGGTATTTTTTTGGTATAACGAATAAATGCCTTGCAGTAATAAGGATGAAGTACTTATACTGTCTTTATTCAGAAAGAAAAAGTGAGTTTTAACACTCAGAGATATCTTTTTGGCAATATTTCCACAATCATTTTCCCTTCTTGTTTTCCTCCCAGAGTCCTCTGAGCCTTTAATTATAAATTGCCAAGGCAGGCATTTCACTTAAGATGGTCTAGGCCAATGATTCTCAAAGTGTCTTCCAGGGACCCTGAAATCCCTGAGATCCTCCCAAGGAATCCACAAGGTCAAAGCAGCTTTCACAATAATAATATGACATTATTTGACTTCACTATCCTCATTTCGTTCTCAATTACTAACACATGTCCATCACTGCTCTGATGGCTAAAGGAATGTATGCTTATGCACTGTTGTCAAAATTTCTAATCCAGCTTTAATCTCTAATCCAGAAAATATAAACAGAAAATACCCACATGAACAAAAGCTCTTCAAATACTTCAAAAAAAAATATTATGTAAGAGTGTCAAGGGTCCCTAAGACCAGAGAGGTTGAGAACCACTCAACACACAACTCCAAAATCTCAGTGGCAGAACACAAAGAAGTTTCTGTCTCCCTCAGGCACATGCCCCCTGGAGTCAGCTGAGTGTGTGCGTGCACGTATATGTGGGGAGGAGAAGTCACTGCTACATTTCCTCCCTCAGGCACCCAGGCTAAAAGCATCTCAATGCTTCCACAATTAGCAAGGCAGGATAAAGGAAAGAGAACATGGGGAATCTCATACTGGCTGCTGAAGCTCTGCCTGAAAGTGACACATGTCACTTCTACTCACATTTCACCAGCCAAATCAGGTGTAGCCACATCTAAATCAAAGGGGACAGAAACACACAACCCTCCCATGTATCTAGAGGGTAAAAGCCGAAAGCAGTTATTCAACAACACTACCACAAGGCTATCTCTTCGGGCAGCTAATACCTTCCCGGCATCTTTTCCCGAAATTATTCAGCCTCACGACTATGTACTGATGGGGCCTCATGAAACACGTTTCAGGAAACACATGGAAAAAGAGTATTTAAATATGACACATATGAGTTCACATATTTAAGATTTTCTTTCAAGACAACCAAGAAACATCAAATCCAAACAAAACATATTATGGTATATTTGCCTAAGCTGGTATACGATGCCATTGTGTAAAACAGGCTTTCCAAAAGTCTTTGACTGATGTGTAAAACCAATTATTTTTAAGAATTCGTGCCACTAACAAATGCCCAACACTGTTTCATAAGAGCAAGACCAAGATCAATTCAAATAAATTAACATTCCTGTCTGAACTGACTCACCCAGCCCAAGTAACAAATCCACATGTCAATGGTGGGCTGACCCAATGACCCATCTCCTGAAAAATACAAACTGTATCATCTTGTTTTCCAAATAACAAGCATTGATTGCAGTGTTAGAAAGGTCACTTGTCATCAGCTCAGTCGCTGACCTGCTGGCAAATTGCAGCCTGTCACTCCACAGTGAGCCAGGACCATCAGGAGGAACTAAGGCACGTTGTGTTTATAAAGCACAACTGGGGAGGTGACTCCATTTCCATTTCCACAAGATGTGTGTTTAACAGGATGAGCATCACAGTCAACAGAGATGGAAGGAGAAAACAGCATGAAAAGGAATGGCTATAAGAGGTATTTCATAATTTCCCAGAATGACTACCAGAAACGTCACTGGTGTCTATCTGCTTTAAAATGCACTGAATCGAACCCCGTCTATGTCTCCAAGTCTGATGCCAAGAATTCCAATATTTTGCACGTTGTCTATGGGTAATGGAGTAAATACAAAAGATGTCTCTTTCAAGTTCCCTAAAAGGAACGAGGGAAAATAAAATTAAGAAACAAACCCATATCAGACAACCTAAAGCATACGAATAAGGACGGGCCATTTGAAAGACTCATTTCCAGTGATGTCCTATTTAAGACTACTGCTATAGTCGTGTGCTACCCCACATAGCCGATTCAGACATTATCAGTTGTCTCCATCTGTCCACCCACCAGAGAGAGGTATCATGATTGTCCAGCAGACAATGAATTAAATAGCCATATTTATTTCTCTGTCAACAATTAAGCTTTTAAATATCACTTTAAGATATAATTTATCACAATCTCCAGAATAAAGTATCAGCCAACTATGCATTAAAGGCCACTTATTTAAAATAATGATCTGCACAATCATTTCATGGAATTTGCCAAGAAAATGCTGTATGATTTTTTCTGTATTCAGCCCTATATTATGGACAGGATACAAATGAATGCAGGCATGTATCCAAAAATAAAATTAATAATTCCTTGTGCATCTTCTTGCAAAGTTTCAGCTAGCCACCAAAATATCTACCAATAGGATAAAGATCTTTATACTTAGTACACTCACTGAGGCATAAGACCACAGCGTAGAGCGTGTGTCCTATTTTAGAGAGTCCTAAAATTACATCCCTGAAGTTAGTCACTCTCAATCAGTGCATCAGCTCCTCTAAACCTCTCCAATAGAGACCAAGGAATCATCCTGATAAGCTCCGAAAGGGAAGACATAGGTCAACTTAGTTTTCTAAAATACAAATATAAATATCTTCAATGTGATTTGACAGGACAGCATTCTGCCTAAATTGCATCTGTACAATGATGGCTTTGGCATGGCACCGAGTTGGGGTACTTCACGCCGATGCCCCTTGTGTCCCCACATATACAGCAATCTTTCCTTAGAAAACTGCAGAACGGTTGAAAAAGTAGTACAGTAAATACTTACATACACTGGACACAGACTTAACGACTGTTAACATGTTCCCACATTTGCACACTCTACCAACACACACACGTGTGCACACGCACATTCAACAATCAACAAACTGCCTCTCTGCTTCGCATCTTCACCAGCTCGGGACAGCCTTTGAGTGCCTTTCTCCCTCCAGGCTATGATGTAGGTTGTTCCCTGATGCTCTGAAGCTTCCTGAGCAGCCTCCTGAGTGCATTTGCTGCCTAAACTCCACTCACTGCCTCAGCACAGGATGTTCCTTCTGCCCAGCATGCCCACCTGCTCTGGCCTCACTCCTCATGCTCTCATGGCCCCTCTCGGAGCACCTCCTCCTGGGGGCCTTCTGCTCGTCCTCACCCACCAGGCTCTGTCTGGGCAGTGGCCCGGCCCCACCAGAGCACTGGCCACGCCACTTCGACGCCTCCTGGAGCACTGGGCATTGTTCACGACTGTACCCTCAGGGCCCAGAACATACAGCTCAGGGCCTCAGACACAGCTGTGGCTCCAAAAGAGGCCTTCCATTTCTTCCTGGTCTTCAGGTAAAAGGAATAATTCAGGCTCAACCATTTCTTATTTAAATGTATTCATCTCTTCGGGGCACCTGGCTGGCTCAGTCTGTTAAGCTTCTGACTCTTGGTTTCGGCTCAGGTCACGATCTCACGAACTGTGAGCCGCAGTGGGCCCTGTGTTGACAGAGCAGAGATTGCCTGGGATTCTCTCTCCCCCTTTCTCTCTTCCCCTTCCCGCCTCTCTCTCAAAATACATAAATACACTTTAAAAAAAAAATGAGAATTTATTCCTCTATTTGATTCCTTCGATCATGGAAGGTCTCGGAGGCACTTCACGGGAGCCTGTGTCTGTGACTCCATAAGCAAGAGGAGACTGGGGGGAACCAGGGCGGTTGGGCCACACAGAATTTCCAAGCCTCTCGCTCCCCCCCCCACCATGCTGCACAAGGGCAACCTTAACCTACCAGTGGCTATGCAGGCTAGTATATCAGTGGCCCACACCCAACCCATATGACCCAAAGTTCCCGCCCTCCGTAAAGCAGAGCGGCTGCTTGGCAGCCCCAGACCCAGTGGCCAGTCTCCCTCAGGCCTCAGGCTCTCAGGTCTCTAGAGAAACCGTTTGCAAATCAGCCCAGCCCTACCCCACCACCCCCCGCAGGCCAGTGAGGAAGGTGTGCTCCAAAGACCTACAGGGTCCCAGAGTCTCACATCAAAGCCCCCTGGCCCGCCTTTTGGCTCTTCTGCCACAGCGAACTCTTTTCCAACAATTCAGCCGTGCCCAGCTCCAGGGGCCCTTGCACACAGAACACATGATGCGTGACAGATGACCACCTCCTCGCTATGACTTTCTCAGGCTGGCTGTAGTAACTGCCCCATCGCGCTACTGCCCCATGTGAACCTCACTTCTTGAATCCCTCCTCTACTCAGATTCTCAGAGATTTTCTTTTTTCATTTTTTTGTAAATGTTTATTTACTTTTGAGAGACAGAGCATGAGCAGGGGAGGGGCAGAGAGAGAGGGAGACACAGAATCCGAAGCAGGCTCCAGGCTCCGAGCTGTCAGCACGGAGACCGAGGCGGGGCTGGAACTCACCGTGAGACATGACCTGAGCCAAAGTCAGTCGCTTAACCGAATGAGCCGCGCAGGCGCCCCCAGATTCTGAGAGATTTACAATGCCTCTCATGACTGGCCTGCCTATTCATGCCATTACTCAGCTTCACATAACTCTTATGATGTCATCTTGTACAATTTTATGGGAAATCGGGCAAGAAGTAAACGTATTTTGAAAACATATTTATAAATACAGGTTCCTTTGTATCTTTTTCAGCAAATACTAAAAAAAAAAAAAAATAGCTAGCCACTGTTCTTGTTTTTGTAGCAGTTTCCAATCAGCCAAGACAAGAATTTAGAACAAATTTAAAGGAGAACATTTGTTGAACACTGAATATAAGTGATTGAAATTAGCGATCATACATAATACAATGGCCCCTGGCCCTCATGAAACGCTCATTAAAAATCAAGACACTTAGGGGCGCCTGGGTGGCTCAGTCGGTTGGGCATCTGACTTCGGCTCAGGTCATGATATTGCAGTCCATGGGTTCGAGCCCCGCATCGGGCTCTGTGCTCAGAGCCTGGAGCCTGTTTCCGATTCTGTGTCTCCCTCTCTCTCTGACCCTCCCCTGTTCATGCTCTGTCTCTCTCTGTCTCAAAAATAAATAAACGTAAAAAAAAAAAAATCAGGGGGCGCCTGGGTGGCGCAGTCGGTTAAGCGTCCGACTTCAGCCAGGTCACGATCTCGCGGTCCGTGAGTTCGAGCCCCGCGTCGGGCTCTGGGCTGATGGCTCAGAGCCTGGAGCCTGTTTCCGATTCTGTGTCTCCCTCTCTCTCTGCCCCTCCCCTGTTCACGCTCTGTCTCTCTCTGTCCCAAAAATAAATAAATGTCAAAAAAAAAAAATTTTTAAAAAAAAAAATCAAAAAAAAAATTAAGACACTTAAAAAAGAAAAAAAAAAAAAAAAAGACCGCCCTGAACTTGAAAGTCTTTGCATATAAAAACAGAATCACTGAAAACAGTACATCAAGCAACGTAAGCCAAGACACAAAAGGACAAATACTATATGATTCCAATTATATGAGGGACCCGAAGTAGTCAAATTCAGAGACAGGAAATATAGTGGTAGCCAGGGCCTGGGCAGAGGAGGGAATGGGGAGGGAGTGTTTAATGGGTGCAGAGTCTTGGTCTGGGAAGATGAAAAAAAAAAAAAAAGGTTCTGGCGATGGAGGGAGGAGATAGTTGTACAACAAGGTGAGTGTACTTAATGCCAAGGAACCCTTAAAAATGGTTGACATGGTAAATTTTATGTTGTTTGCACCCATGTTAAAGTGAGGCTACCCAGAGCCCCATCCTGTTTAACTAAGAACTCTCCATTCAGATCACTGATCTGAAAGGAGTATTTTTTTATTACATTCTAAAGTCATTTTTTCTAGGGGCGCCTGGGTGGCGCAGTCGGTTAAGCATCCGACTTCAGCCAGGTCACGATCTTGCAGTCTGGGAGTTTGAGCCCCGCGTCAGGCTCTGGGCTGATGGCTCAGAGCCTGGAGCCTGTTTCCGATTCTGTGTCTCCGTCTCTCTCTGCCCCTCCCCCGTTCATGCTCTGTCTCTCTCTGTCCCAAAAATAAATAAACGTTGGAAAAAAATAAATAAATAAAGTCATTTTTTCTAAATTTTATAATTTAGAAACTACTGCGAGAATACAAGTCCAGTCCAATTTCTCTCACTGTGTCTCATCATTTACTGTTTAAAAGCTAACTGGGTGCCTTGGGTGGCTCACTCGGTTGAAGTGTCCGACTTCAGCCCAGGTCATGATCTTGTATTGTAGTCTGTGAGTTCGAGTGCCGTATTGGTCTCTGTGCTGATGGCTCTGAGCCTGGAGCCTGCTTCAGGTTGTGTGTCTCCCCCTCTCTGTGCCCCTCCCCCACTCATGTTCTGTTTCTCTCTGTCTCTCAAAAATAAATAAACATTAAGAAAACTTAAAAAAAAAAAAAAAAAGCTCACCGGAAACCCATCCCAAGCTTCACCAAGGCAATCTGAGTAAAATGTAGGAAGGACTGTCCATCATTGACTATCTTACATCTGGATGGCAGGCAGGCACCTCTCTATGGGGCATTTGAATCAGGTTCCCAAGGACAGCAAAACTGTTTTTCTTTTCTGAGTTCTGTGACTGGAAATACTCAGAATCAACTCAAAGGATGCCAATTCAATGACCACCCCTAAAAAAAATTAGAAACGTAAGGCAATTACCCCCATCCTCCCATCCTGAAATAAATACTGACAATATTTTAATGGATTTCTTTCAGCTTGCTTTTTTAATTCAGTCAAAAATTATATGGGGGCGGGGTGGGGTGGCTCAGTTGCTTAAGCATCTGACTCTTGATTTCAGCTCAGTTCATGATCTCACGGTTATGAGATCAAGCCCAGTGTCAGGCTCTGTGCCGGCTGTGGAGCCTGCTTAAGATTCTCTCTCTCTCTCTCAAAAAAAAAAAAAAAAGATTATATGAAGGTGTATATCTACTGCTTCTTATTCGATACCATTTAGAAGAGAAAATAAAAACTTGGTCTGATTGCCCACTTTGCTCAGAAATCCAAATTAAGCTACGGGATGAATTCATACCAAATTGCTCCTGAAGAATTACTTAACAATCATAAAAGAAGGAAATTTCTTTCATGTCGTGCTAGGCCAGATACGAGACTAAGTTCGTAAAGTGGGTCATCTTGTCTCACCTGGTCAACAACCCTACGAAGCAGGTTCTAAACACCTTTCCACAGCCTTCGGGATCCTGTAAGACTGACCACCCCGCTCCATCCAGCAGAGCTCACCTCTGCCCCCAGTCATGGCTCCTGCTCTTCTCTCTGCCCAGATCAGTCAGCCTCCATGTTCTCCTTGTCCTCAAAAGGATCCCAGTCTCTGCTTCCAGATCAGCCCCCGCAGAGAGGCTGGTCCTGTCAGCTGCTCCCATCAATTGGAAGACCCTGATCCTAGGGTAGCTTTTCTCTCCAGCCCTTAGCACGTGCCCACATCAGTGTGTGTCTCTATTTATTAGCTCCTGCCTTCCTCCT
This sequence comes from Felis catus, assembly GCF_018350175.1. Classification (NCBI taxonomy): domain Eukaryota; kingdom Metazoa; phylum Chordata; class Mammalia; order Carnivora; family Felidae; genus Felis; species Felis catus. The sequence goes on from NC_058379.1 coordinate 36,483,345, forward strand.
CCACAGGACACAATCAGTAAGGGGACAGCTGTCCTGCAGCTCCAGCTCAGACAGCCAGGCCCGTGGCAGTCACTCTACAAACACATATTGCTACGAGTTTACAAATGAGGAGGCTGGGAAATTGAGAGCTTAAGAACGTGCCCAAGGTCAGGAACTACAAAGTGACGGAAGTGACATCTGACCCGGTGCGGCTGGCAGCCCTCACATTGGATAAGCCTTCATGTCCATTTTCAGAAGATCCAGAAAGTTTCCATCTGGGATGAAGACCATCTATCCCCTCACTAGATGCATGTGCTCATGTGGGAAGACTGCTCCACGGTGCGCAGGAGAGCAAAACGGGGGGCTGGCTCTCTGATCTGTAAGCCTGCAGCAGGTTTAACTTCTCTGAACTTCAGGGGCGCCCGGAGGGCTCAGTCTGTTAAGTGTCCGAATTCAGCTTGGGTCATGATCCCACAGTTTGTGGGTCCGAGCGCCGCAACGGGCTGTGTTGACAGTGTGGAGACTGCTTGGGATTCTCTCTCCCCCTCTCTCTCTCAACTTGGGCTTTCTCTCTCTCAAAAATAAATAAACTTTAAAAAACAAAAACAAATAAGCAAAAATGTCTTCTCTGAATTGCAGTCTCCTAAGGTATAAAATAGAGATAAATGCTTCTGGATCTTCCAAGGTCATCATGAGGATCAAAGACAGACAGCAAGGAAGCAAACTTTGTCAACTGCTGAGTCATTCACAGGTACGTGATTTCTTTGTTTGATAAAGGAGAATGATCAGAGGGTACTGCCTGCCCCTTGCCTCCAATACAGATTTCTTTTTTGCTTTTGTTTTTATTTTTTCTAAGGGACAAAGTATACAAGAAAGCTAAATTTGATGCTATATAATGTGCCGAGTCTGACGAACTGAATTCTGTATTACCTTTTAAGCATTCAATTCCAGAAAGTCATTAATAAATGAGGGAAAACGTGGTCTTATAGGATATAATCTTTGAGCAATCCAAGAAGGATCTTACCAGACTGAGGCTGAAAGGGACACCAGGGAGGGGTCTTTACTTGGCTTGCTGAGTGATGAATCCCGACGTGATGAATAACAATGCCTAGCACATCGCAGGTGTTAAGTAAATATTTGTTGAATGTTGACAGATTCAAAGAATGAATGAGATAATTAGACAACTGTCTGAATATTCTGTGCCAAAAATACTACTCACTAGATACACACTGAAATTTAAGGAGGAAAAATGCCTTTTCAACCCCACAGTCTCCTCTTCATCACTCACTAAACCTTGCATAAGCCCTGAAGTGCGAATACGTGCGGAAGTCTTCCCTAGCAAGAGGTAAATATGCCTGATGAATGCACCCAAAGAGGAAACTTCACTTCCTTTGTCTGTCAATCCGTCATCTTTCCCAAATGTGAAACTGACTCCACATAAACAGATGTAGTCATTTTTTCTATTTTCTGGGTCATCACACTAGAAGTGCATACTGCCCCTCCGTCCAGCACTTCCGTCTCTGCCTTTCACAGGGGCACCCGCAGGAATGACGCAATCCTTAGTCACAGCATCTCCACGAAGATCAGAAACACCACCATTCCCAGTGTGCAATATATAAACTAAGTGTGGAAGGCTATATGAGCTTCCCCTGGTCACGTGCTACACCACCTGGAAAATGTGTCAAGTTTTCCTGGCACTGGAAACCAAATTCACTTAATTACAGCCCTGGTAGAGTTATGGTTTTTCTTAAGTTTATTTATTTATTTTGATAGAGATGGAGACAGTGAGAGCAGGGGAGGGGCAGAGAAAGAGAAAGAGAAAGAGAGAGAGAGGGAGAGGGAGAGGGAGAGGGAGAGGGAGAGGGAGAGGGAGAGGGAGAGGGAGAGGGAGAGGGAGAGGGAGAGGGAGAGAATCCCAAGCAGGCTACACACTGTCAGCACAGAGCCCGATGCAGGGCTTGAACCCGCAAAGCCAGGACATCATGACCTGAGCAGAAACCAAGAGTCAGATACTTAACCGAATTAGCCACCCAGGAGCCCCTAGAGTTATGATTTCTTAAAGGGACCAAGTCAGGTATAAATAAACATCAATATTATTAGTATCAAATGGCCATGTTTACAAGCTATGATTACATTTTTCATATTACGGATAGATTGGTTGTTTTAATGCTTTATATGAAATAAAGTTGTATTTTCTTAGACATCAGATATAGAACTTGTTAAATATCCATTTTATAGAACTGGAGCATGAAGGTGCAACTATTATCCTTTAATAAAATATAAACACATCAAATACTGTCAAACTGTGCAGGCATTTTTATATGAAAAAAAACACTTCTTAATCAATACGTCTTAATCTACTCTGATAATACAATGTGCCACAGTACAGAGAGTGACAGAATACAACAGGGCTAACAAAATGTACCAGGTTATTATTTGGTTACTGAATCAAAGGTTCTTGCACTCAAAGCAGTAATCCTTATGATAAAGTTGAAGAAAGTTGCCCATTGCCAGTGGAGACCAATCGATAGGAAATGGACCTCACACTCACCAGTAAAGAGAACCTATGAGTGGCATAGTTTCACCATCAAACAAATTGGCTCAGAGCTAGCTGCAAAAGTATAATCTGTAACGTAAACATTAGCTTCAAATATAAAAAGTTAAATGGCATTTGGTATTTATTTGCCCTAAATATGTATTTCCAGGACCAATGTCACAGCCTTAGAGTAGTTATCAAGTCAGCTTATATAAAGCTCCAGACTATATTTAAATTTTTTTTAATATGGCTAAAAATAACCTCACATGTGAAGATTCAGAGAAACAAACCCTACATACACTGAAGTATCAATGTCAAAAAAAGACCCAGAAAAAGTAAAATTTTAACTAGAGCAAATTTAAAGTACAAATTGTAGCCTTTTGTGGTCATAATTTTAAAAACCAGCTTGATGGATTATTTGTTTATTAGAATCACAATAGGCCCACAAGGATGATGAGATTAAACAATAAAGAAAATCTCAAAGGTTTTTAAACAGAAAGCAAATCTACGAGAAAGATAGAGAAAACCCCTCATCATGATAGGTTTTTTTCTGACTGATTCTAATGGCCCAATATTTGGAAACTATATCATCTGAAAGTAAAAGAAAATGTGAAATAGTACTTGGTTGTGAATAATTATAACAGGAACACAGAAAACAGTAACAATATAAACTGAGTCCAAAGCAACAATTACAGGCTGATGTCAAAATGGTCTGAGACAGGGGTCAGCAAAATTCTTCCATAATGAACCAGACAGACAGTAAACACCTAGGCTTTGTGAGCCCTACAGTCAGTGTCTGTCACAGTGTCCGTTCTGGGCTCTGCCATTGTCGCTTGAAACCAGTCACACACTATATGTAACAAGTAGGCAAGGCTGCGTGCCAGTAAAACTTTGTTTATGGATGCGGAAATTTGAATTTCACATGTCACAAAATATTATTATTATCTTGATCTTTTTTTCAACCATTGAAAAAAATAAAAACCATTCTCAGCCTTCGAGCCATGCAAAAATTGGCAGGAAGCTGGATCCGGCCTGTGGGACATAGTATGGCCAACCTCCGGTCTAAGGCATCACAGAACCAGGCTATGCACAAGGGAACACACGCAAATACACATGTGAGAAAAAACCCAATAATATTTTTTTTAATCTTTTTTTTTGAAAGTTTATTTTTATTTGTTTTGAGACAGAAATAGAGAGCAAGTAGGAGGGGGTAAAGGCAGAGAGAGAGGGAGAGAGAATCTGTCAGTGCAGAGCCCGCACTGTCAGTGCAGAGCCCGACATGGAGCTTGAACTCAGGAACCGTGAGATCGTGACCTGGGCCGAAAGCAAGTCAGATGCTTAACCGACCGAGCCACCCAGGTGCCCCCCCAGCCCAATAATATTTTGAGTCAAAGGTTTAAAGAAATTAACCCTCAGGAAGCTTTGGTTGTATCTGATTTTGCCACCCATTTACACTGACAAATTCATAAAACTAATTTTGTTTTAGTGTAAGAGAGCCAGCCTTGGAATTTGTTTTTGAAATAGATAAGTCAGGGGCGCCTGGGTGGCGCAGTCGGTTAAGCGTCCGACTTCAGCCAGGTCACGATCTCGCGGTCCGTGAGTTCGAGCCCCGCGTCAGGCTCTGGGCTGATGGCTCAGAGCCTGGAGCCTGTTTCCGATTCTGTGTCTCCCTCTCTCTCTGCCCCTCCCTCGTTCATGCTCTGTCTCTCTCTGTCCCAAAAATAAATAAACGTTGAAAAAAAAAATTGAAATAGATAAGTCATGTTATACACATTAAAGCAAAAGGAGGAGAAGAAAACCCTTGCAACTTAAATAGCATTTAAAGCAGGTCATGGCTGTAAGGTCTAAACACATGGGAAACTCTGTTTTAAAATCCATACCTTAGGATACTATATGCAAAGTCTGTAAGATGATGTTTCCTAATTTCTAACGATAAAATTTCATTAAGAACTTAACTTCTCACCTTAGGCAGATAGGTCAGCGGAGCACCAGTCCATAAGGGCTTGCTGCTCTTAAAACGCTGCGAGTCTATACAACACTCAATTATATAAAAATACAATTAGATTGTTCCCTAATTGTATTTTTGTAACTCTCTTTCCCAACCACCTAAGTTCCTAGAGAGAAAGACTCATTTCTTATAATCTCTCATCCCCCACGGTAATCAGCATCATGATTAGCATATACTCAAAGTGCTCAAAGGAATTTTTTTTAATGGCTAAAGTTCATTTAATGAATAGGAGGGAAAAAGTACCATCCTATGTTATAGCAAAAATTTAGCTAGCCTGATGGAACAACTACCAATGTTCAAAAATCTCATCTGGACCCATGCCCACTGACATTGTCAGAGGCCCACAGACACCCAACCACCCAAGTATCGCCACAGTGACCTGCACTCTGTTTGGGGATGGCCGTTGAGGGCACACATTTGTAACTATCAAAAATCAGATGGAACTGACAAACAAGTTGGAAGGCATAACCTTCAGAGATCTCAAGTGACAAAGGACTAAGTATTCCATTAGTCAGTGGAAGCAGAATAAATTCAAGCAGAATGTATAAATGCCCCCACTTCATTCTTCCAAAGGCAGAAGAGCTTTCAAAAGCCAGAAGTTTGCAAAGTTGCTTCCTCTTTGTTCTTTCATTTATCCAACCAATTGTTCCAGGATACAACTGGTCTTTGATCTTTATTACCATTTTTATAATGGCCTAGGCTAGGAACCCATCCTTTCTACATTTAGAACTTGGACATCTTGGCCTGCGATTCTACTGTGGGAAATCAGAAAGAAGTGAAGGACAAGATGTTGGCAAGAAATGATACCTCTCCCTCCCTTTATAGAAGGGTGTAGGTCATCATGTGACAAAAACAGAACCAGTGAAGGCTGAAAGAGATACTGCAATATTGGGGCTCCTTTGTAAAAGTCAATTTTTCCAAGACCATCTTCAAACTAAAGGACCACAACAATTACCTCTACTGCCTAATGTGAAAAATTACAACTTTTTTTAAAACCATATTAGAAGATAATGAGAAAAGCCCGAGTCACTCTTGTGGAGAACTCTCCCAGGACTAAATCTGAGCACCCTCTCATGGCCTCAGCCATCCCCCAACTCTCTGGACACAGGCTAGATCCTCAAGAGAGAACAGGCAATGCCCAAAAGGCCTTCTGGGGTGAAAAGCCTGTTTAGGGAAGGCCATCCCTGCACACGAAGTGCTATCTCCCCACTCACTGGCCAGCATGAGAGCAAAAGCTGAAATTTGTAAAAACAAATCAAGTACCACTGTTTCAAACACACGTCATATTCAAAAGCATACACACGTACAAGAGAAAAAGAGACACAGGAAAGGAGAATGTCAGCGGAAGGGACATAACCAAGAGCTAGAATCGTTTGAAGTCCAGCAAAGCCGTAGAGCTGAGGAGCTCAGTGTCCCCTTCTTTGAAGTTATAAGAAGTTAAACATGGGAAGGAGAGGGCAAGAACATGGTGGGCATCCTAACTGTTAATGCGTAATGGAGAACAACATGGAACTCTACTTCCTGTTGAAAAGCTACCTTTATAAGATGACCTACTCAATGCAATTATTGCTACATCGGGGTGTATTACTGAAGAACTTTACAGTTACCAAGAGTTCAAAAATGTGTTTTATCTAAAATCCAAATCAGAACAATGTTTTGCATTTTGAATCCTGAATCCAGCATACTCATCACCCCTTTGTAACATAAATCAGCAAATCTAACCTTTTAGAAGGATGTCCAACACACCACCTGAAAAGGGTGGTCATTAAAATGATCAAGTTCAATGTGATTAACATTCACTCGTCACCAACTCCCTACTCTTCCTTCAAAACAGGAAGTTGAATTCTTGTTGGTGTTCCATGGAACAAATGTCTTTCACTCATGGGAAAATTTATTAAGCACTTCTTCCAGAGAAAAAGTATCCACATGTGTGCATCACCATTTTATCTTTCGTGCCAAGTGAGCCCCTGAGGCGACAAGATTTAAGTTATTCCCCAAGGTCTCCCATTTGTGAAGGAGACTTTGTTGTTTGGATTTCCCAGCTAGAGTTCCATCCACTAGATACATTTGCCAGAAGAGGCATCCATCTATTTCCCATATCTACTTCTTGGAAAAGGATCAACTGGGGAATTCCCATTAATCTAGCTCAGGTGCATCCAAAGATAAAGGAAGTAAACCTTAATTAAACTTGAAAGGAAGAGATACAAAGGTAAACTCTTTGTACATCATCACTGGTCCTCTTAATTGGACTATGGTACAATGGGAATGTACCAGTTAATCACCTTGAAGTGCCACACTCAAAGACCAACATCCCCACTCATTCCACCAATACCCAAGGAATATTTACTGTGACTAAGACTCCTGTGAAGCTTTGATTTTAAAAAGAAAATTTAATTTCTCAGTTTTAAAAAAGAAAATTTAAAACTACATGCAAACCTGAGGGCATCCACGGATCAGAAGTTGGTTTGGTCAAGGTGTTCACCTGCTCCCAGTTGAAGTCATCATCTTCGGCCTGACTATATCCACATGCGCTATGTGGCTCATCAAAGAGGCAACCACCTAAAATGTAAAAGAATGAAAAGCGATGTGAGCACCAAACAGACCTCTGGAACAAGCTATGATGATTGCAGGTCACTGTAAACCTACTTGATACTGAACCAAATTTGATTTGACCTTTGTGCTCAGGTACAATGGAACTTGACCCTACTGTGCCCTAAGTGCTGACTGTTAATCGAGAATATTAACCATGCCTTGCCAGTACTGCTACACTGTACTGTTCCCCCTCCAAAGAATCCAGTGTTCATATAATCCAATTGAAAGTTTAGACCTGAGCAAATTCATAATTCATATTTTCCAGATTTGCAGGAATTTGGAATAATTGATCTTATGTTCAAAACTTTAATAGGGTTGCCCTAGGCATTCAATGTGTTTTCAATAAAAACACATCATGATGTGTCCAAAAAAAATGAAAAGAGAAAGGCTTTCACCGCAATACTGGCACAATGTCAGGGGGAAAAAATACAGTAGAGACCATGAACATAGCTTGCAAAACATACTCTCTAAGGATTATTCTAAACCTAAGGTAAAAAGAGGTTTCACTTTAACACTTTGGAGATTTGAGGCCTCAAAAGTAAAACAGATTATAAATTTGCTTACAGTCCACACGCTTTTTAACAGCAAGAATAAGTTCAAAACTAACCATGCGGTAAACATCTGCTTACTTCTGGTGCTAGAAATGAAGCTACTTAAAGAAAGAAAGAATAAAAGCAAATGCAATTTTACAAAGCAGTTCAGCTCTTTCAGCATCGTGGGGCACACTGATGATTTTCAGTCCCGCCCACATCCTCTTCAATGTCTCCTGTTACTTTGAATTGGTATGGTATCAAATCTTTTCGCCAATGTTTCACGTTGCAAAAGGGAGTGATTTTACTGGTCATATTAATTACTATAAAAATTCTAATGTTCATTATATAACGCTATTAGTTATATTCATTAAAAGTATTACTTACAATTACTTGCCAATGAGGAGAATTAGGGCTCTGGTCAAGACAACACAAAAATAAGAACATTATTGCACTATGTCTGCAGTGCAATAATACTATGTCTGGCAGCAAGACGATAAATAAAATAGCAATTGTACAAACTCAGAGGTAAAGACAGATGTTAGAGGTCACCTGGGGCCAACTTCCATCCAAATGCTTATGTCAAGTCTACAAGCTTCTAGACAGATCGACAGCTTTGAACCGGTGAGGCACTCAGGAAATTTAGAAAAGCATCCCTACCTTGTAGACAAGCCCCCCCGCCCTTTAAAAAGGCCCAAACTCTGCTTCTTCAAATGTATACTCATTGATCTTAGCTGTACCCTATGAAGAAATAGGAAAAAAAGGTCTTCGCTCTCACACAGGAAAGCTGATTATTTGAAAAGAGCTGTCATGTTCTAAGTCTTCACTTCTCCAGGCAAAACATGTTTTGCTCCCCTCAGTTCCTCCTACCAGAAGGCTTTCAGATTTTCACTGCCCTGGCCGGTGTTCTCTGGCTAGTCCCAGGGTTATCAGCACTCATCCAGAACAATGACTCCCAGTACTGGAGCCAGAATTCAACTGGCTGCTTCCCTGGACCTCATGCTCTTTCAACAGTCAAGGCAGAGTGGCGGTCCATTCCGAGCTTCTGCAAGCCTAAAGTCCCGTATGTTTTTTTCATACCACTGCTGTTGAGCTATTTCCCCTCTCTTGCAATAAGACTTCCCGAATTTGAACTCAGGGCTGTACATGGATCCTTACTAAATCCCATCTCATTGTTTTCCATGCCTCACTCCAGCCTGTTAAGAGCTTTTAGAATCCTGATTTTACCATTCGGGTATTAGTCATCCTACCTAGACTGGGATTATCTGCAAACTTGATAAGCACACACGTTCTATGTCTGCCTCCAAATCACTGATTAAAAAATGTTAAACAGGGCAGAGTCAAGGGACCTCAGACTGCTTTAGGTCTCTCCCAGCTTTCTAGCTTTGTCTTAGTTGTTAGCTTCAGGCATGACAGTGAAATTAGTGACCCTGGAAACTGTCTTCTGTGAAACTTTCACAGAACTGGTCAATTAAACATTCCACTGAAAACAGAAACTCATTACAAAGATACAGCACTAACTTAATATTTCACCTTGACAACAACTGGTAATTTATACTTCCCTCCTACTCAGCTTTAACAAGTTCAGAAACAAAGTGGATTTGGTTAAAAGCACATAATACTAACAACTTTCCAATTTGGGGTAAGAAATGTTAGAAGACTATGCAAACATCTAGGAGAAATATTTTCCCTTGGTTGCAAACCCTAATTCTGATGTAGAAAATAGCTTCAGTACTGTAGGAATAAGCTCACACAGCAGTAACACTAATAATATTCAGACAGAAAGAAACCACCATGAATTTTGACAGAAACGGGGTCCCCCCCATGGAAACACAGACAGCACTTTGATGAAAGTCCTGCAGTGCAATCTTGAACAGTGAAACATAGCTATCGGCATCCACAAAACAACTCGAAGCTGGTTAAAGACCTGGTTTACAAAACCACCATTGGCACTGAAGATATAACCAAATATAAAGGCAAAAGCATGCATGGCTGATAGCAAACCCCAAAGGCTGATACAAAAACCTGGTGCAAAGATATACTTTCCCATTACATAAAGCTGTTTTTATCACTTGAAAGGAAACATAAAATGTATGATATGGTTCTTTCTGGACCCATGTACGATTATCAAACCATTGGAAAATGGGATACAGTATGAATTTCCTATTGCCCCAAGATATATCCCCCCACACACCAATTTTCAGAGCCACCACTGGCCTCATCCAACAGATTTGAGACCCTAAAAATAGCAAAGGTAGTTTATTGAGCTAAAATGAGATGAGATTAAGGTGTTTACATCTGAATTAAACTAATCAATTAAGGAGACAACAATTAAATCTTGGTTTTCAAGGCAGCTCTGTGCAGTGGGGAAGCAAACGGGGTCAAACATCTGGCCCATCCCTCTTCTTACACTACTAGATTTGTGACTGTAGACAAATCACTTAGAGAAATCTCTGAATCCTGGTTTCTCCACCTATAAAATGCAGATGACACATCTTTCACATGGCATTTCTGGTGATTCAATAAGACAGCAAATGTGTATCATGCGGTCAGGCATGTTCAACCAGTACCTGTTTATCATTGTTCTGAAGTCCTTCTTATAACAATGACCCTCATGGGTTCATTTCATTGCAAATAACTGGAATATTTAATTGGAAATTAAGAAGTGTGTGTCCTTGGAAGGTGAAGAGCCGTGAACATTCATGCAGGCACACTCCTGTGGGCTCCTCCGTGAAGCCATGTAAGAGCAAAGAAGAGAGAGCTGATAGATTTTTCAAGTAAGTGCTCTGGGTCCAATGAAGAATGTGATAAGGAAGCAACGTCTCCCAAAATGCAATGAAATGAAGCTCTTCCAAAAATAAATATCCTCGATTTTCAGAAAAACACGGTTTCTGTACAGGAACGTAGGAGGATGTGGCCAGCAAGGGACTTGCCAAGGTCTCCCGGGAACTGTCTTTACTTGGACTAATGCCCAAAAGCTCATGGCTGGACCATATTCCTCTATCAGATCAAATTAAATCGTTTTCCTTTTGCAGAGGGAAATCAGTACTAAACCAAAAGTCATGTACAAGATGGAGGAAAGGTGATGCAAGCCAGGTGGGGTGTTGGTTGTCATCATTCACACTCTGTCTCTCTCTCCATCTCCCTCTTCCTCTCTCCCTCTCCCTTCCCCTCTCTGTCCCTTCCCCCCTCTCTGTTCCTTCCTCTTCTTCTCAAGCTCTCCCAGATCTTTCCCTCCTTCTCTCTCTCTCTCTCTAAAAGAAAGGTGCATGAAAGCCTATAGGCAGTAGGAATTCTGCTGAAAAGTAATTTTGGTTGTAACTCTTAGTCATCTTGGTAATCTCTAGAACTGGCACATGGTAGGCACCCAATAAATGCTTTTTAGAAAAATGGGTAATGAATTCCCCAAAATTCTATGCAGAATTTGGCTGCAACAATTTTGGCTGGACACATTTAAAAGAAGCACAAGGTAATATCCACTTAATCAATGAAAACAATCTCAGTATAGCCCCACAAAGCACCCAGCCCCATCCTGGTGTATTCCAAGATGAATAAGCTACAAATATGACTAAATCAGTGAACATGTTCATTTTTTATTATGGCTGAAAACTATAAGTTGGTTAAATGTTAATTAAGTCTCCACAAATTATGGTTTTTGCTTTAGAAAAGTCGAACTCTTTTGGGGGCAATAATTAGATAGCAAGACTAGTTGTCTATAAAGGTCATTCTTGATCTATGAAAATAAAATACTGTGTTTGCATATTGAAGGGAATTTATCTTTCTTCTTTCCTTTGGAGTAATAAAGAATTACTCAATAGATCCAAGAATAGTATGATATCATTAAGACATAAGCTATAAAGGAGAGGATGGTCCACTTTTTCCCCAAAGGAAACCTCAAAAGATCTCTCATATGACCACCTATGTCCTACAAAAGTGCCAGGCCTGGAGAGCAGACAAAAGAAAATAAATTGACAAGAGTTAGTGCCCATCGTTTAGAGCAGTATTTTATAATTGAAGAATAGTTAGCATACAGTATTATATTAGTTTCACATGTACAATATAATGATTCCACAATTCTATACAGTGACCCACATGGGTCATGACATGTTGACCCAGCACACATACATGTACATTTTGCAAACCAAATTTATCTCTGAGGTACATTGATACATATCATCTCTGTTCTATCCGGTTTTGTAAAAGGCTGGTCCAGATCTACTAACCTGACTTCAAGGTCTTCAAAGGTTGCTACCTGGCGTCTTTAAAGTTTGGGAAGGAGAACCATTACCTAGGACTATTTATTTTGCTTGAAGTTACTAATCAACACCACCACGTGAGAACCCTACTAAGGCAGAGTACAACCTGTGATCTACAAAGTTCTCTGGTATTAACAGCTACCATTTTGTGGACATCTGCCATGCCAGTCAGATTCTGCATAAGGCAATACACAGTCATTATCTCATTTGCTCTGCACAATCACTAGGAGACATTTGTCTCAATTCAAAGAAACTGTTACGTAACAAAACCATGCATATGTTTACATGTATTACTTAATCTTAAAACCCCTAAAGGCAAGCATTGATATCCTTTATGCCAGCTATCAATCTAATACCTCTCAGTTCTAAATTCACTTCTCATCTCTTGCTCTGCAGAACTATATCCAAGCTCTCTAACTACATTCCTATCCCTGTGGGTAAGACAGAGAGCTTTAACAGTAGAGGGATCTGAAGAGGCACTCTGAGAGGAAGGCGGGGCAGCGGGGGGGGGGGGGGGGCGGGGGCTTGCAGGGCTCCAGGGAAGGCCCCTCAGCACACAAGGTTTCTCCAGCACCAGGCCCACGATGCAGGAGGCTTCCCAGTGTCCAGCTCCACTGGTGCACGGTGGTAGGCAGTACCCTGCAGATAGGAACTTACCCCAGCACCCTGCTGTAGTTCTGAGGGGAGTGCCCCCCCAGAAGAATGCCCCCATGAACAGCTTCCCCTGCTACTCTAGAGGACCCATTTTTTCCAGGTTTCATCCGTGTGGCCCCACAGCAACTTCCCTACCATCCACTGAGCCCTGGATATCAGCTCTAGAAGGATCTCCTCCTTGACTCCTCTCTTACTTCCCTGGACCAGTGCCTGCCTCTCGTATCTACTATTCCTTTATTCTTAAGGCTCACTTTACTTCATACTAGCCAATCTCCTATATTCCAATCCACTGTTATAGTTAACTATTCTTTTTTTTTAAAGCTTATTTATTTTTTGAGAGAGAGAGAGAGCATAGGCAGGAGAGAAGCAGAGAGAGAAAGAATCCCAAGCAGGCTCCATACTGTCCGCTCAGAGCCCGATTCAGGGCTGGATCTCATGAATCGTGAGATCATGACCTGAACGGAAATCAAGAGTCTGGCACTCAACCAACTGAGCCACCCAGGTGCCCCTACTTAATTATTCTTTATATGAGACTCTTCCTGTTCAAATTACTGTGTGGTTTCTGTCTCCTGCCTGGAAATTCATTGATACATCCCAGTTTTTACAAATGGGAGTTTGGAGTGGTCAATTATCTTGCCCAAAGTCACACAGAGTTCAATGTAAGGCCAGCAGTTCACCCAATGTCTGAGTCCAAAGGTCATATTCTTTCCAATCTGCAAATTTTTACTCTGAATGCACCTCAATAAGTAAACAATGTGTAATATTTATATAATGATTGTTGCATGAACTGCATTGCAAATAAGCTCCTCTAAGAAGCCAGTAGAGGACAATCAAATGTTAATTTCATTAACTTACTTCTAAGATATACACACATTTTGAATTGTTCTGCCTTTAACAGGTTAAATTGACTCATATATTCTAGCAATCAAGTTCTTGTATAATTACAGTCCATTTAAAGTTATTTTGTGAAAAGATGGCAATACTCCTTGAGGAGATTTCTGGAACATTTTTCTCATTTGTTCTAAATACAGAATGACCCCATTTAAGGCAGCCTTTACCAAATGCGTAAAGTATTAAATGGGTCTCTCTACAGAGCGGGCGAATCGAAAACTAGTGCTAATGCACCCCACAAAGAAAATTAATGTTATATGTTCTATTTTCCTAAAATACGTGTAATCTCAGGTGGTCCTATCCACTTATTTCAAATTTAAAACTGTCAGGTAAATGGCTAGAAATTAATACACTTCAAACGATAAACAGAAAGTGAGCTGTAATATACATAATTGTTTTAAGAGTTAAAGAAACAAACCTGCAGCAACATAGTGAAGCCACTGCTTTCTTCTTATAAATCAATCCCAGTGACATCTACATTTAATTGCCTGCCAAACAATACAAGTATATAAAGCCTCTTAAACTTTGAGTGCCCCGGTGACGGTTAGTGAATCAGACACTAAGCATTATAGAAATGCTCTTCTACATAATTTAATCCAGCAAGTAGTTTTTACACGTTGCACAGGCATTTAAATGGCTAATGCTAAGCTCTATTGTAAAAAGTGCTATTTGCCAATGGATATATTTTATATAATTCAAAGGAAATGAGCTGTCTTGTTCTTAAAGTGTCTATGGCTTATTATACTTACTGTATACTTCATTTCATATCCATCTATTGATTCCTAATTTTTAAAAAGGCCTGATCGCAACAAACAACCAAGCATTTTTCTTATTGATCTTAAAATTTTTTTTTTACCCCAATGGGTACCAGTATCATTTCTATTCCCAAATATTGTATAGACGCATCCAAATCATTAGGGATCTGTCTCAGTTTCCCACTTATCAATGAATAACTTTATAGAGTTGCTACAGGATTTAATTAAACCACTCCCTATGAATCCAAGTTTACCTGAATCTAACACTGGTCCTCTTACTGTCCACACCAATATTGAAAACTATAGTGTGAAAAACAGCTGTCTGCCTCTATCATAGCAACAGCAGTAAGAGGAAAGAGAAAGAAAGAAAGAAAGAAAGAAAGAAAGAAAGAAAGAAAGAAAGAAAGAAAGAAAGAAAGAAAGAAAGAAAGAAAGAAAGGGGGAGAGAGAGAGAGAGAGAGAGAGAGAGAGAGAGAGAGAGGGAGGGAGGGAGGGAGGGAAGAAAGAAAGAGAGAGAGAGAGAGGGAGGGAGGGAGGGAGGGAGGGAGGGAAGAAAGAAAGAAAGAAAGAAAGAAAGAAAGAAAGAAAGAAAGAAAGAAAGAAAGAAAGAAAGAAAGAAAGAAAGAAAGAAAGAAAGAAAGAAAGAAAGAAAGAAAGAAAGAAAGAAAGAAAGAAAACAAAACAAAATGATAGGGTATCTGCAGGAACCATCTAGGGGAGAAGACGGTCAAATCTAGACCAGTATTTATCACTTCATCTTTGGAGTTGCATGGGTCCTGAGTCCCACACTGGAGCAATGGTTCTCAGAGTGGCCCCTGGACCAGCAGTACCACCCGGGATCCTGTTAGAAATGCAGATTCTTAGGCCCTGCCCCCAACCTACTAAATGAGAAACTTTGGGGTGGAGTCCTGTGATTTTTTTTGTTTTTAAGTGTATTTATTTATTTCGAAAGAGACAGCATGAGTGTGGGAGGGGAAGAGAGAGAGGGAGGGAGAGAGAGGGAGAGGAAGGAGAGGGAGAGGAAGAAGGAGAGGGAGAGGAAGAAGGGGAGGGAGAGGAAGAAGGAGAGGGAGAGGAAGAAGGAGAGGGAGAGGAAGAAGGAGAGAGACAAACAGAGAATCCCAAGCAGGCTCCACACTGCCAGCACAGAGCTCTGGGGCTTGAACCCATGAAACCACGAGTTCCTGACCTGAGCTGAAACCAAGAGTCTGATGCTTAACCAACTGAGCCACCCAGGTGCCCCTGGAGTCTTGTGTTTTAACAAGCCAGACCTCCAGGTGATTCTGGTGCCTACTAATGTCTGATGATAACCACTGTTCCAGACCGACCTATTTAACCAGACTCTTCTGGGAGCAGCCCTGGGAATCGGCACTTTTAAAAAAATTCCCAGAATAATCTAATCATTGGCCCATTTTTAGAAAACTGCTTCAGATCAGTGGCTTCAAACATTTTTAAGACGGTATTATCAGTTTTTTAAAAAGGCACAACCATCCTATGTTTTCCTATTTATAAATTATATAATGTAGATTATTATGGACACACACATAACTGACCTTTTCAAGTGCAAACTACAAAGTAAATATAAATTGAAGTTCAAATATTTTCTTCCATGCACCAAGGGATTGTACTATACACCTCAAAGGGTGGAGAGAAAGCCTTTTGGAGATCACTGCTCTAAATAACTCCTTTTAGTCATAAATATCTCTCAGGTGAATAAGGGCAACAGAATAACACTGCTTGATCAAAGTGCTGAATTCCATGCTCTAATTTCATGCTAAGAAACCCCCGATCTGTAATTTTTCTCCTAAGTGTAACTGCTCAACAGAAGCAGATATCCTAAGTAGAAAATGATCCTGGTTGTTGGTCAGAGAAACCCAGGAAATTAATAAAAAAACAGCATTTCATTTTATGCCCAGTAGCGCTCCTGCCAGTTTAGTATGATTTATAAATCCATCTCTTGATGATTTTATTAGCACAAAATCATTATCTGGGAAAGCCGATAAAATAAATTCCCGAATTCACCCAAATGCACTATAGCCAAGCCATGTTATTCAGCTTAAAACAGGCAACCAATTGTTTATTTTCACTGGATGCTGATTAACCTAAACTCAACTAAACGTATTTCCCTCAATGAACATTTTTTTCTACATATCACGCTCATTGGGTAGAATCAAATTATAAGGAAAAAGTAAATATAATTTCCTATATCCTCTTGGCAAAACATCATTCCAATTTCCTATCATTAGGAGTAATTATTCTAAAACAAAAATTGGTAACTTGTAAGACTGACTCTATTTAATTGGAATCTGAGACCCAGGATACGTTAAGCCCTGGATCTGTCAACTACTTGTTCTAGCTTCAGACAAGTCACAGACTGTGTGTCATACTCTATGTATGAAAAAGGGAGATGCAAATCTCACATCGTGGGAGCAATTAATGTGTATGATGTCAATGATGAAAATGGGGGGATTTAAATAGAGAAGTTTTCTATTTAGTTCGAGGGCCTAACACTCATATGCCAATGAGTGTGAAGAAAGAACTAGGAACTGGCACCCCCCACCCCACCTGCCAGCCACTGTTCCTTCATTCCTCATGTCTTTCTTAGAGGGCACATCACAATGGGTTTGGCATAATTCTCTTGTCCAAAGGTTTGCATTTTTTGATACAACAGGAGTCCAAATTCCAAGTCTCCTCCAATTTGGTGCTCAAGTGAGGAAACAGCATCTATTCCCGTGGCAAAGGTTGGAGACTGGCTCTGTTAGGCTTACTGAGAAAGAGTACAACAGTCTTCAACTCAGAAGTTCCCTATAGGATTCTCGAGGGTAAATTCTGACCTTAGGCAACTCCCTGAGGATTTATGTCCTACAGAAGATATGACTCTTCTGAACAATTTATTACTTATCTCCTAGGGAAACGGTGCAGGTTGAACTCGGTGGGGCACTTGAAAGCATAGTCACTGTTAACAAGATGATGTACCTCAAAGAAAGCCATGGCCAAGTTTGGTATGTGCTGGCTGAAACAGGAAATTAAGGTGCCAGACATCTTTTTGTGGATACTGCCTATGGGGGCTGATGTCACCACAAATCAGAGGCTCAAGCCAAGAATGTGACTCAACCACCTCTCTGCCCAATACCTTACCCCCCCCCCCAAACACCTTCTCAGATCTTTTTCTTGCCAATTCCGCTACTCCCATCACACTGCAACCTTAGTTTCAGCTCATGTCCTCACTGACCTTGACTCATCCCCTCACATTTAGACTCTAACCTGTCCCGGTATATCCCACACATGACCAGCAAGCTGACCTTTTATAAAACACACAGCCAAAAAATGGTCTCTCCCTACTTAAAATTATTCATGGGCCCCTGACTGCCCATGGGATACTATTCAAATGTTATCAGGTGACATATGAGATTTCCTGGATTTGAACTGTGTGTGTGTGTGTGTACTTCTTTATCTTCATTTTTTGCCACCATTTCCCTGCAATAGTATGCTCCAGTAATTCCTGACCATCTGTAGATTCACTCTAAGGACCGTGTTGCCCACATGTCGCATGTCTGGGACACCATCTCTGCACCTATTCCAGAGTCTGGCTGGCACACTCCTCTTCCCTTTTCAAATGCCAGCTCAGACGCTACCTCTCCCGGGTACCTGTTTCGGATTCCTTTTCACAGATAAAATCAAGCACTCCTTCCAATGTACCACGACTGCAAAATATGTAAGTCTTCTAGGTATCTTCATTACCCCACACGGCAACACGACTGTGGGCAAGTTTGTTGTCTCTGCTGTGTTCTGAGCTCCGTGGGTCTGGGCAATGTTCTCTTCACCTCTGTATCCTCAGTCCTAGAGAGATGCCTGATACTCATTAAATACCTGCTGGATTTAACGGAATTTTTGTGGAGTTTTCTATAACAAAGGTAAGCACAAAAACCATTTACCGCTGTATTTTTATTGGAAAGGGACACTGAAGAAAAAAAAATACTAATGGATTCTATTCACTCAACATTCTCACTGCACCAGGGGAAGAAGAAATTCTGATTCTAGAGCTCTTTCTTGACTTTTTGATCTTACTCACGGCATCTCCTTCTCTCCCTCCTCCCTCCCTCCCTGTCAGCCCAATTCCTCTCAACAGACGACTCATGTGCCAGGCAGAGGAAGAGAGGAAGGGAGAGGGTGTTAAAAACAAGTACAAAGCGGATGAAAAAGAAGCTCTTGTCCTCAGGGAAGGCAACTTGGGGGACAGGAAGTTGTTAAAAAGGAGAAATATGAAAAATGCTACAGGAGCCAAGAGAAAGACCAAAAACTCATCCTGAAGGCCTCCTGTCCCTAAATGGTCCAGATAAAAAGAAAACCAGAGAGTCAGCAACTAGATGTGAGAATCTAAAATATCCATGGCCTGTTATTCTGAGAATCTGCATAATAAGGCTGTTATTTGGCAGACCTCAGCATAAGTCAACAAAAAGCATACGGATTTTCTGTGTATCATACTGGAACTCTGGTTTAATGCCTCAGTCGGTTGTTTTTGATTTTATGTTTCAAACATAAAAAGAATGCTAATGATTACATGCCATATATCTTTCACACTTATGAAATGTAACAGTAGTGAATAAGGACTCAATATCAAACTTCAATTCGCAGGCCATGATGAAAGTAAACTTTGAAGAATAGTTCATTGTGTCATTTTTTAAACTAGGAAGCTGCATTCTCTAAGCTAAGAGCAACACTTATATAATGCAAAAATGGCTATGAATCAGCTTTCCTTCCAGTCATTTTATGTGACCAATTAGTTGCTAAAATATAGGGAACTAAGAATATTAACCCTTCTGAAGGACAAAACAATTGAAGCGCCTTTCTTTCTAACATTTTTTATTTACTCAATATTCTATTTCCCTTTTTAGCAGGTATTATTTTTGCCACTGACTAAAGGCAACAAGCGGTCTGAGGAAATAACCCTGGACCAGGAAGCAGAATGTCTGGGTCCCAGTCCCGCCCTGGCCTGTGTGTGGTTTTGAGCGAGGCAACCAGCTGGCAATGTGGAGATACAACGGGCAGAATGTAGATTAACCACCAAAAAGACCTGAGGTAAGTAACAACCCTATCCATTTAGAAGCTTTCCTCCTCGGTTCATATGTAAAACCATCTACTTTCTGGAATATTATGAGAATTAAGCTTTGTATATATGTGCGTGTTTATACATATACACATCTATACCATCTATTTGCCTACCTACCAACCTATCCAGTTACGTATCCTACTTATTATCTGTCCAGTAAATCAGTAAATACTGGCTCTCTTTCCTTTCTGGTCCTCACTTCTGATCTATATAAAATAGCACAGATAAACCAGATCATTGGTTCTTCAGTGTGCCTCTCAGAACCCTTAGACTCCCTTAGATTGCAAAGGTGAGTCCACAGCCGGCCTTCCTAAAACCCTGCTTCAACCTGATATATTCAACATTCCTTTACTTTAAATGTTGGTGTTCCATGGGCAATAAGAGAACTGTACCATAAAAAGTTAATATTTAACAGTATTTGACAACTTCAGATTTAAATGATCTCTAAGGTAAGATTTTCAAATTCTAAGATTATACATTCTATTATTTTTTTTCTCTCTTCTCCTAAATCTAATACTTCTTTATCAGGAACATGATGGAGGTTAAAATCTGTTGGTGTGTATTTAGGTATGTGGTTGGGAAGGGGTCTGATTATAATATAAAACCTAAGAAAAATAATGTTACACAATATAGGCAAAAAGGATAGCAGAGCTCAACTTTAAAGAGAGAAGAGAAGGTTCAAGGTAGAGGTGGTGAAGAAGTAAAAAGGTATGAACATCTACATGATGACTGGCCAGGTTCCCGGCCTAGGAAAAGCAGAGAACACAAATTCACAGGACCAGGCACCTGCTCTTCTCAAATCTGTGTGAGCTGGAACTGATGTGGGGGGGGGGGGGATCACTGACATCCAAATCAAACCCAAAAAGATCTACATCCCATCTGTCAGGAGGATATTAGAATATCTAACAGAAATTCTTCTCAACCTGCCCCACTCCTCAGCAGCTGCTTACTCATGTCTAAAAGTATCTGAATCAAGGAGCACCTAGGTGGCTCAGGTCATGATCTCATGGCTCGTGAGTTCGAGCCCCACGTAAGGCTCTGTGCTGACAGCTCAGAGCCTAGCGCCTGCTTCGGATTCTGTGTCTCCCTCTCTCTCTGCCCCTCCCCCACTCACACTCTGTCTCCCTCCCTCAAGAATAAACATTAAAAAATATTTTTTAAAGTATCTGAATCAGTTTATGTTTTTTTCAAAGTCTATAAGAAAGAGGCTCAAAATCTAAAACTCAAACAAAAGCTATACGGGAATGGATTCACACCACCAGCCCTGTAACCACATCTACTCCAATAAAAATATTTATTTAGACCATGTTCGGGCCCATGCAAACAATCCACACATACAAATAACTAGATGTTAAATATTTCCAATTTGGTAGAGATCACTTAAGGGCATTAAACACAGGAAAAGTCAAAGGGGAATAGGTTCAAAAAAAGCTAATATCAAATTCAGTGACTCCATAATATGGAGAAACTATTCATTGGCCTAACTGCAATATAAAGCCAAGAAACTAGAGAACTCTGCTTCTCAGGAAGATTTTTTTAAATATTTTTTAGTGTTTATTTATTTTTGAGACAGAGCACAAGCGGGGAAAGGAACAGAGAGAAGGCGGGACACAGAATATCAAGCAGGCTCCAGGCTCTGAGCTGTCAGCACAGAGCCCGATGCAGGGCTTGAACTCACGGACCGTGAGATCATGACCAGAGCTGAAGTCACTCAACCAACTGAGCCACCCAGGTGCCCCTCAGGAAGGTCTTTTTAATTTATTATTATTTTGTATAAGACGCTTGTTATAAGAAGCCATGGTTGCTGGGATTAATCAAAGTGTCAGTATATAGTTGGTTTTAAGCATCTGAGTGTGTAATTTTACACTTGGTTAAACCTAGCCTGGATCTTTCTTAGGGGACTCTCCTTCAGTAAGCTTATTGTTGTTGGCCTTTGGCCATATTGGACACATACGTTTAACAACATCTAACCTAGCACTGGGCACCCCGTAAATTGAGAAAAAACTTTGTGGATCAATAGAATATTGACTAGGCTTAAGAATTAGTAACCCTTCATAGCGGCAGAAATTTGCCTAGAGGAAAGTTCACAGTTTATCTCTTCCAACTTTATCTCTGTAATATTTAAGCCAATGATCAAATGTGGGCTCTGGGACCCAAACCACACTGCTAACAACAAGCTGTAGTTACCAGTGCCTTGCCCAGCCTCAGCCCTCGCTGGGAAGCCTATCTCTGATCAGAGCCCCCCGCCAGAGTCATTGCGTCCCTTTGCAGTACTGATCTTGGCAGGATAAACAGTATTCCCAACTCACCACTGGTTTAGGAGGAAATGAGGGAGAGGGCAACATTTTTAGCAGCACGCCTTACTGACACAAAGCTTGGGTGAACAGTAAAATCCAAGCGCATCAGTATCCATTTTTTCTCATATGCTCCATAAATTTCAAAAAGATGTTTATCTTAGAAATGCAGATAGGACTTTAACCACAGGAGAGCAAAGTTGGCACCATTACTAATAATTCTCAATAAAGACCTTCATTATACTGAACTTTATATACTGCTAACTTCAAAATTAAAAAATAAAACCCAGGGGAAACCAGAAGATTTAATTAGGTCAGAAAAAAAAAAGTCTTTTGAAAAAAAACCCTATTACAGATAAACTGTTAAATCTCTGGATCGACCAAACACTATCTTCTTGAGACACTGAGATATTAATCCAAACATAAGTCCCAATTTGCAAATTGGGCAAGTCTGCACTTTCCCCCATGTGTTTACAGTAGGGCTCCTGAAAATACCAACTATCCCTGTATCACAAAACATTTTTTTAAGGGGTACCGATCTCTAGTATCTCTGCCATAGCATTGTTCTCATTTTGTACCAGGTTAAGAAAAGCACATAAGCTTTCCTCCTAGCTCGGTGATTCTTAAACGTTTGGGAGTTTATGGATCCTTTCGAGAATCTGAACAAAGCTATTCATGATCTGTCCTCCAGAACAAGTGTGTGTGTGTGTGTGTGTGTGTGTGTGTGTGTGTGTGTGTGCGCGCGCGTGCGTGTGCACGCATGCAAATTTTATAATTCCTTGAGTTTACAAGGTTCTTAAGAACAATTCATTTACTCGAAAGGCAGTTCGATGACTACCTATATCAGAATCACCAGATTATTTCTTAAAACACAGGTCTTGAGCCCTGCCCTAGACCTATGGAAGCAATTGCTGAGGGAGAGGCTGGGGCTCTATTTAGGTGCTTCCCGGTGATTCTGTTGCTGGTTGAAGACAAGTCCCGTCCTCTACTCTGGTCACTTTCCTCTCCTCTCATGTTATCAACTGGTTCTGAAACAGATCCTCCCCAGCACTCGCTTGCCTGTCTCCTGAGGAGCCCAGCCTCTGCCATCTCCCCCTGACCAAAGGGCATCTCCACCAGCATCCACACCCGCTCTGCACGCTCCGCTCACAGCCACCCCCGCTTCCATGCACACCAGGCTCCTGGGCTCTTGTGTACATCTGCAATCCACTTCCTGGCCAACTGCCCAGAAAACTCTTGTTCACCTGTCCATAAGACCCACTGCCACAGAATGGACTAGGTGTCCTCTCTGTTCCTGTGTTATCAGCTCATAATTCTCCCATGAATGAGATCATCCCTCTTCTCACTCAGTATGGGGTTCAGTGGTCTCACAGACTACATGGTGAGCACCCTGGGCTTAATGCAGAAGTGGTGCCTGGCCATCCAGGGTGGCTGCTCCTTAGCCACTTGTAGTATGTGACTTACACTGCTATACCTGAGCCATGTCCAAGGCCAATGCCAAAAAAAAACTGGAGATCCTCCAAAGCGTTATGCAATGAGGAGGATAAGGCAGACAATGGTGGGGGCTGCCTGATTCATCAAAAGCACTCCAGTCACCATCCAGTAAGTCAGGACCCATACACTGTTCAGTGTAATAAAAGATGGATGAAAGAAAAGAGAAAAGAAAGAAAAGAGAAAAGAAAGAAAGAAAGAAAGAAAGGAAGGAAGAAAGGAAGGAAGGAAGGAAGGAAGGAAGGAAGGAAGGAAGGAAGGAAGGAAGGAGGGAAGGAGGGAAGGGGGAAGGGGGAAGGGGGAAGGGGGAAGGGGGAAGGGGGAAGGGGGAAGGGGGAAGGGGGAAGGGGGAAGGGGGAAGGGGGAAGGGGGAAGGGGGAAGGGGGAAGGGGGAAGGGGGAAGGGAAGGAAAAAGAAAAAGGAACAGAGGGTCCCAATCCTCAATTTTAGTATACTTAGCAACACATATGTAACCAACTCTAGTTCAGCCCTGTGATGAGGACACGTGGTACCAGAGATTACTAAAAGACTATTTCAGATTAGGAAGAAAAAGGGTGAATTCACAGGGGAGAAGATATTTCAGGTGTGGCTGGGAGGACTGGTCAAGTTTTGAGGGTGCAGACAGACAGAGATTCGAGAGAGCATCAACACAAAGGGGAGAAGGGGAGAAACATGCACCATAAGAAGGCATGCAATCAAAGCTCATTTCAGCATGAATAATATGAAGAAGGGCTGAATTAGGCTGCAAAGGCAAACCAGAGCAGGATACTGCCGGGAATGAGATTATCACATTGCGACATTCACGCTCCGATATGGTCACCCACAGCAGCCTGGTGACGAAGGAGGGCAAAAAAGGCATCCCATGTTACAGACAAGGGAAGAGGTCAGAATACTGATCTGACTTGCTTACAGTGAAGAAGTGGATAATGGCAAGACGCAGGCTTTCCTTACCGTAAAATTGTTGTACACAATTACAGTAAAGTGACTATTCCATGGATGCTCCTTCCGCATTTACTACATAAGTAAATTGCATCTTTACTACAACGGACACGTTGGATGTCATCCTTGAATTTTATCCCCAAACAGCGTTGACACCTTAACACCACCGAAGATCCTTTACATACCTATTAAATAAAGATTTGATGGCAACAATATGGAGTTAATGAAGGGAAGGCAAAAGAGAAGTGAGATTTATTTCCTCAAGTAGATACCAGAGAAAATTCACTCCCACCAACAACTACCAATAATTCTGCCGAACAAATCGATCCTTTACAAACTGAAGCATGTTAAGCAGGAGCGCTTAGAGAAGCAATACACTGAGGTAGGCATGTTTACAGCAAAATACAGGGGCATGCAAAATTAACTGCTTGTTTGCTTTTCCATTTACATCAGAAACCTGCCCTTACAAGTAAAGCAGCCACAATGAACCATCACTAAAGCGTAGACACTGAAGCAGGGTGCTGAGAGATCAAATCTCCCTTCAAAATTGAAAAGAAATGCTAATGCACTCCAGCTCAGAAGTACCATACCAGAAAGGAAATTAATACTGAAACTGGAACAGCATCTACTGTTCCACCCAGCAGGAAGAAAACAATGGTGTTTGGTCAAGAAGTTCAAGGAAACATAGGGATCTGATAGGAACAGAGGAAATGAAGATGGACCTTACGAAGAATCCAAACTGGAACAAAGTTGCCCAAATGAAACTCCAGAGGGAGGGCAAGGCTTGTGTTGAAAAGGCTACGATCAGAGCAAAACTCCATGTTCTTGAAACTCCTACCTTGCCTCTTACTCTTGCCTCCCACATAGAGAGCAGCAGACAATTGAAAAGGGACCACAAAATAAAAAAATAAATATGTAGAAGAGCGCAAACATAATTAATTGTATCGCATCACTTTTTGAAGGCAGGACTTTCTATATAAAAGGTCCGGTCACACGCTGGACCAACAGTATTTAAGAAAACGAAGAAATGAGGGCAGACTGTTCTCATCTCATTTTATTTCACCTCAGTTTAAAACCCAAGTGACATACAGGGCACAAAACTCTTGCACTGTCTTCACATCCTATTTTTGCTTTGGACCCAAATTCAATCAGCTACTAAGCATTCCAATTACTCCTCCGTGTGGACCAGACATGTTCCCCTTGCTGCAGGGGGCAGACGATCCTTGTCCGTGCCCTAAACGGGTGTGTTGCCATTTCTTTATTCCTCTCATTTCTGGTCCTTCTTCTCACTATGAAAAGAACCATGTGGACGGAACAGACTACAACATCCAGCTCCTCGAAGGACCTAGGAGATGAAAACCATACTTGTTTGTTTCTTTGCTAAGTTCTCTGATGTTCAGCCACAACTTTCCATTCTCACCACTAATAGAGCCACCTTGGCTCCTTCTGGCTGGTCCTTTTATTGTCAGTCCAATTTTCACTGATCATTCTTCTTTTGTTGTTTTTAATGTTTGTTTGCTTAGTTAGTTAGTTAGTTTTGAGAGAGAGAGAGAGAGAGAGAGAGAGAGAGAGAGAGAGAGAGAGAGAGAGAGAGAACACAAGCAGGGGCAGACAGGGGCAGAGAGAGAAGGAGACACAGAATCTGAAGCAGGCTCCAGGCTTTGAGCTGTCAGCGCAGAGCCCGACGCAGGGCTCAAATTGACAAACCATAAGATCACGACCTCAGCCAAAGTCAGATGCTCAATGGACTGAGCCACCCAGATGCCCCTGATCATTCTACCCCTTCCTGTAGTGGGGACATGTCCCTCTACTACACTAGTTGTTTGATCTGTCTGATGATTATGTTCAGATTCTTGGCTCCAAATATCATGAAGCCTGGGTAATCTAAATAGAAGAGCAATTCATCAGAAGGGTAAATAATAAATGGTAGATTGGAGAAACATGCTTTGCAGGGATCTAGGGAGGAGAGAAAGAGAGAGACAGAGAGAGAGAGAGAGAGAGAGAGAGAGAGAGAGAGAGACAGAGAGAGAGTCTTCTCAGGAATACTGGACTCTCATGTTACTCTGCTCTGCAAAAGCCACACAGTGAATCATCACTCACTGGTCCCACTGGTCATTGCCTTAAAGTTCACATTTCCTGCATTTAAGCTCCTCGTTGGCTGCGTGTGGTCACTGAACCACATTCCAGCTACTAGAGAGAAGACAGAGGGACTCCCCATCTCCCTTTGGCCCCTTCAGAGGGAGGTGGGTCCTGTATCCGACTTGTCCGGAGATCCCCCCCAACCCTTGCTATCTACCCCCTGCTGCTTATCTCTCAAGAGAACAGATCATGAAGAGAATAAAGCAGCAGTGCTAGAAAGATGCCATCACAAGCAGTGCAACTGCCAGTCCAATTAAAGGACCTGTTACCTCATTTCCAAGTGGCACAACTGCCTAGCAATTATTCGAGGTGATGTGGAAGGGAGCCTGACACCTCAACAGTGAGAGAAAATGAAGACAGTGAAGGCGGGTAACGTCTTGGGAGCCAGAAGTCTGGTCTACAGTAAATGACGCTTGTATCTACTTGTTTACTGTTTACACATACCTTCATTCAAATATTTGCTTGGACTACGCGTCCATGTTTGTTTTAGATTGAAGCACCTCGAAGATGACAATTCGTATTCTCTGAAATTCTTCATAAAATAAGAACACACGGAATGGAGGGTGACTGTACAGGGTCTCTTTACACTTGCTCCATGCAAGATCCAGCACAGGGCTACAAACTCGAGGATTCTCAATAATCCTTTGTTGATGACAGAAACTAGGAGGTACATGACGAAAAGGGCAGAGAAGAAACAGAAAACTAAAACCCAACTCTACAACAGTGGTTAACATTTAAAATGTCAACTAATCTATATTCAACAAGAAGTTCTAGAGCATTTTCACACACTTGAAATACAAGCTTGTCATTTTGAAAAATAAAAAAGAATAAAAAGGAATACTGCACCATTAAAGATGTGTTGGGCAGAATGACAGCATACGCGTGAACGGTTATGTCAGCGATGCCAAAATGAAATAGGAGGAGATGGGCCAAAGAGGAGAAAGGGGGAAAAAGGTGAGTGAAGCCAAAAATCCAACAGTGTAATGGGTCCCGAAATGAAATAGTATGCATACAGCCAAAAAGAAAATAGAGTTATAAATTAAGCCAACAGAAAATGGTATGATTCCACCAAAAACATTAGCAAAGAGGGCCAAAACCAAATTATAGGAACAAGAATAAAAAATGGCATTTTTAAAAAGAAGCAAATTTAACCATTTGAAACTTCTCAAAGGTAGTATGGCAAAGCTACTCTGCAGTCATTTATGAAATGGCTCGTTTTGTTGACTCAAACCCTGGTTACATTACATATACGGAATGACAAGAAAATCTGATACTTAACTGATCACCTACTATGTAGCCCTTACTTATCATACCATACTTAGTATTCATACTCAACAACCTTACCAGGAATTATTGTGCTCATGTAACTGATGAGCAAACTACAGCTCGCAGAGATAAGCTTCTTGAGATTAGATAAGCAAGTTAACAGTAGCATCAAAACAAGATGTGCCTGCCTTCAAAACTTAACCACCTCAAATTTTTTTCCCCTCACAAATACAGGATGGGATACAGAGATCACTGGTTACCTCTCAAGAGATGTTTTACAAAATTACTGATTTTTCCGAACGGTTTCAATCAAATTTATATGGCTAGAAAAATATCTGTATCCCCTTCCAAACTGGCTTAGGTACTCTACTCACCCAAAGATTTGTAATCTATTCTTCTATGTCTTGGTCATTTACTTATTTATGGAGAGAGAGAGAGAACACAAGCAGGGCAGAGGGTATAGGGAGAGCGAGAGCGAGAGCAAGAGAGAGAGAGAGACCCAAGCAGGCTCCACACTCAGTGTGGAGCCCAACGTGGGGCTCGATCCCAGTCCCTGGGATCATGACCGGAGCCAAAATCAAGAGTCAGACGCTCAACTGACTGAGCCACCCAAGTGCCCCATGGCTTTTTCCTTTAAATAGCAGTTAGAAATTTAAGACTATTTACTCCCCCCACACAAAAAAAATAATAAGCAAAATAGATTTTAAGCCAAGAGCATCCATCAAAGTAACTAATGAACTGAGAAAACACATTCTTTGCCAAGTGGCCACAACTAAGAAACCAAAAGAAATCTGAGCTGAGAAGGTAGTTTTCTAGAGTGCTGTTTCCATGGCTCATAAGTTCATGTCCAACATTAATAAATCCTAAAATCAACCATTACCTTCATGTTTCCCACTTGTAGAAATCACAGAAATATTTTTTCTAAAGAAGTATTCATGGCCTATCATATGTACTTTCCTAGAATGTCTCATAGTCCAAGCATAAGTGGCGTCAAAGTCACACCACAAATCTTACAAGATCCAGAAAATACAAAAATGCATTCAGCAGAATTCAACTGCGTTTACTAACTTAGGCAGGAAACTTGGCTAATCCTTACAAGATGAGATTTTCAATAGGAGTCAACACCAAAAACATTGAATTCATTTGAGTGTGTGTGTGAGTGTGTGTGTGTGTGTGTGTGTGTGTGTGTGTGTGTGTGTGTGTGTTGGAGGGGGAACTGGAGGGAGGAAAACAATCCAAAAAAAGATGCTATTAGGCTTGGTAAATACCAGATGGAAAAGTCATTCATTCTACAAATATGCACAGGCCCCTGGTATGTGCTGGGCTGTGTACTCTGCGATATGGTGGTAAACACAATGGAAGCAGTATCTGCCCTCATGGAGCTCAATGGTTAATAGCGAGAACCTACCGCCTAGTGAACAAGACTTGCCTTTTCTTTAAAGGTCTCTGTTTGAGAGATTCATGATCCTGTGAAGAAACAAAATAAAACAGAGGTGATGCTCTGGGCAAAGGATAATCCATACCAGAGGAGTTCAAAGAAGGGAGAGAACACCACCTCCCTCCTGATTCTTCCCCTCTGGAGGCAGCCATAGTGGCTATGATGGTTTATCTTGTGTCAACTTGTCTGGATCACGAGGCACCCAGGTATTTGGCTACACATTCCATCTGGGTACATCTGTGATGGTGTTTCCAGTAGAAACTTGCATTTGAATCAGTCGACTGAGTAATGCAGACGGCTTTCCCCAGAATGGATGGGCATCATCCAATCCATTGAGGGCCTGAATAGAACAAGAAGGAGGAAGAATGGAAAACTTGCTCTCTCTGGCTCACTGCATGAGCTGAAATAAAAGTCTTCTCCTGCCCTTGGACTGAGACTTACATCATTAGCCTCTGGTACTCAGGACTACACCACCAATTCTCCTGTGTCTCCAGCTTATTGGTGACAAATCATGGGATGTGTCAGCCTCCATAATCATGTGAGCCAATTCCATATAATAAATTGCCATATAGTCAGAGTTCTCCAGAGAAACAGAACCAATAGGATACATACATACAGGCTCAGTAGGTTAGCTGGGGACAGACTGATATTGGTTTTTACCGTAGGGCACCCTGTCTTCCTTACGTCACAGCACATACAGAAAACAAATATGTATACATCTCACTCTCTGTCCTTCTGCAGGGAAAGTTACACCCCAAACCCTTTGGGGTACACAGGCTGGCAAACTCTGCTCCACCCTAAGAACCAAGAAGAAACTATCTTTGTTTCTATCCCAAAGGGACTTGCTTCTATCTTGATCACTTCTGGCTGTGCATGCTCAACCCTGGACACCGAAAGGTTCAGTTATGCTGGGAGTTCAGCTGGAGTTCAGCTTTATTGCGAGCAGAGACTGTGAAGGAGGTAATTCTAGGTGGACATGTACTTGTCCAAAAATGAAGAAATCGGATTGAAATAAACTGGTCATGGCACACATTTTATCCGGATTTGTGGAGAAAAGAACTGTTCCAGAAGTGACCAAGAGGTGGGTAGGATAAAATGAGGGTGTGGCACAGTTGAGGTAAGAATGTCAGGTGTTAGGGTACTAGGGGGGGTCCTACATGTCAAACAGAAAAGTTGTATTTACTGTAATGGCCAGGGACAAGCCATTTTGGACACCTGAGCAGAGACTGGTGTGACAAATAGTACTCCATCAGGAGCTGCACAGTATGAACCAGAACAAAAGAGAGAGGAGCCATCACCAATGAGCACACGGGCGGCTTCAAAATGAAGAAATGCTTAAATCCACCAAATGTTTTGGAGTTAGATTTGGCATGTAAAAGATGGTCTGTTAAAAAATAGACTGTAACAAGCTCATTTCACTAAGAGGCTTAGAAATCATTTGAATTTTTTTTAAAAAAAGTTGGGGGGCAAAACAACAGGGGCACCTGGGTGGTTCAGTCAGTTAAGGGTCCAACTCTGGATTTCAGGTCAGGTCATGATCTCACGGCTCCTGAGTTCGAGCCCTGCATCGGTCCAGAGCCTGCTTGGGATTCTCTCTCTCTCTCAGTCTCTCTCAAAATAAAAAATAAACATTTTTAAAAAATTAAAAAAATAAAACAACAGAATTTAAAAGCAAACAAAAGATATAAATTTAAATTTAGCCCATCAGAACTAAACGTATCCCCATGGTATTTCCTTTTACAGTTATTAAAATGATAACAGAGAAAAAATATCCTTTGGTCACAAAACTATCCTGTAATTCCAATTTTCTTGGCAAAACCTTGAAAGAGATTATGTATTGGGGGATTTATGTGGAAACCCTTATCAAGTCGAATACCAGGTCTTAAAAGCTAAAGGGAACACGAACCTTGCTTAAGAAGTCAAAAAAGCAGCAGTTAACCGACATTAATTGACATTATAACACTAGATACCAGCCTTCTTAAGCCATCTGCAAACAGAGGCTCTTATCCGACTTGCTTTAAATGAAATTTTTCAGTGCTTGACCAAGCAAA
Organism: Felis catus; assembly: GCF_018350175.1. Taxonomy (NCBI): domain Eukaryota; kingdom Metazoa; phylum Chordata; class Mammalia; order Carnivora; family Felidae; genus Felis; species Felis catus. Next base: position 36,514,274 of record NC_058379.1, read on the forward strand.
GACAGATCTGGCCTCACCAGACAAACAGCTTCACTTAAAAACAGGATCGTTTAACCATAGGGATTTCTGCAAAGGTTTTCATGGTTGTTGTTGTTGTTGTTGTTGTTGTTGTTGTTGTTGTCGTCATCACTGTTGTTAATATCCCTAACATGGAGACTGAGACTATATATCTATGCTTTATAAACCACAAAGCACGAGCTTCAGGTAAATCATCGTTAAAGTAAGTGACTCCCAGCAAGCCCCATCTTCCTGCCTGTGACCCTGTAAGCACAAACCATATGCCAGCCCATTACGACAGCTCAGGCTATTAGGAGCAAATGGGGTCAGACTGTAATTACACTTAAATAGGGCTCAAAGTCCTACCGCAGGCAAGACATGCATTTCCCACGTGGTCCCAAGGAATTTTCTTCAAACACACCCAGAATCTCAGTTAAAATAAAATTATTATTGGCTTACATCTCTGGATATGCCAAAGTATACAAGGAGACCAGGCAGGTTGTGGATTGTAGGGGGAAATGCAATTAATGAGCAATTACTATTTAAAGACCGAATCCCTGTCAAAACAGCTTGACAAAAAAAATGGTGGTTTTTAGCACACACAGCTTGCAGTAGTGCTGTCAACAAAAACAGTGGGTGGTGATCCTGCCAGCTAAAATGGTGCTTTAATGGGGGTAAGGGAGAAAAGAACTGTTCTGCCCCCTCCCATGGACCCCCTTTAAACAGTGGTTCACTTGGCCATATCCCAGTCCTGTTCCTGAAGAGCTCCCTGGTTCTTAACAAGGCCATCTGGGCAAGGTAACCCCAAAGGCAAACCTTACAGCAGCTAGTAGACCTTCAAAGCATGTCACACGAAGTAAGATTGCTCCTCAGATGCAAGCGGTCTCACCCTGAGCAAACTTAGACCACTTAGGCTATAATCAGGAAATATCAACGGAGGAATTCTAAAACTATCCTAGAGTGAAACACGGGCAAATTGCTTTAAACTTTTCACTGAACAGAAGTTTCCAAGATGTCTCATCAATGTTGGAGGTTAATTCTGACAGGGGAGGGAAGAAAGGGACATCCTTAATGGCACCCTCTCCAATCATGGGAACAGAAGGCTAGGGGTCTTGAGGTCAAGAACTCTGCCTCCTGTTTGGAAGGGGGTTCATTTTAATGGTGACAGCAAGGATTTCGGGTGGCATAAAATATTAAGCTATCACCATCACTAATGAGGCTGGGAAGCTATACTTGGCTTTTGCCTCCTTGTATCAATTAGGATTTGATTCATCAAAAAGGGCAGGAAATCCAAATGGCAGTGGGTTAAACAAGACCCCAGAATATTTCCTTCCCAAACAGATGAAGTCTGTGTGAGTAGTCTAGGGTTGATATGGGAACTGTGCTCTATAATGTCCCCAGAGACGCTGAATTCCCTCCAGCCTGTGATTTCACAGTCTGAAGGGATAGTCTAGATCTGCACTGTTGGGACGGGGCCCCACCCAGCACATTCACAGTCCATGAAGGAGGATGGAGGGGAGATAAGGGCACTTCCCTCCCCTAAAGACAACTAAGTGGAATTTGTGCACAGCATTTCCACACATAGCCACTGTGTGGAGTGGGGGCATTCAATTCAGAACTACTAGCCACATGTGACTATTTCAATTGAGGGTTCATGCCTGTAAGAGACCCTGGAGTCACAGAGGTCTTCATGATCTTCTCTCTGTCCCTTGAAGACGCATATACAGCCCCTAATGCCTTTCCACCCCCCTTCTCACTCCCTTGCTAGAACAAGCTCTCCATGGAAATAGCCATTAGATATTCACCAGAAATGTGGGGAGGGAGCCTCGCCCTACTGTCAAGGCTATAATGGGGTGAAAAGGCAGAGGGAAGAGGTGTTCTAGGTATCCCAAGTTGGAACTCGGCACACTGTTTTACGCAAAGACCACAGTATGTGGTGGTGAGGTTCTATGATTTAAAATACTGCTCTGTGGACCCATTTTAGGGTCTAAAGAATGTAGTGAGCTGATAAAAATTTATGTCTGAAAATATCTGAATTATGCCCTCGCTTTTGAAGCCTGTCATCACTGAATACAGAACTCTAGATTGGCAGAATTATTTCAGGATTTCAAAAATATCATGTTACCATCTTCTGGATGCCACTGTTTCTGTTGAGAAATCAACTCAAATTCTTATTGTTGCTTCTTTGAAGATCTTATGTCTTTCTTCCTCTGGCTGCTTCTAGCATTTTCTCTTTGTCTTTGATTTTCAGCAATTTGACCTTGATGCCCCTAGATATAGTGTCCCTTGTGTTTACCTTGTTGAGGTAATTTCCCCCAATCTTTATGAGATATCTTTTACCAATTTGAGAAATTCCCAAGCATCATCTCTTCAGACGTTGCTTCTATTCCATTCTTCTTTCCGCTTTTTCTGGGCCTCTAGTTCCATCTAAGTCATATGTATCCACCACGTCCATATATCTCTTAGGTTCTTTTCTGTATCTTTTATCTTTTGTCTCTCTTTTCATCAGTCTGGCTATTTTATTCTGTCTTTTAACTACTTTTTCATTCATGTATTTAATCTACTGGGTTTTTAATTTTAGCTATTACCCTTTTCAACTTTAGAATCTTGTGTAACTGATGTCAGTTCCGAAACTTGTCTTTTAATTCTTCTAACATATAAAACCATAGTTCTTTTAAAACACATATACCTCAACTCCTATTTTGATTTGAGATACCCTGTAGATCTGTTTCTACTGTCTTTATTTGCTCTTGGTTTTCGGTCATCGGTTTGCCCTCTCTTCACATGCCTGCTTATTTCTGATGGGCTTCTGACGGAAGATAGGTTTGGGGTACTAGCCATTCCAGACCACCTGGATTAAGATTAAGATGACTTGAGCTGGGGCGCCTGGGTGGCTCAGTCGGTTAAGTGTCTGACTTTGGCTCAGGTCATGATCTTGCAGTTTGTGAGTTCGAGCCCTGCGTCCAGCACTGTGCTGACAGCTCAGAGCCTGGAGCTCGCTTCAGATTCTGTGTCTCCCTCTCTCTCTGCCCGTCCTCAGCTCGCACTCTTTCTCAAAAATAAATAAGCATTAAAAAACATTTAAAACAAAAAGATTTTGAGCTGGTCTACTTCCTACTCACCCTAACACCTAGGATGTAGCTTTTGGGATCTCAAAGCCTGGTGTATTTACCTTTTCTTTGGCAGGCCCTAAGTTTCAATCTAGTTGCCCTATCCCAACTGTCAGTCTCCTGTAAGCTATACTCTTTAATATCTATTGTCAATTACGAAAGCACAGTCTGAGAGTCTGTGACACTCAGTCTTGAGGAGAAAAGTGGCCCTAAATGCTGGGCTCACAGATCTAGGCCTCCTGAATCATACAACTACTCTTTAGCAGACCTTTGCTAATGCCAAAAAGATAGCTGTATATATACATATAGTCCAGTTCTCTAATTGTTCTTAGCAAAAGGGTTGGCCTAAAACAATTTAGTTCTATTGCCACTAACTTATGGGGTGATAAACTTTTATTTCCATCCTTACAACAACTATAGAAAGTACTACTTATTACTGGCATTTTCTATCAGAGAAGATGAATGTTTAAACAGTTTTGATAATTTACCCAGGCTCATCAGCTACCAAAAGACTAAGTCAGGATTTGAGAACAGTTTAGTAGAACTTTAGAGCTGAGTCTCTCTCTCTTTTTTTAATGAGTTTATTTATGAACTTATAAATAAACAGAGACCGCGCACGAACAAGGAACGGGCAGAAAGAGAGACACAGAATCTGAAGCAGGCTCCAGGCTCTGAGCTTTCAGCACAGAGCCTGACACCGGGATTGAACCCACCAACTGTGAGATCAGAACCACAGCCAAGGCTGGATGCTCAACTGACTGAGCCACCCAGCTGCCCCATAGAGCTGAGTCTCTTAACCACTACTTACTTATTGTACTTTCTCTGATTTGATCCTTAATATGATTTAAGCAATAAAGAAACTCAGAAAATGGCATGGTGGGGTTCTGAGCTAGTCTTCTGACTTCAAAATCCCACCCTCCTGATGCTCTTTCTACTGGAGTTCAGAATCTAAATACATTGGGTTTTGTTTTTTTCCTATGGCAAAGTAAATTCGAACTTCAAACAAATGACATTTTGAGATACCATCACATTTCAGTTGAAACTAAGGTACTGTCTGTGATCAGAGCTATCCTCATAGTTTCTCTGGGAAAATGTCTGGAGGTGGCCAATATTGTTCTCATTTTTTAGACAGATAAACTGAGGACTGTGAAGATAAAGACCCTAGCAATTGGTTCATTTATTCATTCAAAAAATATTGAATTAGGGGCGCCTGGGTGGCTCAGTCTGTTAAGCAGCCAACTTCAGCTCAGGTCCTGATCTAATGCTCCGTGAGTTCGAGCCCTGCACTGGGCTCTGTGCTGACAGCTCAGAGCCTGGAGCCTGCTTCGGATTCTGTGTCTCCTTCTCTCTCTGCCTGTCCCCCACTTTCTTTCTCTCTCTCTCTCGCTCTCTCTCTCTCTCTCTCTCTCTCTTTCTCAAAAATGAATAAAGATTAAAAAAAATTAGAAATTAAGTTGCACAGATTTATATAGGAGAAGATGTGCTTACTACCGGGATACCAGTCACAATGCTATATGTGATTTTTCTGATATAATTCTGATGACAATGCGGTGAAACCAGTGATCATATTCCCATTTGACTGATGAGAAAAGAGAGGGGCAAAAATGTTAACCGACATGTTCCTTAACTGTAATCATTAAAATCTAGGTTGGAATGATTAGAGTCCAGTGCTTAGTTCTTAAGTTGTTCAGAGTAGAAAGGAAAAGAGTACAAATATCCAATTCAGTATTACCTCCTGTGTGACCATGAATTGTCACTTAAGTATTCCTTGCCTAATTTTTATCACCGACAACAATGGGAATTGTAATACCTGTCTTATCAAACATACTACACCATTGTGAAGATATCATGGAATAATGCATGTAAAAAATGGTTTGGTGCAATGCATCATACTACATAAATGACTGTAAATATTCTTATATTTAGCTCCATTGCATTTTTATTTATCTATTTTTTATTATTTTATTTTAGAGAGAGCGAGCAAGTTGGGGGAGAGGGGCAGGAAGAGAGCGAGAGTGAGAGTGACACAGGACTCAGTCCCACGACCCTGGGATCATGACCTGAGCCAAAATCAAGAATCAGAAGCTCAACTGACTGAGCCACCCAGGTGCCCCTCCACTGCATTTTTAAATGGAATCTTTGACATCAGTCTAAGAAATTCTTCTGTCCTAACTAATGTCATTGAGTTGTCAATTTGTTCCTAAATATTTACTGAGTGATTGCTATGAGTACCAGAGCGGTAGAAATAGAGACAATTACATGATGAATTTTGAATAATATTATATTCATAAAATAAAAAGGGAAAGGCTGGCTAAAATCCAGTATTTAAACGAACTAGACAAACAGAACTCCTGCCTTATTTAGGAGGTGGACAGGGCTTTCCCTCTATAGGATTAAATGTGCAGCTGGCTAATGTCAGTGAATTTTCCCTTAAATATTTTGGACATCAAACAAAAAGGGAATTTATACGTACTATAAATTATTACATACGTTCTGGTTTGTAAACTCATTTATATAGAAATGTAGGTTCCTCTTTTAAGTTGTAGATTAAGAATATCCATAGAAGCTATCAAAATTAATATACTTTTGTTTACATAAAAGCAGGAATACATTATTCAATAGCTCTTATTCTGGGCTTAGTGTGTTCTTATCTGAGAGGCTTCGTGGGTATTCTGAAATAACTGTAAAATTCATCAAACAAATGGCAATGATTACCATGAAATCAGGCTTCTGACTTAGATTTTTCTGCAATTAGGGAGAAAGCATCACACTTGGATTTATGTTATTTAGACTGACTGGGGAAATCCTTTTTAAAGCCTAAGCTAGACTATATATTTTCAAGAATTACTCAGTAGAGCTTCTTTAAAAGGCTTTGTTTAAAAAAATAAGTTAAATCAGGTTTGAAAAATCGGACCATATTTCTCTGCAGCTTTTGGGCTCATAAAGGCCACAGTGTGGAGGATACCGGATTCTGTTGCAAAGGAATAATTAGTCTATTTGTTTTCCTGTACATTGTAATCCTGAGTGCTGAGGTTTTTGTTTGAAGCATTTAAAGATGTCAGGAAACTGAATTTGCGGGTGAAAAAAGGCTCAATTAGTCTGTAAAGCATGTCCTTATGATGAATAGAGGGGGAGTGAGGTGGAGTAATTATCAACTGTACTTTGGATAGTCTTATGTAAAAGTGAAGTCCTGTAGTCTGCTCCCTATTTCTCGTCCTGTTCCCTCAGTCCTTTCACACAGGTCTGTTTCCTCCCATAGAACTTAGATCTACATAGTTGGCTTATTTGTAATGTTTATGTTTCTACTTTGTTTCCCCTATTAAAATATATCCCAAAGGCCTAGAACATTGCCTAGTATGTAGTAGGTAATAATTCAATATTTTTTAATGTTTTTTTAATTTATTATTGAGAGAGACAGAGATAGAGCATGAGCATGGGAGGGGCAAAGAGAGGGAGAGACACCGAACCTGAAGCAGGCTCCAGGCTCTGAGCTGTCAGCACAGAGCCCGACGCAGGGCTTGAACTCATGAACTGTGAGATCATGACCTGAGCCGAGTCAGACACCTAACTGACTTGAGTCACCCAGGCACCCCGTATACAAATTAATTTCTAATTTTCTGGTTAAATTTGTACTTTAAGCAGAAATTATTAACAGTTTTATAATTTTAAGCTTACCATAATCTATCTCTATCTATTTTTTACACTCCCATCTGATAGAATTCTACTTGGCAATGAGAAAGAATAAAATCATGCCATTTGCAGCAACATGGATGGAACTGGAGGGTATTGTGCTAAGTGAAATAAGTCAGAGAAAGATATCATATGTTTTCACTCATATGTGGATCTTGAGAAACTTAACAGAAGACCGTGGGGGAAGCGAAAGGAAAAAAAATAGTTACAAATAGAGAGGGAGGGAGGCAAACCACAAGAGACTCTTAAATACAGAGAACAAACTGAGGGTTGATGGGGGTGGGGGAGAGGGGAAAGTGGGTGATGGGCATTGAGGAGGGCACCTGTTGGGATGAGCACTGCGTGTTGTATATAGGCCAATTTGACAATAAATTATATTTTAAAAAAATTCAATTATGCCTCAGAGTCTTGTTCAGTGCTTAAACTCAGATCTGCTACACAGAATCCCAGGGTCTCCTTCAAACCAAAGCAGCTCTTTATTTTTTTAATAGTTGTTTTTTAATTCAAGTATAATTAACATGCAGTGTTATATTAGTTTCAGGTGTACAATAAAATGATTCAACAATTCTATACATCACTCGGTGCTCATCATGATACATGTACTCTTTTTTTTTTTTAATCTTTATTTATTTTTGAGAGAAAGACAGAGTGTGAGCAGGGGAGGGGCAGAGAGAGGGAGACACAGAATCCAAAGCAGGCTCCAGGCCCTTGAGCTGTTAGCACAGAGCCCTATGCAGGGCTCGAACTCAGGAACCGTGAGATCATGACCTGAGCCGAAGTCAGATGCTCAACAGACTGAGCCACCCAGGCGCCCCGACACATGTATTCTTCTTAATCCCCATCCTACCCCCTCCCCTCTGGTAACCATCTGTTTGTTCTCTATATTTGAGTCTGTTTTCCAAAGCAGTTCTTTAAAAAAGATCAAACTTTGTTTCCCAAATATGCATTTTTTTATCCATCTAATCTCCTAATACAGTATCTTAAACACAAATGATGAGCAGAGAGTTGGGTGAATGAATGTGAAAGAGGTCTTCCAGTACCTCCATCTGGACCTCAGTCTGTACTTTCTAACTGATAAAATTCTTCTGTCCAGATTATCTCTTAACTCAGCAAAAGACCCTGCAGGCAAACATCCCCTGAAGGGAACCTATAGTAACCCCTCCTGTAATAGGGGCTGCTGAGCCAGCAGACCACGTGTAATTGATCTTAAGACAATGACCGATTTGACAGACCTTCACTCCCTACCTGCCTGTGCCCACCCACCTCTGTCCACATTTCACTTATATAAATCTGGAAGTACTTTCGGCACTTTGGAGACAGCTTTGAGACGCTAGTCTGCTACCTTCCTGATGTTGGCCTCACTGAAATAAATTCCTTTCTTGTTCTACCACCACTCATTTCTCTGCCTTTGGATTTTGTCAGCAGCGAGTAGCTGAACTTGGTCTGTTTGGAACCCCACAGTCAGGTGCTCTAGCACTCCTGTGCCCCGGCTACAGATGACCAATGAATGGAAAGACCCATCGCTGGACAGGAAAAATCCAGGCACTCAACCATTTTACACAATCAGTGGGAAAATCCCAGGACCTTAGGCACCACATAAGAACATAAATTCAAAGCCCATTTTTACATCCATTTACCCACAATTCTGATTATTTTTTGAAGTTGTTAGAAATATCCAACTTATTTCTCACTCACTGCAACTTACATTCTGCCATTTTAAATGTACATAATGCTTTAAAAATGGACAGATGAAAACTGTATGTAGGATTCACATGTGCTATCACGTATCACCTTCTTCCAGAAACTTCCAAGTTGATCACCTTTAGTTTTAGATATTGGAAAACATCCTTCCATCGCTTCCTACATGCCCATATCTGGTCTTCCTTCAAACTCTAGGAAGCTACAGAGGGGAATAACGTGTTAATGACATAAGTCATCAGGCTGTAAAGGATGTCATGTTTTTTTTTATAGAGCAGGGAAGAATAGAATGTGGCACATCAGAATAACAATAGCTCTTGACAAATGGGGGCACAGCCATTCCAGTAAACAGGAACTTCCCTGCAGGAAAACTTCCTCCCCTGGGATCTGTAATTTGGCTGTTGCCTTTGAGAACTGATGAAAGCAATTACAGGACTGAGAGGCTGATTTCCCCTGCATCTGTTCAGGGGAAGCCAGGGATAAGGTTTCATTTATACTAAAGGAATTCACGGTTTCTTTCAAAGTAGAGCCCTGAAAGATGAAACCAATCTCATCAGAGGCACAGGCACCTTGGTGAGATGAAAACCCCTTAAGATTTAGTTTCCCAGGCCTCAAAGGTCAAGCCACTTATTAAGAGTTATAACATTCTGGTCAAAAATGACCACCTTGAGCGCTTCACAGAAGCCATACAGGAAACACAGAGCCATTTTTGTGTGTTTTCATTAACTGAAAGTATTAGTGACCGACAAATACAATGTTTTATTAAAAAGCACAAAGGAAATGGTGCACGGCAGAATTAATTTCTTGCTGTCAGTGTTTTATTTTTTTTTTATTTTTTTTTTAATTTTTTTTTCAACGTTTTTTATTTTATTTTTGGGACAGAGAGAGACCGAGCATGAACGGGGGAGGGGCAGAGAGAGAGGGAGACACTGAATCGGAAACAGGCTCCAGGCTCCGAGCCATCAGCCCAGAGCCTGACGCGGGGCTCGAACTCACGGACCGCGAGATCGTGACCTGGCCGAAGTCGGACGCTTAACCGACTGCGCCACCCAGGCGCCCCAACTGTCAGTGTTTTAAAATGCTCTGGTCTGGGAGACCTGGTTCTGTGGCAGTGACAAACATTCCCTTTGGAGTAAGGCAGGCACGGCAGCAGGTAGAACGGGGTCTCCCCATCTTCAGTAAAACTGATGCCACCCCTCAGCTGCAGATGGCTGTCCACCTTGCTGCTGCTTGAGCATGGCCAAAATGGGGAGGTATGAGCTCTTGGGAGTCATGCCCACTGAACACGTCCTGTATGCAAAAAACATTCACAGAACACCTACTATATGGCCACCGCTAGGCTAAGAGCTTTTCATGAAGCATCTCATTTTGTATTCAAGACAACACAACGCATTCTATGTATTATGAGTATTTCCATTTACCAATGAAGAAAGTGAGGCTACGAGAGGTTAGCACCTCGCTTCAGTTCACAAAGCCAGGTAGTTCAACACCAGTCTACACACTTAGCAATACCCCACACTGCTTCCCCTGCAACCCCAGTAAAAAGAGGGATGGCCGCAGACATGATACTTCATGGCTGGAGCTGCGGGTGGGGTGGAGAAAACCAGACAAAGCTCTCAAAGAGTTGAGAGCGGCCTTGTTTCTATCGAAACTTCTCTGAAGTTGAAAGTGTTCCAAACTGTCCCAACACTGGATTCACCAGCCACATGTGGCTAGGGAGCACTTGAAATGTGGCTAGTGTCACTGAGGAAGTGAATTTTTAATTTTACTTTTTATTCATTTAAATTTGAATACCAAATGTAGCAGCTAACATATTCGACAAGGCAGCCTTAGAATTTAGGAAAGACCAAAGACTTTCTCCTAAGTGTCAATACAGGACAGGCAACATAGAGTAATAAATTCTCTGAGACATTCAGATGAACCCTCTTCCTTTAAAAATTCAAGGAAGAAGACATTACTTCATAGTTGTAGAAAATCAAAGCAGAACTGACTACACCAGCATAGGTGGTAGAAGCAAGAAGAACATTCTAAGCAGAAGTGTGCATTCCCCACATTATCGTAAGGTTGAGGAGACAGCAAAAGGAAAATGGTCTACGAATCAAGAGAAAAGCATCATTAATATAAAGGGATGAAAACCAGAAATATGTGTCCAAGGAAAAAGATTATTCTAAATGAAAGGCAAAATACACTGAGAAAGCTTTTTATGAGAACTCTGAATTGTTGATGAACATGGTCACTGGGGAAGCCACAGCACCCACAACAGGCCACAAAGGGCTACACTGGGGTATGCCAACAGCCATCACCTGGGGCTGGGGAAGCAAAGGGCCTATTGGGCACCAGGTATCTGCTTTTCAGTGCATCTAATCATCAACCCACTGGAAATGCCACATCCCCCCACCTGGGTCTACATTGGCCTAAAGGGTACACTGGATGGGGGCGAGGGAAGAGAAATTATCCGGGACAGGCTGGACCCACAAGGGGCTGGTACAGGACCCCATGTCAATCACACACAAAGCTCCCCAGGAGCATCAGGTTACAGCTCCCTATCAACAAATCCACAGATATGGTACCATTTTAGACATTAGCTGTATATTGGCTGAATATGAGGTCTGGAGTCTTATCTAATCTGTGGGATCAAATTAAACTTTCCACCACAGGACAGCGTAAAAGCAAACGGATGGCCTAAAGGCCACATTCAGGTCTGACTTTGCTCACAACGTGTTGAATACCCAGTGCTCTTTATTTCATTTCATTTGAATTACTTGGTCAGCACAGAGAGATCAGGAAATTTCAGTTTAAAAATGCCACACGTGGGGCTTTTATGAAAACTCAGAAGATCTGGCAAACCTAGACCTATGTACCCACCTGGAGCTGAGCAGGGGTGGCCCCTCTTACATCTGGCCTGCTTCACTCACTAATGTCACTTGTCTCTTGCCTGAGGAGTCATCTGGGTTTGTGGCCCTTGCCATGGAACATGAGCTGTCCATGCTATAAAGTGGCAATGCAGCTAAGACAGGAGCTCAAGCTGAGGCAAAAATAAATACCCAGAGGAAGACAGGTAATCTTATGTTCTAATGAGTTTGGAACCATCAGTCTTCAGAGAATTAAGGTGTTTTTTTTTTCCCCAGTATGCCAATGGGGCGACCATAGACTATTTTTAATTGAACTTGAGCAATGTCACAATACCTCCTAAAACACTGATACCAGCAAGGCTTTTTCAAGCAGTAGGAGAATTCCATCCCATTTTCTCCCCTTTTCTAATTCACAGATACAGTGCATCTGGAGTCTGTTTTAATTCTTAAGAAAAAAAGTACAACTCTGATAAATTTCAAGTATCAACTCTACTAGAATCCAGATTTGTGTGCCCTTGCCCCCCAAATTTTTATCTGTTTACAGAAATACACGATACTCCTGATTTAGTAGAACGCTATTAGCAACTTAACTATAAAATTTAACTCTTAAGTATACATAAAATCACAATTATATAAACATATTCCAGATTTATGAGATAAGCCAAAACCTAATTTAAAGCGAATGGGTGAATGGGATGTATTTCTACTGCAAACTCATTTAATTTGTACAGAAACAATGTACTACCTTGTTTCTTCTTTTCCTATTAACTCCTTTCCCAACACCTCCCCAAACCATGCTGCCCCGACACATGCCAATTTGGGGCACCCACGTTGTGTCCTTGTCCATGGTGCCTGACATCAATACTAATCATTTCTCCTCTGAGCCCATCAGCTGGACTGTGCTTCATTTGGGTTTGGATAGAAGTGTGGAACATACGATTGGGAATTTCAAGCCTTTCATAGGTATCAATGTTTACTGGGGATAGCATTTTTCTTTTGGGGGAGGAGGTTTATGTCTAATGCCTTTGTTGTAGCGCAAAGGTCCCTAAACACACAGCAGGAAGCTGGCTGCCTAAGGAGCCCTGGAAAAGCTTTGGAAACTAACCTACAAGCTTTATACCCGGAGATTCTGATTCAGTGGTTCAGATATGGGACCCAAGAGTACACACTGTGTATATGTTCCCCACGAGTTTCTGTAGATGAGGCAGATTAAAGAAGCAATTGTCCCCTACTGGTTTGAGCTGCTCTGAACCTCCTCTCTCAAGGATATAGCAAGGTGAAGCCTATGGGGGAGGCTGAAGAAGGCATTCAGAAGGTGGTGCATGAGTCCAGAGGAAGAAGAACCAAGGGTCTAGCTGGGGAGAAAAGAAGTCTGCAAATATACTTTACAACAAATCAAAGCTTCAAAGAGACTCTTCCTCTATGTCGATAGCCCTATACCTTGTATGCATATAGGTCTATTAGTGATGGGCTGTTACTACTGGGAGGGCATGGACATAGAAATCCTTCCCAGGATCTGACTTTTCATTGAGTTGTACTACTCATTTCAAGTAAGAGACAATCAAAGACAACTGAAAAATACATGTGTTCCCCCAAAAGAGCCTTGATAGAAGGTTCTCGGGCATTTACAAAGTACTTTTCATTTTTTATGCTCATGAAACAAAGATGGACTGGCCAAGATGAATTGCCTCTGAACATGGACTCTATCGACAGAATGTGAGATGGAGAACTTTAAATGGCACCACTGGACACCAATGGCAAAGTCTCCACATAGCACTCTAAACTTAAGCCAATAAAAAAAAAAAAAAAATGGCAGACCGAACTGCCAAATTCAAATATTGTAATTTACCAAAACCGAGTACAGTAACGCAATCCTGATGGAGCCGGACTTCTTGCCCCCTAGAATTTTCCAAAACCAGTCTAAATTTTCCGGTTCTCCTCGCAGGAGAACGTATTCTTATATCGGTTCTGACTAATGAAAATGAATATAAGTGGAAGTATTATGTGGCTGCTCCCAGAAATCAACTTATAACCTGCCTCACATTGGCCCTTTCCCGCTCTCCCTGCTTCTCTTCCTCATGACCTACTCCTTCATGCTACCTAAAATTTGCATGTGATGACTAGAGCCTGAGCAGTCATTTTGAGCCCTGAGTTGCCATGTTAGGCTCGTAGAGGGAAGAGAACGGAGGAGGCTGCCATACCAGGCACAGTCTACTTATTTCTGCATTCCTTCCACTTAAAAGATAAAATATAGTTGTATGTGCTCACATCATGCTTATTCTGTGTTTTCCATCACCTTGAGTTAGATCCAATCCTAACTAAAACAATGTTTTCTACCAATACTTTCCATCAAGATGTTAGAAAATGTTTTCTTATTGGATTTGCTTGTTCTTTAAAAGGAACACTTAAGTATTTGGTCTTTGCCTCTGCAATGTAGAAATCCTCCAAGAGGCCAACACACAACTCCATTAGCAAAGTCCATAAATTTTTCATCGGCTCACAAGTGTTAATTAGATAAGCTGGACAGAATCAAGAACAAGGAGTTTTCTCCCTTCCCTTTCTTTACCCCACATCTTTCCTCTTTAACTCAACGTTCATGGCACCAAGTTTTTAGTCAGTTACATAACTTCTCACCACGATCCTCCTTCCACTCGCCCTTAAATCCCCAAGGATACCGATAAGACTTGAGGTTCACAGAATCCATGGAGACTCAATAAATGAAGATGTATGGGGGGTGGGGGATGAAAAGAAAATCTATCCCTGGAAATTGGAAAATCTGCATCCATATCCCAGCACTACTGCAGATGATCTAGACAAGCCTGTGACACTATTTACCTCCCAGTCTTCTTAACTGTGAACTAAAGGCACTGGATGAGATCGTTAGGTGCTCTTTAAACTCTAGCTCTCTGTGGTCCTGAAATGATACCTCTTAAAGTTTCTTTAAGGGCTCCAAATTAATACTTGCAATACCAACCAAGCTTATTCCAATTCAGAGCAATGCTATTTAAGAATAAGTGACTATTTTTATACCATTGTAGCCTAAGAATGCATTTTGATCGCTGTTCTACTAAATTGATACTCTGTTAAAAACAGAATTGGGGGGGAAAATTGAGGGCCATAAAGACTTTGAAAAGAATTTACTAGATTTTGAATGTTTTGGAACAAATTTCAAACTCTCCCAGTGATAAAACAGAAAGCAAAACCATGATGAAGAAGTGTTAGTCCCTTTTGGAGTGCGTAAATCCTGTAAGATAAAAGTTGTTAAATACAATTTAATCCACTCTGGAGTACAGTTAAATAGATATGATGGATGGCAGGTTGTCTTGATCTTTTCCATTTGTTAAATTATGATAGATGAGTGATGTTCGCAGCTGAATCTCCAGGCAGAGCCTGTGTTTGAACTCCCTGTCTTCATCAAGAGCTTCCAATCAACAACTGTTCTGAATCTATCTCCATCAGACCAATGTGACACAACACAATTATGATAAAGGGGAAGGCCAGAAACCTTACAGAATCAGTCCCTCGGTATTTTGTGTGATGTGAAGTGCAATCAAGATGTCAGTGAAGCGAAACTGTCTCAACACATTGGCAGGATTTTGAACTTCTAAGTAAGCTTTCCAAGCAACCCTAGCCCTGCCCCAAGGGCAAAAAAAAAAAAAAAAAAAAAAAAAAAATGTTTCTCATTCCATGATTATTCACCTTTAGGGAAAGAATTTACTATGAGGTACGGGTACAGAAATTTTGCACTTTATGTTTCCTGAGTAATACAACAATAACAGATAAATGACTTTTAATAACCTGGTCTAAATTTAAAGGAAGGGGACTATAGAACTAAATAGTATATAATCCAAAAAATAATCATTTGGACTTTCAGTAACAATACGGGTGTTTATTTAGTTGGTAGGTACTAAGCACATTTACATTTCAAATTTGCATGGTGTAAGGGAATACAGATACTTCTCTGCCATATAAAAACATGAATTTATAATGTGGGAAGGTAATGTAGGAACTAACATAGAAATGACTGGCAGTTTAATACTCAAACAGCTCAAGAAAATAATTTATGTACCAAATTTCTCAAAAAAATTTGTTTTCAATGCTCAACAGAGGGGGCACCTAGGTGACTCAGTCAGTTAAGCATCCGATTCTTGGTTTCTGTTCAGGTCATGATCTCACAGTTTGTGAGATCAAGCCCCACACTGGGCTCTGTGCTGACACAATGGAGTCTGCTTAGGATTCTCTCTCTCCCTCCCTCTCTCTTTGCCCTTCCCCCCACTCTCTCAATCTCAAAATAAGTAAACATTAAAAAAAATTTTAAATAAATGCTCAACAGAAGAAATGTGACCATGACATGGTTAATTTCTAGCATCGATCATCCTGTGGTGACATACTCTCAAAAACTTGGGAATAATCCTTAAAGTTACGTGTTTCAGCATAATACTGAGTCGACTTTTTTGGTACTTACAAAACAGATCTTACTACATAAATGCCAAATATTTATAATAATGAGACCCTCCACAACTATGTATGTATGTATGTATGTATGTATACACACACACACACACACACACACACACACACAAACTTTAACCTAATGTTACAGTGAGGTTGTAGGCATAGTAAAGATTTACAGTCAAAGCAGAATATTCTTCCATAAATATTTGACACTTGACAGGCATTTAATATAAGCATTAAAGTATGTTTAGAGTATCTATTTTTCACTAAGTACACAAGAGATAACTTCAAGGTCCAAAGCTTGATTTTAGTTCACTATTTTATCATTAAGATAAAAAAGAGACTAGGATATAAAATCAGATGAGCTTTATATGACTCTTTATGATTAGAGGTTTTAAAAACCTGCAAAGTTACAGGTTATCTAAAAAAAATCAAAGCAGCTGCTTGGCATAATAATTTAAATAACAAATTCAAATGTGTGCTTTGGGACAATAAGGAGAAAACACCTAGAACAGTTTTAGAACAAACAGTAGGGAAAGTAAAACTAAGAGTCCCAAGGTCATTTTTAATTGCTTTACTTCAATGTATGGTACAACTTGCTTCTGGCGGGAACTGCACCTTGACCATATTCTTTTGAAACTTTTTTACTGTTTGCTTTTCCTTCAGACTTACTACAAAATAGATGTTCTTTCAAGTACAATAGAAGTTCTGCTTATAGCAGAAAATTAAAGAATAATTGTAATTATTCAGATAATGAACTTAATTACAGGTAACAGTACACCCAGGGCCTAGCCTCGAGCATAATTCTGTAACCTACCCTGTGTTGATCATCTACTTCTTAGAATCAGGGACACACAAGCATCCTTGCAAAGTCCTCTGAGGAAAAGTTAAGCCATATTAAGTTCCTCCATTTCTCTGCTGTACAACAAAGGTTAAGGCATCCCATTCAAGAATACCCCATATAGAAACCTGAAGGGAAATTATCTTTCAAAAACAATCAATGGGTAGTTTCTTGATGATCCTTTGGGTTTTTTTTTACCTATGAATATACATTTAAATTGAGGTGGCATTCAGAAGCAGTTCAGGGTACAGAAAAATTATTCCTGTTTTCATCAACTGAAATAGAGAAATGCTGCTATTCCGGATGCTAAATAGTCATGAAAAAAAAAACAGAATAATTAAACCCACTAAAATACTGTAATATAATTCAGAAGTAATATTTTTAAATATCAAAATATCTGAATGTTGGGGCGCCTGGGTGGCGCAGTCGGTTAAGCGTCCGACTTCAGCCAGGTCACGATCTTGCGGTCCGTGAGTTCGAGCCCCGCGTCAGGCTCTGGGCTGATGGCTCAGAGCCTGGAGCCTGTTTCCAATTCTGTGTCTCCCTCTCTCTCTGCCCCTCCCCTGTTCATGCTCTATCTCTCTCTGTCCCAAAAATAAATAAACGTTGAAAAAAAAAATTTTTTTTAAAAAACAAAATATCTGAATGTTAAAGATCACCTCCTATTATGAACTGAAACTGGAAGAATGTGGAGAAGTCTCAAAACAAAAGACACCAGTCTTTGGATTCTAATCCCCAATAGTCACTCATGCTTACTGATACTGTGACCTTGACCAAACTACCCTAACCTGATGCCCTTGATTTAAGCACCCATAACCAAAATGATTCTAATGCCTACAGTGCTATTTCAAGGATTACATTTGTAAAAGACAGCATTTGTAAAACACTTGGCACACAGTAGATGAACTTAAGTAATAGATATTTTTCAACCACTTAACATAATTCTTGGGGTTAAATTTCTCACATTTGGGTTTGCTGCAGAATTGCAAATGTTTAACAGCACACAGGAAAACCTATTTATCCATTCTCAAGTTATTCTAGAAATAAAAGCCAAACACATACTCACTTTCCCACATCCAAATTGGGGAGAAATGGTAATTTGGCTGTTTATTTGGACTTCTGTGCCTGCAAAACAGCTTTCCAACATAAATTCAAATTTGACATGCTATTGGCTTGCTACAAAAAAAAATCAGCTACTTGGCTGTCTCTCAAAAGACTATACTAAATACAGCTGTGAAACTTAACAAAAAAAAAGTAAGAATACCCAACTAAGCAAAATTTATCCGAGTACACACGTAAATTCATTAAGGATTAGTACCAAAGACAGAATATCTTCCTTATAAGCCTAAAGATTTTAGAAGGAAAACAAAAGCAATTTTTTGAGGCTAAAAGTGTCCAATGAAAAAATAAATTGAAAATACAATCTCAGAATTCACACAAACACAAAACGAATTGAACTTTCTCATAAGTATCTTTGATGTGTAACAGAATTAGAGGAGAAAGAGGCTTGTCTTAAAAGTTACTCAGTTCATAGTCCCTTCTGTTCAAGAGTTCATTCTATCATATTCCTGGCCAATGTGTATCCAGCCTCTGCTCACATACTGTCAACAACAGCGAACTCTGTATTTTTCAAATAACTCATTCCATTTTTTGATAGCTCTAGCTGATATGAAGCTCTTCATTAAAAATAAAACCAACAACAACAAAACAAAATAAAACCAAAGCAAAGCTTTGTCCTACCAATAGATTATAGCTAATGGGTTAACTGAAAAACCCAGGTCTTGTCATATGAAATGCAACCAAGGCTGATGCCCTCTGTTCGTTACTCATATACTGATTCTTCTTAACCTAAAGGCATAGCTTTGCATCCTGTAGATCTGCTATTTCAAGGTAGACTATTACAGCTCATTTATTTGCAATAATAATAATAATAATAATAATAATAACAGAGTTGCATTAAAAAGTAGAAAATAGAAAACAGAAATAGAAAAGTGGTGTCAGCTTCAAAGGAGGTCATGGTCCCAGTGTACCTTCACCAGTGATGCTGCATTAGAAATCTGGTTCAGCTAGGACACCTGGGTGGCTCAGTCAGTTAAGCATCTGACTTCGCCGAGGTCATGATCTCACAGTTCAGGAGTTCAAGCCCCACATGAGGCTCTGCGCTAACAGCTTAGAGCCTGAAACCCGCTTCAGATTCTCTCTCTCTCTCTCTCTCTCTCTCTCTGTCCCTCCCCAGATTGCTCTCTGTCTCTCTCTCAAAAAATAAAAGAACAATTAAAAAAACAATAAAAAAAATTAGAAATCTGGCTCAGAGCATCACTCTTCAGTCAGGGACAAGGACAAATTAGCAGACTTCCAGAGAATGGCTATCCCCATGCTTCGTGAGAGATGGCAGGATTCTGAGACTCAACTGAGGAAATGAAGTACATTTAGTGTGGTGAGAGGGCTGACAAGGGAAGTGAAGATACATGATTTACTCATAAGCCTCAGCTGAAACCTTTTAGGTGTCAGCACTGTGCAAGTCACAGATTAGTAATCTTTAAGTATTTGAAAGGCTATGGGGGCTAAAAAATTAAAAACAAAATGATACTCTCAACAGCCCACAGAATGGGAGAAAATATTTTCAAATCATGTATCTAATAAGAGACTGATATCCAGAATACATAAAGAACTCTTAAAACTCAAGAAGAAATAAACAACCCAAGTAAAAATGGGCAAAAGATCTGAAGAGACAATTCTCAAAAGATATACAGGGGTGCCTGGGTGGCTCAGTCGGTTAAGCGTTCAACTTCAGCTCAGGTCATGATCTCACAGTTCCTGAGTTCAAGCCCCACATTGGGCTCTTTGCTGTCAGTGCATAGCCCACTTCATGTCCTCTGTCTCCCTCTCTCTCTGTCCCTCCCCTGCTTGTGAGCACACTTTCCCATTCTTTCGCAAAATAAACGGATGTTTTAAAAAAAGATATACAAATGGCTAACAAGTACATGAAAAGACACTCAACATTATTAGCTGTGGGAAATGCAACTCAAATGCACAGTGAGTACCATTTCTCACCCATTAGGATAGCAAAAATCAAAAATATGGACAATAGCAAGCACTGGAGAAGATGTGGAGAAAATGGAGCCCTCATGCCCTGAAGGTGGGAGTGAAAATGGTGCAGTTTCTTTGGAAAAGTTGGGCAGTTTTTTAAAAATATAAACACAGAGTTATCACAGGACCAAGAAATTCTGCTTCTAGGCAAATAACTGAGAGAAATGAAAACATACATGCATACAAAATCTTATATGCCAGTATTCATAGCAATATTATTCATGAAGAGCCAAAAAGAGAGAATAAC
Source organism: Felis catus (assembly GCF_018350175.1). NCBI lineage: Eukaryota > Metazoa > Chordata > Mammalia > Carnivora > Felidae > Felis > Felis catus. The sequence continues at coordinate 36,534,254 of NC_058379.1, forward strand.
CCAGAAGTCTATCAATTGATAAATGGATATATAAAATGTGGCATATCCACACAAGGAATTTTTAAGCCATAAAAAGGAATAAAATACTGATATATACTACAATATGGATGAAACTAGAAAACATTATACTAAGTAAAAGAAAGGAGTCACAAAAGACTGTGTATTATAGGATTCCATTTACATGAAATGTCCGAAATAAGCAAAGTACATTAGTAATTGCCGAGGACTGAGGTTGAGGGGTGGAAATGGGGTTTCACTGCTAATGGGTGATGAAAATGCTCTAAAATAAGATCACAGTGATGGTTTTACAAGTCTTTCTATATACAAAAACCAATGAATTGTATACTTTAAAATCAGTAAATTGTATGGTGTGTGAATTATATGTCAATAAAGCTGTTTTGAAAAAAAAAAAGAAAGAAAAGAAAGAAATGACACTCTGTATCATTTCAGAAAGCAGACCTAGGGGCGCCTGGGTGGCGCAGTCGGTTGAGCGTCCGACTTCAGCCAGGTCACGATCTCGCGGTCCGTGAGTTCGAGCCCCGCGTCGGGCTCTGGGCTGATGGCTCAGAGCCTGGAGCCTGTTTCCGATTCTGTGTCTCTCTCTCTCTCTGCCCCTCCCCCGTTCATGCTCTGTCTCTCTCTGTCCCAAAAATAAATAAACGTTGAAAAAAAAATTTTTTTAAAAAAAAGAAAGCAGACCTAAACATCAATGCTCAGAAGAATGAGACAGAATGAAGTATGACAGTCCATCATTTAGATGTAGTCAATAATCAGAACGGTCTATCTCACTGCTAAAGACAGCAAGTTCAGAGAGGAGCTGAGTAAACTTCCGAAGTAGCTACCACAGAATGCCCACAACTGAGAAAAATCATCTGGATCTGTTTAAATCTAGAGTGAAACACAACTCTAAAATACTACCAGCCAATGTAATGAATAAGAACCGAATATTTTAATTCAACACTTACTCTTCAATAACACTACAATAGCAGTAAGTAGTTTAAAATAAGAGCTAGAGTCCCATTACCCTAAAAATTTTTAAGTTTACTTCAAATATATGTATATACCAGGAACAGCCAACAAACATTTAATACCACTTTCTTTATTTTTGCTAGTCTCTCTGTCTTCAAATTAAACAGCTGCCTTCACTCTTACTATTAACTTGACCTCAGTGTATGTGCTCTGGCCATGGGGGATTGTATAAATACTGTGTACCCATAATGGAGTTCAAATATAATAAAAGTGCACAGCTGGATTCTGAAAAATTGTTACAGTCAAGATCAAGTCATTGATCAAAATCAATATCAAAAAAACCTGTGACAGGGATAATGCAATGTACCAGCATCAACAGGTGTAATGATGACGTAAGTGAATCCAACTCCCTTTTACAACAGTCACGACATGTAGAGGGGCAGGTTTCTTGTCGGCTTGGTCTAATTTAAATTCGGCTTTACTGGGTCAGTATTTCCACTATTTTTTTTATTTTAAAATTTAAGTGGGAAAAAAAGTTAAAGCCACACTTCTCCAACAATAGAAACTATCATGATTGTCATTTTATCTGTAATTCCTAACATAATAGCTCCTTAACAACAACAAATATATACACACGTATGTGTATATGTATATATGTACATGTATATATACACATACACATACATACACACACACACACACACACACACACACACACACACACACACGGATATATCCATTCAACAGATATGTACTGAGTAACAGCTATGTGCAAGGAACAATACCTGACTCTGAATGGTCCCACTTTTCGTAAACTCCAAGAGTTTATAAAAAAAAATACATATATTTTGTACACATATGTACAAAAAAACACATATTTTTTAAAAGAGGACATTACTAGAGTACATCAATACCACTAAGGAGAGTTCAAGATCTCTTTGCAGTTAGGTGGTTTTTCCTGTAGAGAAATATAGCATTTGGATCCCAAAGTTAAATAATTTTCACTTTCAAATTCACCTTTTGTGTGTTTATGTCATCATCAGGTTCATTTGTCTGATCTTAATTTTCTGGTTCACTCTTATTATTCCTTTGAACTTAACTTTGAATTTGAATATTTAAAACATTACATCTTTCCAAAATCAAAACTACATAAACACTCCTATACCCTTCCATAATTTGTTCTGGAAAGAGTTTCTTGCATTAATGATTTGTGTTAAATGTGTCTAAAATGGACCTCAGTCTAGGTTTAATGTTTCCCCACTTCTGAGTCCAGAAGGTTTCTCTGTCTGGTTGAGGAGGACAAGCGCTGCTCCCGGCGCTGTGTGGGCACCTAGGCACTGTTCCTACCAATCCTTCCTGATGGTTCCTTTACCAGACTGGACAAGTTTCCTTACCTGCATGCACTGGTCTGATGCACAGTGGAAGGGCACACGGTGTATCTTCCGGGTGCCCTCTCTGGGTGGCTCTCTCCTGTCCAATGCTCTGTGCTATGAACACCAGCCACCTTGGTCTCTGCAGACTCCTATCCCTGTCTCCTCAAGGACTCCATCGGGTTCCAGACTGCCATTCCCTGCACTGTGGTCTGGAAATTCTCCCCATAAGTCAGGAGAGACCATGAGAAGGCTTGCCTCCAGTGTTCAGTCCCGTCAGGGATCACTGTCCTTTGTTGCCTCATGCCCATGTTTTGAGAAACACTGTTCCACTTTTTTTTTATTTGTACTTTTTCTACAAAAGTCAGCAAATACACGTCTTTCTTGCATAAAAGGTAGCATAATCTACATATTCTCTTTACTTTTTCTTTTCCCTCATCTATATTTCCTGAAAACCACTCCATAGCAGTCCAGAGAGACCTTCAGCTTTACTTCTAATGACTCCAGAATATTCCATTTCATATATGTACCGTGGTTCATTCAGTCAGACTTCCAGGGTTGGGCATTTAATTTGTTAATACAAATAATGCCATAGTGAGTAATCTTGAGTGTATGTTTTTCACTTTGAGGAGATTCATTTTCAGGGTGAACTCTAAGGCCTGGGATTGCTGGGTCCAAGGGCAGCTGCACGTACGTAATACAGTCTTTCTTTGGGTTCTTCAGAAGCAGATCTTGTGACCAGGAAACAAATGCAGGCAAGCAGGGATGCTCTGTTGAGCCTGCTGTCCTAGCAGAGACAGGTGCTTAATCCTGAAGGGAAATGCTGGGAAATGGTGCATAGAACAGGCTGCAAAATAATCTCACCTGAGGAATTACATCAGTGCTCGGGACACACCGGTTGATAGCCTGTCCCAGAGAATATTAATTCCCAGGCATTTCCATCCAGCCTGCCATGACAGTAGGCAGAGGAAACCAACAAAGTCCAAGGGTGAGGGGAGGGGGAATTCCACAGTATATTGTAACATAAGTGGGCAGGAGGGAAGAGGCAAGGACAGAGCCAGGAATGCGATTCTCTTAGACTTTAGCAAATATCTCTCCGCAAAGTGGGCACCATCTTGCACTCACACCAGAGCCTGTTTTAGCTCAGCTCCACTGATAGAATTTGTTCAAGATTTTGAATTTTTGCCAGTCTGTTGGATAAGAAACGGTATTTCAGTGTAAATGTTGCTTTAATTTGCATTTCTCTTTTTCTGAGTGAACTTGAACATCTTCACATAGGCACAAGCCATTTCCATAACCATTTACATGAACTGTCTGTTCATGTCTTTTATCCATTTATCTCCTGAGTTTTGGTCTCTTCTTTGACTTTTAAAAAAAATTCTTTAATATGATGGAGACTGTTCCTTTATTTCTGACATGTTGCAAGTATTTCTTTCCCAGTGTGTCATTTCTCTTTTGATTTTGCTTATAGTGGTTTTTATCATGCAAATTTTTAATTTTTTTATGTTGTTATAAATTTATCAATCTTTTCTTTTCCTCCATCTGGCTTCTGAGTCATAGAAAGGCTTTCCTTATATACAATTTATAAATGAATTCACCCATGTTTCATCTTAGTATTTGTCCGGCTTCATTTTTTCCCCTTGATTTTTCTTTCTTTTTCCTTTTTTAAATTTTTCCTACAATTAGATCCCTGATCCAACTGAAATGTATTCTGCTGTATGCTGTGTAATATGAACCCTATTCTATGTATTCTAGATGATTATCCATTTGTCACAACACCACTTATTAAAACTCTATCTTTTCCAATAAAAAGAAATGAACTATCAAACCACCAAAAGACGTGGAAGAACTTCAAATGCATATACTGCTAAATGAAACAAGCCAATTTGAAGAGGCTATATGCTAGATGATTCCAACTACACGACATTCTAAAAATGGAAACACCATGGAGATGACAAAAATGAGTGATTGCCAGTGGGGAGGCAAGGAAGGGAGGGATTAATAGGTACAGCACAGGAGATTTTTAGGGCAGATAAACCATTATTCTATAGGCTACTACTATGCAGGACCCACGTCATTGTACATTTGTCACAACCTATAAAATGTACAACACAAAGTGTGGATCTTAATGTGAACAATGGACTTAAGTTAATAGTAATCTACCATATTGGCTCATCAACTACAACAAATGTACCACACTGATATAAAATGTGAAAAACAGGGGAAACTAGGGGGAGAGAGGATATATGGGCACTCTCTGTACTTTTTGTTCAATTATTTCTATAAACCTAAACTACACAAAAAAATAAGGTCTATACAACAATGGAATAGAATAAACAGCCCAGAAATCAACTTTCACATATAGAATCAAATGATTTTTGACAAGAGGGACAAGAGTGACTGTTGCTTAAAACAATATGATAGGTCCTCAAAAAAATAAAAATAGAATTACTATATGATCCTTCAATTCCACTTCTAGGTATACACCCCCAAAAAACTGAAATCAGGGTCTCAAATAAATGTTTTGCACCCATGTTCATTGCAGCATTATTCACAATAGCCAAAAGGTGGAAGCAACCCAAGGGTCCAAAGATGGATGTATAAACAAAATGTGGTCTATACATACAATAAAATACCATTCATCTTTAAAAGGAAAGGAAATTCTCATACATGCTATAACATGGATGAACCTTGAGGCCATTATGCTAAGTGAAGTAAGCCAGTTATGAAAGGACAAATACTGAATAATTCCACTTATATAAGGTACCCAGAGTAGTCAAATTCATAGAGATAAAAAAGAAAAATGATGGTTACAGGGGCTGGGGGGACGAGGAGATGTTGCTTAATAGGTATAGAGTTTCAATTTTGCAAGATGACAGGAGTTCTAGAGATTGGTTGCACAACAATGTGAATATACTTTACATTACTGAATTGTATATATAAAAATGGCTAAGATGGTAAATTGTATATATATTTTACCACTACTAAAAATGAAAACAGTAAATAAAATCTATTTTTTTATACTCTATCTTTTCCCACTGGTTGGAGAATGTACTTTCATTGTACTGGATTTCTGTATGCCCTTCGGTCTATTTCTGGATTTTTTCCCCCTAACGGCCACCTGATGCGTTAGCATGGCACTATTTCCTTCCTGAGGATATGCGAATAGCAGAAAAAGCAACCCCTCCCCCCGTGATTCTTCTTTCATGTTTTTCTAAATATTCTCGCATGTTTACTTTCTGTATGAACACGAGAATCAAATTGTTAAGCTCAAACTAAAAATCCATCACTTTTACTGATTGCATTAAATGGATTAACCTAAAGATAAATGACATCTTTATCACGTTGAGTAATCAAATCCAAGAACACAGTTATGACTACCTATTTGTTGCTCAAGTCCACTTTAAACCTTCCAAGACAGTTTTGCAGTTTTCCTTATATAGATTTGTGTGTGTGTGTGTGTACACACACACACACACACACACACACACACACACACATACTTAATTTTACTACCAAGTATTTTATTTCCTTGTTATTGTTGTTGCTGTCATAAATAGGATAGTCTCTATCATTTTACCTTCTGGTCAGTTAATGTTTGATTTTCGTAAGCTAATCTTATATCCTGGTACCTTCCTGAATTCTTTATTGTTTGTGTTAGTTTCCTCACTGATTCTTTTGGACTTTCCGGGTATCACCTGCAAAGAAATAGTCTTCATTCCTTCTTGTACAATTCTTATGCCTCTAATTATCTTTCCTGTCTGATTTCATTGACTAATCCCCCCAATATAAAGTTAAACAGAGTGAACGATGCTGTAATCCTCGTCTTGTTTGGGGGCTACTGGGAATGATTCTCACATTTCAATTTTAATAAAGATGCTGATCTAAATATTTTAGCTAATGTTTAACTAACATTATAGAATGGTCTACCACTTCCTCTTTTATTGAGTTGTGGGTGTTTTTTTTTTTCTTAATGTTTTTGTAAAGTCAGGAACAGGTGCTGAATTTTGTTAAAAGCCCTCAGCATCTATAAAGATAATAAAAATAAACGTCTTGACTAAAATCCCAAAGTCTCTGTGAAGGCAGAAACCTTGGCTGCATTTTTAACACTCTATTTACAGGATGTTCACCCACAAAGTTTAGTATTATTTTTGATAAATGCATAAATGAGCAATTTTAAGCTCCTGCTCCTTCCATATACCAATTATTACATTGTTTTCTGCTGTTTATAATACACAATGAGTAAATTATAATTGTCAGAGTATTCATATTTGCTCATCTAATAAGTGAACTCAAGAAATAAACAGAAAGCAACAGTGGGAAGCTACAGGCTTCATCTGCACAATTTAAGCTTTAAAGCATTTGACAACAATTCCATCTCTGTACTAAAGGGCTTGTTTCTTTTCTTTCTGGGTAGGTCAAGAGCAGCAATAGAGAGCTAATCTAAGGCTATTTTAAATAATCTATGCCAGTTTCAACATTCATTATGCTCTCATTGTAAAAATGTTCAGGTGAGAAGCTCAGGGCATCTAGCAGCAGGTTGAAAGCTTTAATTCAGTGGGAGTAGGGGACACCATAAGCCAATAATAGAAAAGCCTTCTTAACAAAGGATGTTATTTTCTTAAAGTAGTAATCTATAGCAAATTACACAGAAAGAACTTGATTATAGTTTTCAGTCTTTTAGAAAAGGATAATTTAATATGAGTTAAAAGCTGATTCATTTTTGCAAGGGTTTTACCAGCTGTCAATTATACTCTTTATGAATCGTCCACTGAGTTGATGTATAGTTAAACACAGACTGGAAAACATTATTTGGTTACAATTAAGGCTTTCAATATGATATTGTAAAAGTCAGATATACTACCAAAAATATATATTCTTAATCCCCTGTTTAATGTATATTTCTATAGTCCGATATTCATTTTCTTTAAAAACCTTTCTGTATGCTTTCTGAAAGCCAAATCACGAGCTGAATAAAGCAGTTGAGTATAAATAATCGAAAACACTTTTAAATAGCAGATTCTGCAATATTCTAGTGCTAAAGTAATTCTTGCTAGAATGCTGGAAAAGTCAACAGATAGAGTATCAACTTTTGGAATCACTGTGTCTGAACACACAAATAGAATACTGTAGTAGCAAGGACTTTGAAGATCACCTGCTAATACATTCAACCCTCTCACATAATAGACAGAAAAATTGAACTCATGGAGATTAAATGATTTTCTAAGCCACACATCCAGTTATTGGTAGAGCCAGAAATAGTTTTGGCTTTCCCAATCAAGTTTGAACTCCACTTGCGGCACCTGGGTGGCTCAGTGGGTTAAGCGTCCAACTTTGGCTCAGGCCATGATCTCACGGTTCGTGGGTTCGCACCCCGTGTCAGGCTCTGTGTTGTCAGCTCAGAGCCTAGAGCCTGCTTCGGATTCTGGGTGTCCCATTCATGCTCTGTCTCTCTCTCTCAAAAATAAATAAACGTTAAAAAAATTTTTTTTTTAATGTATGAACTCCACCTGTTCTGTTCTCTCTCTAAACCACAGCTAACACAAGAGAATGTGGGACACATCTTGTAAAGAATTACACAATATATTTTTAGGTAGCTGGCACTGGATGTTCATTTACATTTTGCTTAAAGACCCAGGGGAAAAGTTCCCTTAAGTCATTTAAAAAGAGCCTGCAGGTGATTAATAAAATATTTTTTTCTTTCCTTCATGATTTTAAGTTGCATAATACAAAGTTAAAAGGAAAGGGCCTCAAGTAACTAATAATGCTTTATATTCTTCTATAATGAGCTTACAAATGCTGTCTCAGATATGAGGTACGTTTTTAAAACTGATTCCACAATTATCTCCAAAAGGAATTCAGGCATCAAGAGTCACCAAATATCAATGATTTAAAACTCGCTGCTGTAAAGGTCAAATTTTTTGTCTTTGTTCAACTCCCTTCCTCCCCCACTCCCAAATCTTGAAGGATTTTTACATGGCTAGCCTCAAAAATTTCCCAGGAAAAGTTTAAAAGCTAGATGGCTAATAATTCATACAATTTTTTTCTGTTTCCACTCATGTCTCATCCCCGGTACTCTCAAAATTCTCAGTATGTGCAGTATCTATTTTCAGGATAATCTCTTTTACATAGGTGGAAGCAACTTTCCTTTTGGCAAGAACAAGGGTATAGTTTGCATTGTGTTCCACTGGGACAGTCTGTTCTTCCGTATCAGAATCTTGGCTTCCAATCCTTTTAAAGTTATCTTCTATTTGAAAAGGCACCTCTCTTAAGCTATTTTTAAATCTCAATGAAAAAGTTTTGGCACACACAAACCCTCATTATTGCCTTATTCTTGACATCTCTCACACCCTCTTGCCTGTAACAGATGATCACTATGTGTCATTCGCAGATGATCTGAACCCAAAGTAATGTCCTTTGGCTATCTAGACAGAAAAAGAAAATGTATAAAAACAATTACAGGAGTAGAGAATCGTGAAGAGAACTACTGAACAAAATAAGAAAAATAATATTCATACACTCTCTGTATGTTAAATAATACGGTGTCCCTTTATCCTTTGAGTTTTTAAAGAAATTTTAATGTAAAAAATTATTCAATCTTTATTTATCTTTGAGAGAGAGACAGAGTGTGAACAGGGGAGGAGCAGAGAGAGAGGGAGACACAGAAGCTGAAGCAGGTTTCAGGCTCTGAGCTGTCAGCATAGAGCCCGACACAGGGCTCGAACCCACGAACCATGAGATCATGACCTGAGCTGAAGTCAGACATTCAACTGACTGAGCCACCCAGGCACCCCAAAGAAATTTTAATTTAAAAAATTAAAACTATTTACTGGAATTTAAAATGCAGAAATAACTTCATCTTAATCCTTATCATCAATGAAAAAACTATGAACTGGCCACAGCTCATTGGACTCTGATGATCACCAGTTCTATGAAGCTGCTGTGTATGTTAATTATTACATTATAATGCTCATGATGTTTTTTGTGTGTTTCCTCCAAAGTGAAATTTCTTTCTTCTTTTCCTTCTACAAAATAATCTCTGAAAAGTTATTAAAACAGAGACAAATGAAGACTGTTTTAAAACTACACAATACTAAAAACCAAAGTACAACCACTGTTAAAACTTTGAGTGATAAGGCACCTGGGTGGCTCAGTCGGTGAAGTGTCCGATATCGGCTCAGGTCACAGGTTGGTGAGTTTGTGTCCCACGTCAGGTCTATGCTGACAGCTCAGAGCCTGGAGCCCACTTTGGATTCTGTGTCTCCCTCTCCCTCTACCCCTCCCCCACTCATGCTTTCTCTCTCTCTCTCTCAAAAATAAAAAATAAATGTTAAAAAAAAACTTTTGAGCGACATATAGAAGTAAATATACATGTCGATATATTGATGTATCTTCAAATATTTTAGGTGTAAATTATATGCATTTATAAAAAGAGATCATGCTATTAACATTTTATAGTTTTTTCATTTAGTGTATTTATTTTAATGTATTTTTATCTCAGTTGCCATATCACTGAAATGTTGTTTTTAGTGATTATACAGTATTCTGTTATTACAGATTTAATAATCATCCCATGTTGGACATTTATTTCCAACCCTGAACTCTTAAGAACACTGGTATGAAAACTATGTAGCTAAATAAATGTGATTTAAATGACTTCCTTAGAATATATTCCTAAAGTAAAACTGCAGGTTAAAAGACCTTGTACAATTTAAGGTCTTTGCTGTCTTGTTCTCTAAAAAATGTAGCAATGTAAACTTATCAGTGAAGTGTGAGGGAGTTAAATGTCCCGAGAGCCTTGTCAACATGATTCTTCTCTATCTCAGTTTGATGGACTGAGTAGGTAAAAAATTGTTAGTTTAATATTTATCTCTGTAATTATGAGTAACATTAATTGTTTTCATTCCCTATTTGTATTTTTTTAATTATCTTGTATTCCTGTTCAAGTCAAAAATGTATTAATTTCATCCTTAAGTCTGAGTGATAATTTAGCTGGGTATAAAATTATAGGTTAACACATTTTCTCTTAGCACTTTCAATTCCAATGTCTGGTATAATCTATTATTATTCAATCTATAGTCACTCTTCTATTCCTTTGCCAATAATCTGCCCATTCTCTTTGAAAGCCCTTAACATTCTCCATTTCTACCTGAAAAGCTTTGTATAGTTTTACCATCTTAATTACAAATTATTTTCTCTTACAGTCCTGAGAAGCATTCCTGTGGAATGATCCCGTGGTCACTTTTAGCTCAGCTCAATGTCACAAAAGAGTACTTAGTTAGATTTCATATGGGTTTCTTAGTTCAAGGCTTCACCAGAGTCATTAGAAGAAGAATTCCGTTTCAAATGCATGTATTGCACAATCTAGAATATCTAATCCCCATAACTTGTCTTGTTTACATCTGTTGTCTTAAGACTTCAGTTTCTATGCCTCATCCTTTAGCCAGCAGGTAGAATTTTGCCACCCTTTCCAGGCTGTTCAGTTTATGCAGGAAGCCTAATTCTTGCTCATATTCACTTGGTTCTGTCAGACATTGAAACTCGAACACATAGGGGTGCCTGGGTGGCTCAGTCGGTTCAGCGTCCACCTTCAGTTCAGGTCATGATATCATAGTTCTTGGGTTCAAGTCCCACATTAGGTTCTGTGCTGACAGCTCGGAGCCTGGAGCCTGCTTCGGACTCTGGGTCTCCCTCTCTCTCTCTCTCTGCCCCTCCCCCACTTGTGCGCGCTTGAGCGCTCTCTCTCTCTCTCTCTCAAAAATAAACAAACAGTTAAAAACAAAAAAGCCTCCAGCATTTAAAGGGTTTATCTGGTCTAGTTATCTTTATCAGTCATGTAGATTATTTTCACCACCAAGATTCCTTACTTCATTTTTGGCACCTCCAGACTGTCTTTCCTTATTTTCAATCTCAGAAAAACATTTATCTTTATAAAATATTTTTACTTTTTTCTATTAGCAAGGAAATATAAGGGACCTTCCACATCAACTCCCTCTGATGGCATATCGTAACATACAGATGTTCATAAACAAACTTGTGAAAGGTACAAAATTCTACAAGTCCTTATAGTATTCCACAATGAAAGCAACACAATAGAGTGATTTATCACAATGACACTTCAGTGCAATGGGGAAAAGGATTGTCTTGTTTCAATAAATGGTGCTGTGTCAACTGGATATGGAAGAAAGGTAGATTGACTTTCCCTCACTCAATTCATAAAAATCAATTCTATAAGAACTAAAATATAAATGTGAAAGATAATAACATATTTAAAGGAAAACATAGGAGAATATCTTAGTGACTTTTGTACAGGCAAGAAAAATTTTAAAAAGGCCACTGAAAATGTTAACTATTAAAGAAACAACTTTAATAATTAGACTTTTAAAATCAAAAGCTTCTGTTTATCAAAAGACATCATTAAGAAAGGATGAAACACAGCAAATGAAAAAATATATTTTCATTAAATATATCCAATACAGCACTTAGAGAATTTAGAAAAACTACTACAAAGTAGTATTTAGAAGACAGGATATTCAAAGGAAATATGGGCAAAAGACTTGAACAGACCCTTCATACAAAGATATTCAAATGGCTAAAATGGCTAATTATACATTAAAAGGTGATAAACTTCCTCAGTCATCAAGGAATTGTAAGCCAGCACCACAACATGACAATAGCCACAGTCACCAGAATGTATAAAATAAAAATGACAGACCAAGTATTGGTGAGCATGTGGAAAAACCAAAACACTCTAACACTCTTGAAGGACTGGAAATTGACACATTAACATTGGAAAACTATTTTATTGTGTCTACTGAAGCTTAGCACATACATACTGTATGACTCATTAATCCTACTCCTGGATATATACCTACCAGAAAATAATGATGGTACTAAGATGTTAGTAGTCTGATATAGGTAATATATTTTCAGCAATATTCCCATAAAATAGTTAAAATGTAAAATTTTGTATTTAATAAGTTTCAATCATCCAAGAAAATTTTACTGATGTTATAATATCTTTCCTTCTATCATCATGCTGGATGGATAAGGTATTTGTATGAATTATAAGATTTACTGCATAGAACTAGGTAAAACAGGAAAATCCTGGGATTAGGATAATGAGTAATTTGAGCTAGAATGTATGTCTCTGGAAAGCGATTACAGAAAAAAAGCAATGCAAAACCAAACCAACACAAAACAAAATAAAACACCAAGTAAACAAAATGTCACCTCCAGGGCCATTTAAGAGGAAGGGTGGACTCATGCTATTAATATTCAGTAGAAACAGGAAAAACAGAATATAGAGATATTTTCCACCTCAGCTCTGAAGCTGACTTCTAAACATCAACAAGGCAGGATGCTCAGAAATTGAAAGATCCCTATTTTATTCTCAACTCTCCCCAGCAACATCTTGCTCCAGCCATCTCATGTAGCTAGATACAAGGGATACGCCAGGTATCCCTACAGATACAAGGGATACGCCAAGTAAATAGTTCTTTGTCAGGAATCCTAATGCTTTTTCTGTTAGTAAAACGAAAGCAGACACACAGAAAAATGGGCAAATGGTATTAAAAAGAAGGAATACAAATGAACAATAAATGTTCAGCTGATGTTCAAATTCACTATTAAACCCAAAACTGCAAGTAAACTCCCTTCCACCCACCTACCTCAAGAACAAAAATTCAGTGGTAGACACGGTCGTGAGTCAGTGCTCTGGACACATTTGTACATTCCACAACTTTGAGCCTCAATAAGTGAGCCTCCTAACGTCCTCCTGCATATAAGATTGTGTCATAGCATCATTTCTGGCCTGACTTGTCTGCTTACCAGGAGTCTTCTCAACTAGGAGCTCACCAGGAAGCAATAAACAGTATGTGCGTGTTGGAGGGGGTGAGGGAAGTCACTAGCAAGGACAAGCAAAGGCAAGAGCAGAGGTAGAGAAAAGGTGGGGAAGGAAGCAGCAGACAGCAAGAAAAGAAGACAGAAAAGATGGCCAGTATTAGGAATGGCGAAATGCCCACAACAACTGCAGACACTCGCATTACCAGAGGCTGTAATTCCCAAGTTGGTGCCTCTTCAATTGTGCGTATTTACCAATGGTGTACCTCTGTCTTCAGGGTGACATATGGGATCAGAGGACCTTAGCAACCTTCTCCAGCTACAGATGTATGTTGTGCATATGTGTGTTGTGCATGTGGGCGTGCACATGTGCACACACATGGGAGCCACTAAGGCACTGGTGATTGGTACCTTCTAAAGCTGCAAAATCGCAATTCAGAAATAAGAATGACTGGAAATCAAATAAGCCAAATATCTAAGAAATGGGTTAAAAGCTTCAAATCAACACTGCTATGTAGCTGATTATTTAAAACTGCACACATTTAAGACATAGACTTGTAATGTCACAGAAACACAACAGTGGCAAATGCCCCATCTCTCCCTGCAGGCTTCATGCAGGCCTTTCAATATCCCTCCAGGATGTCTATGCTGCTAAAACACATTTTTAAAAGTGAGGTATCTGCCTGAGTTTGTCTAATGGTGAATGCATATTAATCCGTATTCCTCACTGACAAATTTTACTCCTTCAAGGGCACGTTCAATTAGCACCTCAGTCAGGTTTACTCCAAAACACCGGTTGTACACCTACAGTGTGTGAGGCCCTGGGAATGCACAGTTGACTAAGACAAATCCCTACCCTCGAGCAGCTCACAGAATACGGAGGAGACAGAAAGTTGAAATGCTATGGGAGATGTGCATCCCTGGGGTATCGAAGGGGCACGAGACCCTGAAGGAGGAAGCTCCATCACTTAGAAGCGAAAATGTGAAGGCCTGACCTTCCTTTTGAAGGCCGACAAGGAATCCACAGGACAAAGGGGGAAGAGCCCTTTGCGTAGAATAAAAGGCAGAGTGAAAGCCTCAGAAGAGTGAACATCACAGCCTGCTGTGAGAATGTGGGAAGAATGGAAGAAGGCCATGGGGTCTTCCCAAGAAGTCTGGTGTTTATGGAAGGGATGACATACGCACTGCATGAATGACAGCAAGATGGCAGATGGCATGGGGCAAAGGGAGACCGATAGCAAAAGACCAGTTAGAGCCGACTTCAAAGTCCCAGCTAGGAAGGGGGCTGCCCTGGGGCTGCAGCCGTAGGGTTCTAGAGAAGAGAGACCCAGACGGGGGAGGGTGGGGAGGTGAGAGCAGCAGAAGGACTTCTGTGGGGAGAGGAACTCCTATTCAATGCAAACTGTAAACAGTAGCTGCACAGGGTGAGGGAATGACAGACCACATGGGCGGTTTGGGAGGGCATTTGCTGTGCTTCTTTCAAGGAGAGGTGATGAGATTTTGCGAGAGACTAAGTTTGTCCAACGAGCACATTAAACCACTCGTCTCTCCCACAGTGCTCCCTCCATACTTGCGAGCACCTCCACCATACAACTCATGAACTATCTGCACATCTTATTTACTAACACAATCACCCCGATTACGATGGAACCAAAAGATGGCGATGTTCTCGCTCACTTCTCTTCCGGTCTTCGGCAGCACCTAGCAGTGACTGGAACAAACGGGAAACCCTTTCTGGGGAACAACGTTTTCTCCATTCTAAGAAAAACTATCCAAATACGAGTCTTGAAGATCTGCATCGTCTCCCTCCATTCCCACGGACAGAATGTAGATGGCCTTAATACCCTCTACTAGGCCTAATGAGGATATTACCACGCCAGATTAGGGTAGCCTCCCTAGATTATTATTTAAATAAAACTGACTCGCCAGATTATTAGTATTTATAAGAACTGAACCTTTTATAGTTTGATAAGGACCAACCCACTGACTTAATACCCTCTATTCAGCTACAGAGCTACGCGATAATGAAAAAAGTGAAGAGGAAGTCAGTATGACTCCAAGAAACTTGGCAATGGCACCACAGTGCTCTTCCTTGACCCCCCTGGACAAGGTCCCTATTAAACTCCTTCAGTGTGTGTACCAAGCTTCCAATAAGACTGAACATGTAGTAGGTCCTCAATATCTGCTAATTTTATGTATTTGTAAATGATAATCTTTCATTCTTTTTAGAATTTGGAGGACATTTATAGAACAAGAACTCAGCAGGAGTTCAATGAAGGGGTACATTTTAATTCAGGCAAGATCAAGTAACCAAGTACCTGTATGTTTAGAACCCCTCCAGATAAGTGATGGTCAGGATCTTAAAAATCTCTGGCAAACTGCTCTGACGAGCTAAACCAAAATCAGCTCTGGAAAGATAATGTGTTAGTAGTGATACTTTGCTGGATTGAATTCGTTTTCCCTTCATACTAACACACCCCAACGTTCAATAGTGATGAAATGGCACATATGGATAGTGCTGTTTGGTATATGCTAACAATCTTGGCAGGTTTCCCTTTAATAAACCACTCCAGATGTTAGTCACAGTCATTATGCCTGCCATCATTCAGCTTTAGGAATGAAATACTGCTGTTACAATTCCTTGTTTGTGTTTCTATGGATCATCTGCAAGTATAAAGCCTGCGCAGTAAAGACAGCCCCATGAATGGGCTCTGCATAGAAACGTGCATAAACAAAGACCCCAGTGATAGGATGACCAGTGTGAACTGGTAACTATGAAAACACACATGCCATTAGAAGTTTTTGATGATTCTTTTTTTTTTAATTTTTTTTTAACGTTTATTTACTTTTGAGACAGAGAGAGAGCATGAACAGGGGAGGGGCAGAGAGAAATGGAGACACAGAATCTGAAACAGGTTCCAGGCTGAGCTGTCAGCACAGAGCCCGATGCAGGGCTCGAACTCACGACTGCGAGATCATGACCTGAGCCGAAGTCGGTCGCCCAACCGACTGAGCCACCCAGGCGCCCCTTGATGATTCTTACATAGCACACTTGAACATCTATAATAATGAAACATTTACACATTCCTATGTCAGTAAAGTGATAAACCTGATTCCAACAATTATCTGTGGCACAGGTAAAACAGGCTATTGTACGTGAAAAGATATCTACTTTGCAAACCTGTTCCTAGGAAAACTTAAATTGAGATACTGTGTGCTAAACTTTTAAGAGTACTGCTAGAATCGGGGGGGGGGGGGAAACATGAGATTGTTTTCATTTTCTGACGGCTTAATTTGCAAAAAAAGCCTTTTTGTGATCCTATTAAGAAATGAAGTAAGTCAAAATAGATCTATAACTCAGTGTCAGAACAATAAATTAGAATGATTTAAAGAAAAATCCCTGAAAAGGTATGTCTGATGTTGTAAGTAATGTGATTTTCTTGACTTTAAAATGAATCTACTTGGTGAGGAATAATAAACCCAATCTTTTGGGACATTTAAATGATCATGCTAAAAAGCCAACATTAACCATTAAAATGATTAAATTGATATTAAATGGCTGCCGACATTAGAATATTGAAAAGTATTAATAAGGCTGTCAGTGTCACTGAGGCACAGAGAAAGGAACTTTTATAACGAACTAATTTTACATTAAGAAGTTTAAGCAAAAATTTTATCTACTTATCCTCAAACCATCATGGGGGGAATGTCAATACTCCTGTCAAAGCCCATTAGCTTCACTGAAGATAGTATAAAGAGAAAACTGCATTCAGATGGGAGGTTGGCCACAAATTGTGAGCCACACCAGCCACACCACCTGAACTACCTTACTAAGCAGCATGGCATCAGACACTTCTGTCTAGGTATGTCAAAGATAGACAAGGACATTTTTAAAGCTTAAAACTTACACGATGGTGTGCAGAAACCTCAAGTAAACTGTCCTAAACCTCCTGAGTAGCATGGACTGCTGATTGCACTCAAAACTTTCAGAGGCGACTGCAAGGCAGGGTACCCACCCACCAGCCCTCGCACAGCCCCTGTAAGCATTAAGTGCCATCGACTGACTGGTGCATGGTGGCGTAGCACAAAAGACTGTGTGGCAGCCTATCGGGAACCATGCCCAATGCATCACTGCACTTATGTAAACATGGCCAACGACAGTAAGGGGCAAAGTGTTATCAAAATCAATCTGACATTTAAAAATTACCTTTTTTGGGGGGTGGTGCCCAGGTATCTCAGACTTAAGGGGAAGCATCTGACTTCAGGTCATGATCTCGCTGTTTGCGAGCTGGAGCGCCACACTGGGCTCTGTGCTGACAGCTCAGAGCCTGGAGCCTGCTTCGGATTCTGGGTCTCCCTCTCTCTGCCGCTCCCACACTCATGGTCTGTCTGTCTGTCTGTCTGTCTCTCTCTCCAAAATACATAAACATTTAAAAATATTACCTTTGTCTTTCAGTTTATTTATTCATTTTGAGAGAGACAAAGAGAGCAAGTGAGAGAGGTGCAGAGAGAGACAGGGAGAGAGAGAATCCCAAGGAGGCTTTGCACTGACAACACAGAACCCAATGCAGGGCTCGAACTCACGAACCGTGAGATCATGACCTGAGCCGAAACCAAGAGTCAGACACTTAACCAACTGAGCCATCCAGGCACCCCTAAAAATTACCTTTTTATACCAGGAATAACTCAAGGACCTGGGACTCATTTTTGGTTTGTATGCTTTGCTAGAGGATTTTACTGCTGTGATGAGCAGCTCTGACTGTCCATCTATAGGGAAGGTTAGCTAGAGAACAGCAACTTCTGGAGGAAGGTTACCTTGGGTTCAAGCCCCATCTCTGCCACGTGTTAGCACTTCCAGCACATTGGTCAAGTCAACCAAACTCTAAGCTTCTGTTTTCTCATCTGCAAAATGGGGATAACAACAGCCCTTCCAGCTCAGGGCTACTGTCAGAATTGCATGAGACAAAGCCTGAGAAAAACTCAGCACAGGGCTACTCTCCATAGGCCTTCAAAAAAGCTTTGCAGCGATTTCTTTTTTCTTTAAGCTATTTTTTAAAGTTATGTATGTATGCATATATGTATGTATGTATTTTGAGAGAGACAGAGAGACCAGAAGCGGCTGAGGGTCAGAGAGAAGGAGAGACAGAATCCCAAGCAGGCTCCACATCATCAGCGCAGAGCCAGATGCAGGGCTTGAACCCAAGAACCGTGAGATCATGACCCAAGCCGAGATCGAGAATCAGTCGCTCAACTACTTGAGCCACCCAGGCACCCCTCTTTAAAGCTGTTCTTTAACCTCAGTTTTTAAAATACTGTCTTAAACGTATACATTCTGACCTTTAAAACTTACCACATCCATGTAACATTTCATGAACACATTCTTATATCCTGTTCCTTCTCCTTATATTTAATACTGTTATGGAAAGGAGTTTCCCATGCTTGCCACTATTAACTGTCCACACCTAATCAAAATCAAAGTTAAGTGTCTCCCAAAGCAGTCTCCATCATGAGGAACAACTGTCATTAACGACCATCCTTTTCTCGTATTTCACAGAATGGAAAGTGACTACAGAAACATGCGACACATGGAATTATTAAGACTAGAACACACATCCTTCCTATGTTCTGGGGCTGGGGAGTCCTCAAATTTAAGGGAAGTTGACAACAGAAAGGGAAAATGATATAAACAGAGGGGTCATTACAAGCCCCGGGAATACCGGACCCCCCAGAAGCAAGCTATCAGGCTTCCGGGATCACTTGGGCTACTCTCGATCTCGATCACGAGTCTCGATCACGAGACTGGCACAGCGGGGACCAGCCACGCCTAAAACAAATCAACGCCAAGGCTTTCTGTGATACTGCGCTGCCTCTGAACGCCAACCTGGGGTCCTACGGCTTTCTAAGACCGGTACCACCAAATCTCTCTCTACAATGCACTACACTTCAAGCTACACTTCCCACTTCTGAAAATACCAGTCCCATCTCTCCCTTCCCTGTATTTATTCATACTTGTCCCACCTTCTGTAGGCCCACCCTGCACCCCACAGCCCTAGGCTGCATCTGTGACAGCCCACCTGTCACAGATCCAGAATCCAGTGCAAATTCATCTGTGACAGCCCACCTGTCACAGATCCAGAATCCAGTGCAAATTCCACTTCCTCCACAACACCTTTCTGGATTCTCCATAAGCACAATTACTCTCTCATTATAGCCTTTAAAAAGCATGTATTTTCCACTTTGAATTAGAGTTCTTTAGTGATTTTCTAGATTGCCTCTATTATGCCCTACTCCCTCCCTGAACAAAGAGCCTGTGGGGGATTCGTCTTCATGTTTTCCACACAACATCACACATGGTGGAGAGTCAATACGTTTTTTTGGGAGAAGGAGTGGATTAAGTTAAATGTTACAGATATAGTGCTGGCTACCAATGTGCCGTGTGTGTTTCTGTTTATTTCTGTTCATTAGCCTTTTAACAGTCCTAAAACAGGAGGTCATGAGAAAACAGTAGGATGGTTTAGTCTCTGGGATCTAACTGCCTAGTTTCCAATCTTAGTTCTGCCACATATTGGCTGTGGGACTGTAGACGAGTTACTCCCAAAAACTGAGGTGTATGTCAAAGTGGAAGATGAAGCTCCTGCCTTCAAAGGATGGGCAGGAATTGGAACAGATCGTGCAGATGGGGTGCTCAGCAAGTAGTAACCCCTCCAGTGTTAGCTATTAAAACGGTTATGGAAACACATTCATAAAACAACAACAAAAACCCCGCATTCATGTAAGTCACGTGTAAATTCATGTAAGTTTCCCTCACAGCAGAATACAAGAAGCAAGGTCAAGGCAAGCTGGTCTGCAGCCCATGTCAGCCCGCCACACAGTCATCTTCAGAGTGAGCCCCGACAGTATTTGTACTCGTTCTGGGCAATGCATACTTGATAAGACACTGGTGTGAACTCAAGGCCCCAGAAAAACTACTCCCCGAGTGTAAGCAAACCAATTCCAGGAAATCATTATTCTTCATATTCCTCTGTAACATTCATGATTTTGTTCTCCAACTCTCTTTCTTGCTGAAAAGTTAACGGAGGAAGGAAAAATCTACCTTCTCCCACCCCATTCTCTCATGCATATATACTATGCAATAATGTCACTTCTAGAGGATCATGGCATTTTTCCTCTTACCAGGTAATTCATGTCTTCAGGTGGACACAGGGATAGCATGCTCCCAGCATGATTAGAAAACCGAAGATAATTTGGTTTTCACCAGCAATACTAGAGAAAGCTAGGACTTTATGACTAGTGGCACTCATCCATGAAATCCAAGGATAATCATGGCTGGCTTCCCAATCACTTAAAAGTTTCTAATTACCCAATTTTCCCACATAATGATTCAAAATGAATATGCTGGTGGTCCTTAATAATGCCATTATAGAAATACATTTTCTGCTCCAATTAAAACATTCTGCTATCCATACTCTGACTTTTTAAAGCTATTTAATACTTCTTAGGCTTAATCAAAGGTAGTATCAGAGATTTTGATATAACGTTGGAACTGCATGAAGTATAGTTTCCCAGAGAGAGAAGGCAAAATAATACTTAATGTATAGTTTAAAACAAGCCTGAGTCAGTTTTTCATAATTTGTTCATTCTACAAACATCAAATTATGTTATTACAAACATCCTATTATGTGCCTGGCTCTGTGTAAGTCATTTTGGATAAAAAGAAAACTTAAGACAGGATCTCTCCTCCAGGGGCTTGCAGTCAGAAAGGGGTCCAGTCCAATAGAGACTTAAATTTCAAAATATAAGCATATAACCCAATTCAAGTTCTTATTTAAGGCACTGTTCAAAAACTTCCATATTGTTCCCATATGTTCAACACAAAATTTGTTTAAATTTTTGCTTCCAATATTTCCAAATATAAAAGCACCCTGATTTTCATATTTTCCCAAATATGGCCAAAGTAATTAAAGGTCTTAAAATACAAAAATGTACAATCAAAACATCTATACTAAACAATTATCTTTTAAAATTACTTAATTCAGAGGGCATCTAGGAAATACCCATCCCAAAGTGAAAAAAAGGTAAGTATTTTTCTGGGTCATAGGGCCAGGCTTTTGAGATCTATCGTAAATAGCATTATTCACATTCCATTAAAATTCCAGAAAACAAAGAACCCAACATATAATCATAACTTAATTTCCCTTTGGATTAGAAAAGAATTACAGATTTAAACAAAGCCTGTCCTAAAGCTCAGTACTAACCCTTCATTTCTTTTTTTTTTTTTTTAATTTTTTTTTCAACGTTTTTTATTTATTTTTGGGACAGAGAGAGACAGAGCATGAACGGGGGAGGGGCAGAGAGAGAGGGAGACACAGAATCGGAAACAGGCTCCAGGCTCTGAGCTGTCAGCACAGAGCCTGTCGCGGGGCTCGAACTCACGGACCGGGAGATCGTGACCTGAGCCGAAGTCGGACGCTCAACCGACTGCGCCACCCAGGCGCCCCTAACCCTTCATTTCTGATCACAGTGCAGCTGAAGAAATGTTAGGCCTCTCCTGAAGGGTTTATCAAGGTAGTCAGAATTAATGAAGCTTAGGTAACAACGGTAATTTTAAAATACTGAACTATATTTCTTGGAGATAATCTCAATTCACCTATTCCAGGAGTACTGTGTGGCTTCCAGACTTGAATTCTGAATAGATTTCTCTCTTGAAAACATTTATACATGTAGTTCACTGGAACTTTATAAAATGCCAGACTTGCAATCAGTTCAAAAAAAAAAAAAATCATAATGAATCATATGTGTCAGGAATAGGCCTGAGCACTTTCTGAGACAAACTGTCCCTGCTCATAGGGAACTCTGAGCCCAGTAAGCAATACAGACAAAGAAAAGCAGGTATAAAATAATGCACCAAATGTCATAATATAAATAATATATAATATTATATAATATATAAATAATACTAATATGGAAGAATACACAGTCGTTAAATATGAGCTCTGGAGCTGCCCTCGGAACCCAACCATGGTTTAAAGTAAAATTTTTCGGGGCACTTGGGTGGCTCAGTCAGTTGAGTGTCCAACTTCAGCTCAGGTCATGATCTCACAGTCTGTGAGTTCGAGCCCCGCGTCAGGCTCTGTGCTGACAGCTCGGAGCCTGGAGCCTGCTTCACATTCTGTGTGTCTCCCCATCTCTAGGCCCCTCCCCTGCTCATGCTCTCTCTCTCTGTCTCTCAATAATAAATAAACGTTAAAAAAAATTTTTAAGTACAATTTTTCTACAGAAACCACTCCAAACAACAAGTTAATTATAGAAATGCAGCCTTCTGCTCCATGCTGGGAGCCACCTGTGACCTGAAGGCCACTGTGAATCTGTATCTACTTCCATGTGCTTTCCAGAGAGGAATCATAACAGAGATGTCTGACCTCTGGGAGCTTATGTCATAGAGAGTTCACCTATCACAGTTCAGGATTTGCTACTGAATGACATTAATTTCTAAAGCTATTAATAAAAGAGATCTTGACTGTACCCAAGTGGCATATGGATCCTTCTCTGATTTCTGCTCATCCATGACCATCAAACAAAGTATCAATACAATCATCTCTTCATACAGTACATATGCCTAAGTTAAGATACCTGAATGTGAAAGACAGCTAAGTAGAGCTATTTGACAATGATTTAATTGGGCTCGTTGTGGTGCAATGATAAAAGATAATACATTTATCAGCTTCAAGGTAAATAAGCCCCCTTTTTTTAATAAGCCCTTTTTAGGAATGTACATTATTCAGTAAATGCACTGAGTATAAAGCACTGATATGAACTATGAAAATTATTTAAAAAAAAATTAAAATAGACTTACTACTAATTACAACTTTAATGAGTGAAATACATAAGAATCAAGCCAGGGGGTGCCTGGGTGGCTCAGTCGGTTGAGTGTCTGACTTTGGCTCGAGTCATGATCTCACGGTTCGTGAGTTCGAGCCCCGCATCGGGCTCTGTGCTGACAGTTCAGAGCCTGGGAGTCTGCTTCGGATTCTGTGTCTCCCTCTCTCTCTGCCCCTCCCCTGCTCACATTCTGTCTGTCTGTCGCTCTCTCTCTCAAAACTAAATAAACATTAAAAAAATTAAAAAAAAAAAAAAAGAATAAAGCCAGGAACGTCAACTGACAAAGAAAGTAAATTCATGCAGCAGGTCTCACTGCTTGCTTCTTTTCTGACATTTGCCTATGAAGTTTTCAGCAGATCATTGTTAAATGTCAACTTCACGTGTGTATTGCTCACTCAACTCGCTCAGGTACGGATACCACACAACACGGCTGCTGGTCTGTGCCAGTCCCCTTCGCTCCTCGCAACTACACGGAAACAACACACAGCAGTGTGTGGTCACGGAGCGTGGGGTGAAGCGCCACGCTGCACTGGAATTGTTGGCTGCACTGTGGGAGGGCTAGGTGAGGCGCTGACACCTTTTAACCCAGGACAAATTGTTTCCTTATCTCTACAATATGGACTGTTGTGAAGCTTAGGTGAGCACATAAGTGATTTGCTTAGCACAAAGTCTGGTGCTTAGAAATGCAATGAAAGTGTGCTTGTATTTCAGTGCTCCTGCTCCATAAGTTCTGTGTCATGACCTCTCAGGTTCTGCACTCTGTACAAAAAACTGCCACCTCATCACTTACCGTGAACCCTCAGGCATGTCACGATCTCTCACAGTAGCTGTGTCAACTCTCAACTAAGCTCAGTAGCATCACCTGCCCCAGAGGTAGGTTGTTGGAGGAATCAAAGGGGATAATTTATGAGAAAAGGCTTTGCAGTCTGCAAAGGACAGTCATACCGCTGGTGGTGGCATCCCTGTGCTGTCAGGTAGCCCAAACATAAGTTAACATAAATGTTCTCCACGCCGTCCAGCCGGGTGACACATAGTTACAAACCAGGAAATCACAAAGTCCCAAGGGACTGACCAATAACTCCAGAAGACCTGCCCAGAGAAATAATCCACAAAATGAACAGATCTGCCTGGTTATTTTCAGATCTAAGATCAAGTCAATGAAAAAGGGTGTGGGAGGTCATAAGGAGAGCCAGAGGAGGGAGGATTTGGATTTTATAAGTGTTTGTGGAGCATTTCCCCTGTAGGAGGAGACTAGCAGTTTTCCTGGGTGGGGAAAAAAAGTCCAAAAAGCTGCCTCAAAGAGAAGGATAAGCGGATTGGGAGAAGGTTGCTGCCGTAGGTCGAAGGGCCAGGTGGATCTGTGGCACTGCAGCAGCGGGGGGGGGGGGGGGGGGTGCACAGGCACTCCATATGGTTGGGCGTGAGACCTCTTTCCAGCAGCGGGACTCCAATCTTTCATGGTCAGAGGTCATTCTGCCCAGAGCTCAGGTACACGTACCACTCAGCTCCCTCTTATTTAACTTCTCCTCAATGCACCAATTCCATGGTCCAACCTGTTTTCAGATTGATCTTACTCAGATTGAGTCACTGCTTAAAAGCTTCCAGTAGCTCCTCATTGCCTTTAAAGTCTGAATTCCTTACTATGGTTATTTCCCCCTTCTTTCTTCCAAAATGTGACCCTAAGCAACTTTTCTGAATACCTGTCCAGGCCTTCTTTAGGCATTTCCTACCCCAAGCATACTTAACAACTTCCTTGTCCTCTGCGTTCCTCCCATCCCAGCTATCTTGCCCATGTAATTGGCTACTGCAATCCGTGCGCCGTGGAATTTGGCACCTTTCCTTTCCTACACTCCCTACGCAGGCGCTGAGGGATGAGCTCGCCTAAGGTCACCCATCATGTCTCATTTTCTCAAAACCTTTTATATAGCCTTTTAGATGATTACTGTATGTCTAGTACAGTGTTTACACCTAATAAATTCTCATTAGGTGTGTTCAGTGAGTGAATGCATCTTTAACTCTTTTCTGGAATTTATTACTTTAAATTATAAAATCTTACTACTTAGTCTACCTCACATGCTAGGTGTAAGCTACAAAAGAACAGAATATCAGTCCAATTCATTCTTTATCCCTCATGGTACCTAACAAAATAGCCTGCCAATTATAAGCACTGAGGAAATAGCTTTTTAGTCAGTGTTGAATGCGGACTAGACTGAGAAACTAATTTCAGCTTCATACACAAAAAGTTTGGTTACTTTAGATCAAACCTCTTACAGTGTTAATTTATTGAATATTATATGCTTATTAAATTTATATCAAAGTACAACAGAAAAACAAAATTATCTTCAAAGATTTAAAATCAATTTAAGTTATACAGCATTTGTAATTTTTGAAAATGTATATTTTAAATCTAAAAATAGAATAGAATGAACATTCAACACTAAAGAAAACATTCACTTGTTAGCAAGTAAACCTAAAAAAAAAATCACAGGATATTATTAATTTGTGGTTTCAGTTGCAAAATATCTCAGGATATTATCAACTTATACCTTCGATTGTGTCATTTTAGGGTTATGTCATTTCATAACTGGTGCTTATGAATTATTCAAGTAAGACTATAATAAGAATAAAAAGTGGAAACTGGTCAGTCTCTGATGAGCAAGAACAGAGAGAGCTGAATGTAAGCACTTTCTGATTCCCACTGAAAGTCTGAGTGAACTCAGTCATGCTGGGTCCATCACTGGAATGAACTGGAGAAACGATTTTTCTCCCTCTAAAAATTATACCGATTCTCTTTCATTTTGCCATTCTCTTTTAAAAATCTATTATTTTTCAATGATTAGTTCTCCCAGAAGCTTACCACACACACACACACACACACACACACACACACACACACACACACACGTTAATTTAATAACATATTGGCTCATTTAAGCCTGATTCTAGCAAACATACTTAGGTGAAAATCTACACCACATTTATTACTTACCTATGATTAGGAAAGTTACTATTATCGTGATATTTTATTCATACTACCTGAGAATTATAAACCAGTGTTTTGTATTTAAAGAAGAGGACAGCATGATAGTTCACATCATACTCCACGGTAAAACTCAAAGCCTTTTCTCTAAGATCAGGAACAAGATAAGGATGCCCACTTTTACCATTTTTATTAAATATAGTACTGTAAGTCCTAGCCACAGCAATTAAGCAAGAAAAATAAATAAGAGGCACCCAGATTGGAAAGGAAGAAGTAAAACTCTATTTGCATATGACATACTACATATAGAAAATCCTAAATACTCTACCAAACAGCTATTAAAACTAATAAATAAATTCACTAAAGTCACAGGATACAACATTAACATAGAGAAATTGCTCATGTTTCCATACCATAATAATGAGCTATCAGCTACAGAAATTTTCAAACTCCCATTCTACCTGCATCAAAAGGAATAAAATACCCAGGAATAAATTCAACCAAGGAGGTAAAAGACCTGTACTCTGAAAACTATACAATATTCTTGAAAGAAACTGGAGACAACACAAGTAAGTGGAAAGATATTCCATGATCATGGACTGGAAGAATTAATGCTGTCAAAATCTCCATACTTCCCAAAGCAACCTATATATTCATTGCAATCCCCATCAAAATACCAATGGCATTTTTCAGAGAAAGAAAACAAAGAATCCTAAAATGTATGGGACCACGAAAGACCCCAAATAACCAAAGCAATCTTGAGGAAAAAATAACAAAGTTGAAGACATCATGCTCCCTGATTTCAATCTACACTATAAATCTATAGTAATCAAAACAGTATGGCAATGGCACAAAAACAGACACATAGATCAATGGAATAGAACAGAGAGCCCAGAAGTAAACCCATACATATTTGGTCAATTAATGTTTGACAAAGGAGGCAAGAATATATGATGGGGGAGATAGTCTCTTTAATAAATGATGTTGAGAAAACTGAACAGCTACATGCAAAAGAACTGGACCCCTATCTTATAGCATATACAAATGTAAATATTCAAAATGGATTAAAGACCTGAATATAAGACTTGAAACCATAATATTAGAAGAAAACACAAGCAGTAAATTCTTTGACATCAATCTTAGCAATATCTTTTTGGACCAGTTTCCTCATGCAAGGGCAACAAACACTAAAATAAACAAATGGGATTATATCAAACAGCTTTTTTTCTATCACAGCTTTTGTACAGTGATGGAAACTACCAACAAAACAAAAAGGCAACCTGATGAATAGAAGAAGATATCTGTAAATCATGCATCAGATAAGGGGTTAATATCAAAGTATATAAAAAAAACAGACATAATTAAATATCAAAGAAACAAGCAATTAGATTTAAAAATGGGCCAAAGACTTGAATAGACATTTTTCCAAAGAAGACATACAGGTGGCCAAAAGACACATGAAAAGATGCTCAATATCACTCGTTAACAGGAAAATGCAAATCAAAACTACAATGAGAAATCACCGCCTCACACCTATTAGATTGGCTATTATCAAAACAACATGAAAAAAACAAGTGTTAGTAAGGATGTGGAAAAAATAGAACCCTTGTATACTGTTGGGGAATGTCAACTGATACAGTCACTATGAAAAGTAGTATGCAGTTTCCTCAAAAAAAATTTAAAATATAACTACCATATGATCCAGCAACTCCAATTCTGGGTATTTATCTAAAGAAGATGAAAACATCAATTTGAAGAAATATTATGTGCCTCTATGTTAATTGAAGCATTATTTACAATAGCTAAGACATGGAAGCAACCTAAGTGTGATAAATGGATAAAGAAGATGTAATGTATATAAATATATACATAGTGGAATATTAGTCATAAGAAAATAATGAAATCTTGCCATCTTGCCTCTAGGATGGACATAGAGGGTATCGTGCTAAGTGAAATAAATAAGAAAAAAACAGGTTCACATGACTTCACTTTATATGAGCAATCTAAAAAACAAGACAAAAATAAATTAATTAAACTATACAGGCTCATAGATGCAGGCTCATAGATGCAGGCTCATAGATGCAGGACACAAACTATTCGTTACCAAGGTGGGTAGGGAGTTTGGGGATGGGCAAAATAGGTGAAAGGGATTAAGAGGTACAAAATTCCAGTCACGAAATAAATAAGTCACAGGAATGTAATTTACAGCATGGGAAATATAGTCAATAATATTATAATAATCTTGTATGGTGATAGATGGTAACAAGACTTACAGTGGGGATCATTTCACAGTGTATAAAACATTAAATCACTATGATATACACCTGAAACTAACAGGATATTGATGTCAATTATATTTCAAAAAAATACAACGGCATGAACAATTTAGAAAGGGAGTTTCAGTGTTTTATATTTTTCTCCAGAAACTTTTTCCCCCATTCACCATCTGCAATATATGAATTAGATGATTATGACCCTCAGTGCACTTAATATGTGATCTCTACTCACCTGGACCTCCCAAGGGAAGTAAAATGAGATCAAGATAATATATGACTCCCTCACTGTGTGTTTACAATTATCAAGAAAAGTCTGATACAAGTGGACTGTAAGGAAAGTATTAAAAGTACAAACACTATTACTGCACTTGCTTTGACTTAAGATGAAAGTCAAAATAGCCTCCAAGGAAACCACATCAGCCTCGCTTTGATAAAACACACACACTCAAACAAACACACACACACACCTTTTTTTAAACAATTATTTAACAACTTATCCAACATGTATGGCACAAGTTTGTGCCCTTTAATATATTTTACATCTCTCTGCAGCAAAGGAAGAGGACTCCTAGATCTCAGATGTTGAACACACTCTACTTTTACCTACAATTACCCAAATTAATGCAACGCAAGAATTCATCTTCAGATTACCACGATTTAAGAAGCTGAACAGCATATGCATTTTCCTTTAAAATTTCTCTACTTAGCTTCAATATCAGATTTAGCACACAAATTATATTTGAGTTAAATTAAAAGCATATTTTATAACATTTTCTTTTTAGGATAAAGATAACATATGGTCCCCATCTTCTGTAATAGTCTTTACTCCTAAAATAGTAACTATATTTATTAGCATATGGTATTAGTATTTTTGATTCACTCCACATGCAGTACAAGACTTTCCTGCATAATTCCTCACTAGCTTTGTTACCTTTGTAACATATTTTAAGGGTCATATTTTTATTATCGCATATTTAAAAGACACATATAAAATTTTATTATTCAGGAGTTATTCTGCATGACAAAAATGTTCTTCTAGAACTTTAATACCATTCTATCATGTCCTGAGTTGTTTTCTTATAATAGCTAAATAATTTTCCTAAGAACGTTTCTCCCTTGCGCTATGTTGGGCACACTTGCTATCTTGTTTCTCAAATTAAAAATGCTTCTCTAGAGCACCTGTGAAATTTGAAGTAATCCAGAATATTCTGAGCAATATGTGAAAATGTTGAGTTAGCAATATGCCCATGAATACTAGAGGCAAGAAATACTCTACAGATGAACAAGATACAAAGCAAACAATCAGGGTCACCACACAAAAAGAGGAGAGGTAGGTAGCATCATCTTGAGCCCCAGATATGGGGTTTATATCTATCTCCCCCTCAAAGGCTTCAGTTCTCCACTCAAAACTTCATGTTATGGTCCTAGATTGTTTACAAAATTCCTTTTCATTTATAAAGCCTCTGATGGCACAAATTCTAGTAACTTCCTATCTTTTAAAAATATAATGCCCATAAGAGATCTTAAATACAGAGAACAAAATGAGGGTGGAAGGGGGTGGGAAAGTGGGTGATGGTCATTGAGGAAGGCCCTTGTTGGGATGAGCACTGGGTATTGTACGTAAGTGATGAATCGCGGGAATCTACTCCCGAAGCCAAGAGCACACTGCATACACTGTATGTTAGCTAACTTGAAAATAAATTATTTAAAATATATATATACACATATATACGTATACATATATATACGTATACGCATGTATATGAATATATATATGTATATATACATATGTGTGTGTGTGTGTATATATATACATATATATATATATATATATATATATATATATATATATATATGATGCCAGAAAAGGAAGATGAAAAGTTATCATGGCTCAGTGTCTCCATGGTTAGGTAAGTAACCACTCCTCTTCTCTACAGAGAGGAGTATCGACAGACTTCTACCCCTGTGTTTAGATTCTGTGTTTTCGGTATCCTTACACCTCTGGAAGTACTTTGGAGTGTCAAGAAAAATAGCATATGAATTCCTCTGTTTACCCACCCACATGCAGAAGAATAAGAAACAAGATTGAGGTTTTATAAACTAAATATTATCTGTAAACTTCATGTATAATTCATCATGCTTTAAACTATTCATCATAACACGGAATAGTAGGTAAATTTGCACACTTCCCACTTTTACATACAGTCTGTGCTCCATATTCTCCACTGTCTACTAAACCTACCCCCCACCTTCTCTACCCTTCTACCGTGCTCAGGGGGCAACCTACGTGGGCTCTGCCTTTGGTTGGGTTCCATCAACATGGGTTGGCACCACTTGAATACATGTATGAAAGTCACAGTTCTTGCGAGCAATTCCCTCCAATGATTATTGCCTGCCCTGGTGCTCCAATACAAGTAAAAAGCACAGGGAAAGATGCCCAAGGGGCAACTGTTATCACCCTACAACAAATCCTCATGGCTTGAAAGTGTTTGGATTGCTGTCTTCCTTAAGTCTGGAAGCATCTGCTTCAGTTGATACCTCAGGCATAAAGTCTTCTCAACCTTCCTCTACAACTCACATTGCTTCATCACACATGAACACTGGGATTCTCCTGAATGCCATCATCTGGGATTTATTTTTCCCCAACACCCTGCAATCAACATTTGCAGGAACTAAGCTAGAAGTGTCAGGCCTTCAATGATTGGCAGAAGACACTCAGCAGCCTCAGAAGCTTGAGGGAAAGCATCCCCAGAGATCTTCTGGAAAGAGTATCTCTGTATTTCCATTACCATTTTTCCTTTGGAGAGTCTCCATCATTCCCTCACCTTCCTTCTAGTGATGGTACATTCAAAGATTTCTCTAGCATTTCCTCCCTGTGGAATAAAGCACCCTGCGGGGGAGCCATTGTTATGGGCCAGAGAGGGTAGCGTCTCTCAGGTGTGAGGCACAGATTTGGAAACATGGCATCATGGCTTCTGAGAAAGAACCAGTTCTGTCCATCTTTCCAGGAAAGAACCAGACATAGGTCTTCAAAAGTGCTACCAGGCTGGGGAAGTAGCTTTAGCTGGAGTATATGCAAGGGCTAATAAAATATGATGTCATAATATGAGAGTGCCTCCACAAACACCCTTCTAGGGAATTTCTTTTAATGTTTTCAAATCTTATAGTTCCTTTGTTATGCTACATACAAACATAGAAGGTACATGTAATAAAAAGTAGTTTTAGTCCACCTCCATTCCCATAAAATATGAAGCATAGTATTGCTTGTTGTCCTTAATGGAAATTATCATTCTACATGAACATAAACATCTTCTGTTGCCAATACACACTTTATCGTGTTTAGATGTGCATTTTAAATGGAAAGTTAAATTATTCTAGGGAATAAAATTATCATTAGGAAGGTTTCCTAAAGCAATTACGGTAGCAGCGGATTTTTAAATTATCATCTAACAGGCTGCTGATATCAGATAAATTAGAGTAAATCAAAATAAAATTAAATGTGTAAATAATGTGCGGCTTCAATTACACGATAGGTATAAGTCATTACATGGAAAGGCTTTTATTTAAAATACAGAACATTCACCAAAGTGATTTTTTTTTAATTTACATTGGTAGTTTTTTGCCATTATTTTATTTCCTCGTCAGAACACAATTAAATCTTGGGTTTTATCTAACTCACCAATGAACCCTCTCTTGCCTATTTATCCATTTAGAAATTTCATACTTCAAGTATAAAAATTCTATGCTATCAAAAGTAATGATTTGCTCTTGTCAAAATTACATTATCAATATTTAAAAGTTTTTGCAATATAATAGTAAAACTGGTCAGTTTGTGCATTCCCAATGCACACATTAAAATTTTACTTTAAAACATTTATCACAAGATTAGTTGAGGCTATAAACTAGAAAAAATCATTTTGAATAAGTCAGAAGCAATAACCTTATTTTTACACCATTTCTGCCTATAGCAGCTTATATTTGTTTCATAAAACAGTCAAAATCTTTGAAACTATTACTTCTTTCAGGAGCTTTCTCTTTGATGTCATTAACTTTGGCCTCTTTTTTTATCTTCAATCTTAAATTAATTCCCTAGGAAGCATGTAGCTTGTTGGCTGGTTGGAGGGATTAAATATAAGGGTTTATAAAGAAAAGCAGCTTTTGATACAATGCTATTACAACATGATCACTTACCCATAAATTGTCAGACACAGAGGGTTTTTTATGTTAGACACAAATGTTGTTCATTTTAAAAGCTATTATCAGGCAACAAATAGAACGGGGATTATTTTTGTAGTTTGTATTCATTTTACAAATAAATAATCAGTTAACATGACTCCAGGACAACAAACACTGATTTTTTGTTTCTGTGTTATTTGCTTGCAGATTTTGTGGGTTTTTTTGCCACAGGTTTTCATTGTCATATGCTAAATGGTCCTTTCTTATCTACCTAGTCAAAGGATTTCATTGATATTATGCAAATAAAGGAATTTGCCTGAAATATTCTAATTTAACATTAGCTTTTGGGGGCTTTTGGGTTTTTATGATTTAAGACAGCAATTGTGTAGCAATAAAAGGCTGTCTTGTTTAAAGCAGAAGTGTGTGTTTTTTAATCACTACTCAAAAAATTTTTTTAGAATAGTTTTTGAGAAGGCATTTTAAGAAAACAGATTTGAGTAAAAGGTCTGCTTTTTGTTTTAGGATTTTTCCCCAGCATCTCCTCCCTTCATGCCTCGTAACTGCACCCTGAGTCCCTTTAAGGTATGCCTCCCTCCATCAGTGGGAGCAGACTTGGGAGTCCCAGCCTTTCTGAAGAAAGGTCCATGGAACATTCTCTTCAGTGCTTTGAGTCTTGATTAGTGTGGTGCCTAGAGAGAGAAAAGGACTCCATCTTGTTGTCTGCAGCAATGCCCTGAAAAGACAGGGCAGTAGTTAGGTAATAAATCTTGCTCCCTAAAACTACTCGGGATTGCTCCTGACAGCCATCATCTTGAGCCCAGCTTTTTGGCCTGCCACTGGATTCTGTGAGCTTCCCGATGTCCTTACAATAAATTCCTTTTCTGCTTTAAATTAACTGTGGTCCAAGTTTATTGCTTGCAACCAAAGAATTCTGATACAGGTGCTCTTTTGTGAGATTATCTCTATGATAAAGTAATGGATGCTGACTCGATTTTAGCCATCAGGTGCCCCTCCAAGAGATGAATTATTGCCTGACCTTGCTCGGTGGCCCTGAGGAGGCCTTAGGAGGTAAATTAAAAAAAATCAATAGACTTAGGAGAACTGCTTCTAAGGGCTTTGCTGTTGCCAAGTTGCCTCAGGACTTGGTAACTGATCAACACAGTAATGCTACATTTGCCCGTTTATATAATGGGCCTTCCAACTTATGACCTATTATTATCTCAATTATATTGGTAAAAACCACAAGTGACCTAGTTCTGCAGACTCATTCGCACAATAAAGCGAGCAGTGAACTGACCTATAATACATCTCTGTCTCACCTATAAAACACATTAAGAGTCTGGATATAAACAGTTTGGAAAGACTTGAACAATACTCTCTCTTCTTCTAACACCTTCACAATCATTGTTAGGGATCTCTAATGCCCTTTGAGGCATCAAGAGAACGATCATACTTTAGCTGAAAATTCTGCCCACAAACCCCTTAAAGTCAAATGAAATTAGCCAGTCCTACTGATAGAAGATGCTTGCTGGGCCACACAGGCTTGTTCCAGCAGGGTTCAGACAGAGCTAGGAGCACTTGGAGGCATTCTGAGATACCCCTTATGGTGGGTGGGTTTCTAAAAATGCACCCCTAGATTCCATACCTTGTAGAACTTGTGAAAATGGCATACCACTCCTGTGATTTCTTCATTATTATGCTTATCATTATGTGCATACTTATAATTATGGTGACGTGTTTATGCCATATTATTATATGGCATAGTGTACCTTAAGAGTGAGACATTCTCACCTCCAGGGCTGATCTAATCTTGAGCTCTCAAAAGTGGGAGCTGTCTCAGGCTGATAGCCAAAGGGGGAACTCAGAAAGATTTGACTGGATGCACCCTTGCTGGCCCTAAAGATGGAGGGGCCATGAGAAGGATGCAAATAGCTTTAGACAAGCTGAGAACAACCTCCTGCTGAACACCAGCAAGGATATGGGGTCCTCGGACCATAGCCACAAGCAACTGGGCTCCACCAGCAATGAACACAGAAGTGAATTCTCCCCCACAGCCTCCAGATAAGCACTCAGCCAGGGACACCTTGATTTTGGCCTTGTGGTGTCCCAAGCATACAAAGCCAGCCCAGCCTTCTGACTTCTAGAAATGTGAGCTACTCAGTACATGTTGTCTTAATCTGCTACATCTATGGCCACTTGTCATGCAACAATAGAAAGTGAATAGATCTCTCAATCAGGAAACTCTTGATCAGCTGAAATTACTTCTCGCACCAGGGCTTCTGGTGTTTTCCCAGAGAAAATAAAGTGTCTCTGGGCAATTATCCTCCAAGTTCCTTTGCCAACCTCCCATGCCCAATAAGATCCTCTACCAACCTCCCATGCCCAATAAGTCACCAAAGGGGAAGATGGAAGGGAAAGGACAGCCACAATTAACAAGTGACAATTCAGTGCAGGGGGTGTCACAAGGGGTCTTCAATGAATTTGCAGGATAGTCCTAATGGCAGAGGGTGCATCCTCATTTCACACAAAAAGAAAGTTGGCCCCACAAATATTAGGTTGCATAGAAGTTCAAAGCTACAGAACAGGAGGTGAAAGCACACAAGAAACAAAGTGTTCTCCAAACTGGATTTTGAAGGTTAAATGCATCCCAAATTATGCTCACCCAAAAACTACTGCAGGAAACTAAATCACAAGGACACTAAAGAAACCCAAGAGGAGGCTTCAGTCCCAGGGCCCCCTGGCCAACAACACTCACACCTCACAAACCCTGAGACAGAAGGAAAAGATATCTTCACAAAGGTACTACTTAAAATTAAAACTCCTAAACAATCCCCCAACTAATCCCCTGAGCAAATTATTTGTGAAAAAAGTATTTGTGATTTCTTAAAAATAATGTTTGATTTGTAAGATGCATTTGAGAAGTAACTTGAAGAGGTCATATATCTCATCAACCCTACAATTACACCACCATGGGTGTTTTATGGTTTTGTCTTTTGGCACCTTACAAACAGAGCTGGTTAAATACTTTCTACTGTCACATGCAAGCCAAAAAGACAGTGTACTAGTCATATAACAATTGTCCCATATCCTGAGAAAGCTGGAATAAATCAAGTCCAGCCTAATAAAAGTCAGGGAACAAAACTGAGTAAAATTTAAGATGCTACAAGCTTTTCTTTATTCCTGTTTTTTCAGGAAACTTTGTAATGTTGATGACATACACCCCCACAGCTCAATGATTCTAAATAAAATTGCCACTTAGGGGCACCTAGGTGGCTCAGTTGGTTAAACATCTGACTTCAGCTCAGATCATGATCTCACAGCTTTTGAGTTCAAGCCCCACATCGGGCTCTGTGCTGACGATGCAGAGCCTGCTTGGGATTCTCGATCTCCCTCACTCTCTTATGCACTCTTGCGCTCTTTCTCTCAAAATAAATAAATAAACTTTTTAAAAAAACTGCCAGTTAGTATGCTTTTAATGCCACTTTATAAAGGTATTTCATGTATCTTCTTAGGTATTCCCTTGATATAGCTCTACCTGAGATACTCTCCAGCCAGAATATTTAAATACATGTGAACCAGGATAAGGCTAAAATCCAACCTATGAGTTATGAACTGGAACTCATGAATCTGACCAACTGCATTGGAATCCCAGCCCTTCCTAGTTGAGTGGTCTTGAGAATGGTATATAATTTCTGGAAAATGGGGATCACAGTACCACTCATAAGATGGTAGAGGTGAAATAAATTAACACTCACAAAGCACTTACATAGCGCTCACTAGGTGTCAAGCACAATTATAAATACCAGTTCTGATGAACATTTTGCTCTGTTATTTTTACACACTCCCCTCTACGGCCATTGCCAGTGCATGATGAACAACAAGAAGAGACTTCTAGGGTCTTCTCTTCTAGGGTCCTCCATCTGTACATATGCCCACGTAAACCAGAAATATACTCACCTCCAGCCATACGTATGAGAGGACCACGTTTTTAGTACCTAATTAAAAATGTAAAATTACTGTTAAATGAATGTAAAAACTTCATAGTTGTTATTAAAAGAAAAGTTACCAACAATCAAGCAGGTAACGTGGCTAGTGAAGTGGTTCCAGTCATCTGGAAGGCAATGAAAATTAACAATATTTAGTAGGTAAACCAGTAGTGCGTTTGGGAGCACTTCTGGATGTGAATAAGATTTCTTTTTAAGAATATAACACTATTTTAATTTCCAAACACAGTAGGTGAGAGAGTTACTGAGCAGAGAGAGAGGCATCAAATTGATGCTAAACACAAAATTATAAGGAGAAAACTTGATGGCACATGCCAATAGGCTCCACTTGCCCATTAACCAATAATTGCAAACTTGCTCATTAAGAAAAAATGCTTTCCGCAAAGTCCTATAAAATGGGGGCTTTGTAGGCAGACAGACCCTCTACTTTCTAGTGGTGATTAACTGTGGCAAGCTACTTTCATTTTTTATTGAAGTATAATTGATATACAATATCCTATTAGTTTTAGGTGTATATCATAGTGATTTGATATTTTTACCCATTACAAAATGATCCCCATGATAAGTGTGGTTGCCATCTGTCACTATACAAAATTATTACAATATTACTGACTGCATTCCCTATGCTGTACTACATCCTCATGACTTATTTATTTTATAACTGGAAGTTCATACCTCTTAATCCCTTCCACCAATTATACCAACCCCTACCCCTCCAAAGCCATCTGTATGTTTTCTATGGAAATAATCCAAGTCCGGTGCTGATGTTTTAATTGAGTTGTTTGGGGGTTTTTATATTAAGTTGTACAGGTTATTAAAATACTTTGGGTATTGATCCCTATCAGATATCCAATTTGCAAATATCTTCTCCTATTCAGTAGGTTGCCTTTTTGTTTTGTTGATAGTTTCCTTTACTGTGCAAAAGCTTTTTAGTTTGATGTAAACCCATTTGTTTATTTTAGCTTCTGTTGCCCATGGCTGAGCCTGAGGAAACTGGTCCAAAGAATAAAATATATATATATACATATATATATATATATATATTTGTATATATATACACACACACATACCCACACACATAAATATAAATACACACACCACTGATGTCAAAGAGTTCACTGCCTATAAGTTCTTTATCCATTTTGAATTTATTTCTTTTTATGGTGTAAAGCAGTTGTGTAAGTATTACAGGATTTTGGTTTGTGGTTACCCTGAAGTTACTGTCTATCTAGATAGATAGATAGACAGACAGACAGACAGACAGCAGTCTATTTTAAGCTGATAGTCACTTAACTTCAAATATATTCTAAAAACATTACATTTCTACTCCCTTGTCTTGTTTTGTTTGTGATGTCATACATTACACCTCCTTTTGAGAGAGAAACAGAGCATGAATGGGGGAGGGGCAAAGAGAGAAGAAGAGAAAGAGAGACAGAGAGAGAGAAAGAGAGAGACAGAAGCCCAAGCAGGCTCCACATTGTCAGTGTGCAGAGCCTGATGTGGGGCTTGAACTCGCAAAGCATGAGATCATGACCTGAGCCAAAACCAACAGTAGGACACTTAACCAACTGAGCTATGCAGGCACCCTATATCTTTTTATTTTGTGTACCCCTTGCCTACTTTTAGGTAAGTTATAGTTGATTTCACTATTTTTGTCTTTTAACCTTCGTATTAGCTTTTTAAGTGGCTAATCCCTGCCTTACTATGTATTTTCCTTTACCAGTGAGATTTTCTTCTTTCATATATTTTCTTATTTCTAGTAATGGCCCTTGTTTTTCTGCTTAAAGAAGACAATTTAACATTTTTGTTTCTTTTGTGTTTTCTGTAAGGCTAATCTAGTGGTGATGAATTCCTTCTAGTTTTGCTTGTCTGGCAAACTCTTTATCTCTCCTCCAAATGTGAATGATAATCTTGCTGGGTAGAGTATTCTTGGTTCTAAGTTTTTCCTCTTCAGTGCTATAAATATCCTGCCAGTCCCTTCTGGCCTGGAAAGTTTCTTCTTAAAAATCAGCTGATAGTCTTACAGTGTTTCCCATGTATGTGACTATTTTTCTCTTTCTGCTTTTAAGGTTCTCTCTTTCTCTTTAATTTATGTCATTTTAATTATAATATGTCTTGGTGTGGATTTCTTAGGGTTAATCTTGTTTGGGGCTCTCTGCAATTCCTTCCCCAGGTTAGGGAAGTTTTCAGCCATTATTTCTTCAAATAAATGTTCTGCCCCCTTTCTCTCTTCTCTTTCTGGGATCCCAATAATGTGAATGTTAGTACACCTGATGTTCTAGAGGTACCTTAAACTACCCTCATATTTTTAATTTCTTTTTTTATTTTTGCTGTTCTGGATTGGATCATTTCTGTTATTCTGTCATGAAGGTTGCTGATCCATTCTTCTGTATTATCTAATCTACTGCTGATTCCCTCTAGTGTATTTTTCATTCTAGTCATTGTATACTTCATCTCTTAAGTCTCGCTCTTATATTTTCTCTTTAAGTTCTCACTGTGTTTTTTTTTCATTTTCCTCCATTTTTCTCCCAAGTTTGGTGAGCATCTTTATGACCATGGCTTTGAACTCTTTATCAGATAGATTACTTATCTCCATTTCATTAGGGGTTTTTTGGCCTGGGGTTTTTTTCTTGTTCTTTCATTTGGAATATATTCCTGTTTCTTCACTTTGTTTGACTTTCTGTGTTTGTTGCTATGAATAAGCTACCTCTCCCAGTCTTGAAGTTGGGGCCTTATACAGGAGTATCCATTGTATACACTGCATGTTCCTGGTGGTTTTGGCAGTCCAATTGGAATGGTATTGGACACAAGCCATGCAGGTGACAGTGAGGGGTAAGGTCTCAGAACCTGCCGCCTGAGGCTGCCTCAGGATGGCTGGAACTGGAGCAGACAGAGCATGGGGCCTTGGGTGCACTGGGGTTGCCCTAACAGCCCAGCTAGAACACCTGGACCCTGTTCCCATTGGCGCTATCAAGGTGGAGAGGGAACATAAAAAATGGCACTCACCAGAGCCTTTAACCCCAGAGACAGTTCCAGCAGTTACTCTCCAATTTGGCAAATACTGTAGAGTTACTGGATTTCCTGTACTTAAATTCTAGTTGCCCTTTACGCCACTGTTTTTTCTCTATGTCCCAGGTTGGGCAAGTCTGCAGTGAGCCCTTCGGTGATATTCCTCCTTACCAAAGGTTGCCATGTCAGGGGTAGGGTTCCCATCATTATCATTATTATCATTTCTCCATCTTTCCTACTCTTCTCTATGTGGTCCCTCTGTCATTTGTTATGCAGAAGCTATTCAATTAGCCCTTGGTTCTTCTTCAGGAGGAGCTGCTGTATATGTAGATGCAGATTCTGTGTCTAGGGGAAGAAGTGAGTTCAGAGTCTCCCCATGCCACCATCTTGGACTGCCCTATTGGTGAGATACTTTAAACACCACTAAATCTCAATTTCTTCAACAACAAAAAGGATAACCTGAGACCCTTCTCAGAATTATCTGAGGATTAAATGAGATAATGCATAACAGTTGATAAGAAGGACTCATTAAGGTTATCCATCATTATTGAGCCAATTCTGAGATGCACATTTTAAGAAGAACTACATTACAAAAAGGGGGAAAAACCTCAAGACAAATTACTGCTTTTCTATGCATGTTAACCTTAATAAAGTTAAAGATTTCCTAAGCACAGTGTCCTCTTTCCTCTGAGCTGAAAGATGACCTCTGCATTCAGTTCACTCGTATTTCCCCTTGACCCAAACATTCCATGTTGGAATCCAAGATTCAAGTATGTCTGCAACCACTTGAGAACAGGGGAAATGATTACCTCCCAGGGGCTGGGAGGGTTCACTATGGATTGAGCCAAATGCTGAACCAGCCACCCAGAGCAGACATGGAATTCTGCGGGGGTAAAAGAAGGAACTGCACGGCACATAGTCAGGTGAGGTCATGGCTAGCACAAGTTATGAGGACCAAAAAGAAGGATACAATCCATTATTTTCAAGGAGTACTTATACCATAAAGCTGTAAGACAATAGATATTTGTTCATTTTTCTCTACGCGAGCAAAAAATGCCCAGTTTCCCAGGTAACACCGTAAAGAAGCATTTCCCAATGTATTAGTCCCTTGTCTATCTGCATTTGGACAGAGGAAATATACAACAGTTCTAACATGTAGGAATATTTTTCCTATGTCTCCTCGAAAATGTCATCCCTCACAAGCATGATGTGCAGTAACACAATTCCCTTCATCACTACCAGACAACAATATATTATATTTGTTGTGCGGCAACAATTCAAGCGTCAATCGATGAAGTTTTCACAATACAACAAGGCCCTTGGAGACAGAAACCCGCCACCTTGAATATAGCACGCTGCTGTAAGCAAGCTGCTATTCACATAGTTGCCTTTGGTTTAAGGGATAGAAATTCCACCATAGCGTGGCTCATTAACCTCTTCCTCTTCATCACATTTGATTCCTTTACATTTGAAATATTTAGAATGCATAGCTTCCACTAAATTACACGTCGATAATGGGTAAATAAAGCCCATTGCCAGAGTTAACTATTAAGTTAAAAATTACATGACAAATTAATGGATCACAGTTCTCCATGTGTTTTTAATTAAAGATTTTATTTTTTTAGAGCAATTTTAGGTTTACAGCAAAATTGAGAGGAAGGTACAAAAATCTCTCATATATTTCCTGATGCCCCACATGTGCATATTATTAACATCCCCTGCCAGAGTGCTACATATTTTCTCCAGGATGAACCCACACTGACAAATCATAATCACCCAAAGTCTATAGGTTACATTACAATTCACTCTCGGGTGTTGTAAATTCTATGGGTTTGGGCAAAGTATAATAATATGTGTCCACCATTGTAATATCATAAAGAATATTTTCACTGACCTAAAAATCCTCTGTGTTCTGCCTATTCATCCCTCCCTCCACCCTCCAACTCTGGGAAATACTATGATCCCTCCATAGTTTTGCCTTTAGCAGAATGTCATATAGTTGGAACCGTATAGTAATATGGCCTTTTTAGATTGGCTTCTTTCATTTAGTAATATATATTTAAGTTTCCCACCTGTCACTTCATGGCTTCATAGTTCATTTCTTTTTAGCTCTGAATAATAATCCACTGTCTGGATGCACCATAGTTTATTTATGCACTCATCTACTGAAGGACATCTTGGTTACTTCTAAGTTTTGGCAATTATGAATAAAGCTGCTATAAACATCCAAGCACGGGTTTTTATGTGGACCTAAGTTTTCAAATCCTTTCACAAGGGGTGTGATTGCTAGATGGTTCAGTAAGAGTATATTTAGTTTTGTAAGAAACCCCCAAATTGTCTTCCAAAGTACCAGTACCATTTTGCTTTCCCATGTGCACTGAATAGGAGTTCCTGTTACTCTACATTCGCATCAGCATTTGATGCTGTTAGACTTTTGGATTTTGACCATTTTAATAGGTATACAGTGGCATCTCATTGTTATTTTCATTTACATTTCCCTGATGACATATGATGTTAAGCATCTTTTCAGATGTTTATTTCCCATCTGTGTATCTTCTTTGGTGAAATGTCTGTTATGATATGTGACCATATCATTTCCGGCTCATAAAGTCTAATGCAGTCATCTTGGAGATACAGAAAGCAACACTTGACTATATGATAAAACACATACTCAAAAATAAAGAGCAAAAGTAAAGATAATCTTAGTTTCTACCTGAAGGATTAGAAAAAATAAAAAAAATGTGAGCATCTACTGCTGGCAAAAGTAGGAAAAAACAGGTATGACCCCTATTGCTACTGGGAGGATGAATTATACATCCTTTGGGGAAGTACCTGGTGATGGCAGTTAAAATTTAAAATGCACATACCCTCTGACTCAGCAATCCTGCTCTCAGGAGTCTAGTCCATAGAAATAAAAGCATCAGCATTTAAGGACAGATACAGATAGGTATCTTTTGTTTAAAAAGTATTCATAACAGCAAACAAAGAAATAGCTTGAAA
This sequence comes from Felis catus, assembly GCF_018350175.1. Lineage (NCBI taxonomy): Eukaryota > Metazoa > Chordata > Mammalia > Carnivora > Felidae > Felis > Felis catus. Next base: position 36,576,759 of record NC_058379.1, read on the forward strand.
GTACATCACAGGGGCATGATTGAATCAATGATGATATATCCATATATAGAATATTAAGCTACAATTAAAAAAGAATGGAGGAGATCGATATGTATTGACCTGCAAAGATGTTTTGAAATGTTAAGTGAAAAAGACTTTGATAAGTATTGGGTGTGACATAATTCCACATCTTTGAAATAAAACAGAGAAGTGTTCTTTATATATGTACATTTTTATATACTTTTGCCTAAGCACAGAAAATATGTAAAGAGATATAAGCCCAAGTGTTCACACTGAAAACCTCAAAAAACTCAGTTTTAAAGAGAAAGATGACTTAACTGTTTTAATAGCAAGTCTAAATTATTTTGTAATAAAAATCAGAAGAGTTGAAAGGTTTAGGATAAAGTTTAGATTGATACACTGCATACACTATATGGGGACATATACAAATATAATGTTTTAGTTAAGTATTAACTGCTACCTACAAAAATGTTGCCCATGTGATATTCTTTTTAAATAACTTCCTGGTATCGACTGTTCACCAAACTCAGAATGTACCCCTAATCATACTGTTAGTTTCTTCCTTTAATGGCACAATCTTCCTATCAGCAGGCTACCACCACCACCAAATTATTCCAGTCTCCTAGAGGTAAAAGCTGGCCAGGGTGGGGGCTTTCAGGATGGCAGGGGGCGGGGGAGTGAGAGGGTTGGGGAGTTGGGGGTGGTTGGCTTGCATGGACCACGTGGACAGCTACAATCAACTCAGATCACTACTGTTCTTGAGTCACTGCTGACTCGACTTCTACAGGACCTCACAGACAACGTGATAGCATTTGCTGGTGCAGAACTGCACAGGATCAGTGGTTCTTTGAAGGAAAACCTTGTCACTCCCCCAGGGCCTTCTTCAGTCAAGGATGAAACCTGCTTGTGTCCCCAGTGTTGCTTCTCTTACTGCTTCCCACTTTTGTGTTCTCATCTACAGAACCGCATCCCTGAATGCAATCAAATCTCTCAAGTAGGATGACCCATATAGATCTTCCTTGATCTACGATGTGCTAACATCCCAATAAACCCATCTTAAGTTGTTAATAGCATAGGTAAAAAAAAAAAAAATGCATGTAAAACACATAACCTACTGAACATCACAGATCAGCCTAGCCCACCTTAAATGTGCTCAGAACACCTAGCACATCTGGCACAAAGTCTATTTTATAATAAAGCATTGAACATCCCCTGTAATTAACTGAACACTGAACTGAAAGTGACAAACAGAATGGATGTATGGGTACAGAATAGTGGTAGGTGTATCGGTTGTTTATCCTCACGATAGCATGGCTAACTGGGAGCCGAGGTTCCCTGCCACTGCCCAGCACACGAAAATGTCATCCTGCATACAGATAGCCTGGGGAAAGATCAAAGTTCCAAATTCAAGGTACAGTTTCTACTGAATATGTATCACTTTCACACCATCATAAAGTCAAAAAAAATCATAAGTGGAACCATCATAAGTCAGGGAACATCTGTGTATCTTATAATCCAACCAGGAAAACTTCTGAGAATGAAAAAGGGTGCTATGAAATATTGCTAGAAAAATAGGTGTAGGCCAAGATTCTCCCAAGAAAAAAGATGTACAGTCACCTTGCCCATGACCATTGAACCATGACTGGCTAACCACCCCTTTTCCTCAAGAGGACCCCTCTTCAGGGATGGGAATCTTCCTCCACCCAGCACAATCACCACCTGCTTTCTAAGGGACAATGTCTGAAGTCCTTCCCCACTCATGTGCCATAAGCACCACTTCCTCCTCACTCAGTTGTCCATTCCCCAAATCCACACTGAGAACCTCGACTCCCTCATTCTCTCCTTCAGCTAATAACCAAGTACACATGGACCCTATCTGTTTGGAGGTCACGTTCTGCTTGGGCTGGACGCACAGTAAAGACAGATACGTAATAGGTTGAGTGATAAGCCCCCTCAGAGAAAAATAAGTCAGAGTAGGGCACAGGGAATGTCGATTGATGGGAGAAGGAGCTGCTTTGTTTTATATGGGAGGTGGGGCTGTCCTCTCTGAAAAGGTAGCATTTGAGCAGAGATCTAAGGAAGAGGGAGCAGAGCATTTCAGGCAGGAGAAATGGCAGCAGAGGACTCCCAAAGAAGACCATGGTGCTCAAAGAGTAGGCATGAGGCAGGCAGTGGGCCTGCTCATGCAGCAGAGGACTTTGCGTTTTACTCCAAGAAATGAGCCAAGTCACATGTCCCAGGAACTCTGCCACATGGTGATCAGAAACAGAGCAGCCTCTGTCTTAATGGAATTAGTGTCGGGGGGGGGGGGGTGGAGAGAGATATTAATCAACCAGAGAGAGAGAAAGGCCTTCTAAAAAAGGCACGCCTCTCATCAACTCCCTTTTCAACTGGGGTCCATCTGCTTGTCTTGCTCAAGGTAAGTTCTGGTGGGTCCCATCCCTACACGTAGATCTTAAAACTTACTGTTTTGCTATACCTGCCTAAACACACAGCTCTTAAGCCAGTAACCACTAGTCATTTTTGGTTGCAAGCGTCCAACATTCCTGCTGAAAAAGTAAAGTAGTTCCCTTGCACAAGGGAACTTATTAGCTTCCAAACAATTCCAAAAGCCTGTCTTGGGGGAAGAATCCAGTGGGGTTTTACAAACTGTAAGGAATGTGTAATCATTGGCTGCCTTGGGGCAATTCTAGAAACAACATGCGGGTTTTACACAACTGGTTTCTCAAACTGGAAAGAGAAAGATCATAGTAAAAGAGGACAGTATTTGGGATGAATAGGATATTAAATGTAGTCTGTCTAGAAAAGTATCAGCTTTTTAAGTAAAGAGAAAATGCCGGTCATTAAATTCCAAATTAAATTCCCGAATCATTTCTACAGCTGTCCCTACACTTGACTTATCAGTGAATTCACAGGCAAAACTGTGCAAAGCCCAAAAATAATAATAACAATAATAATCAGTTCAAGGACCTTTAAGTGCCTGTCAAAGAACTAAAAAAGCACTTTTTAAAAAATATTTTCATATTCTCAGGACTTAACAAAAATCATCTCATTCATATTGTTTTAAATAATTGGCCACATTCCAGTCTGTAAAACACTTGTCAGTAAGAATTACGCAGTTAAATCTTTAGATTTGGGGGGATCCTCTTAACATTCTAACCCTACACACACACACACACACACACACACACACACACACACACACACACACACACACACATATATATACACAAGGCTAGAATCACCCTCCAGCTGATGGAAAACTTGCCCAGATGGGACATCAACTATTTTGAGACATAAAATTTTCATGAGGGGTGGGAAGATGACACTCTAGATATGAAAGCCAGTAATGCTGATTTCGGCTACATATTAATCCTTTATAGCTGACCTTTGCAAACTAGATACAGTGTAAGTCTGGGCTAAAGCACAAGGATGAGATATGAAGTTCAAATTCACCAAAACACAGAACACAGGGAAGACTATGGCCCCACAGATGGAACTGTGAGCAGGCACCAAACTTCTATTTTCTTTTTTTTTTTTTAATTTTTTATTTATTTTTGAGAGAGAGAGAGAGAGAGAGAGAGAGCGAGCGAGCATAAGCAGGGGAGGAGCAGAGAGAGAGGGAGACAGAGAATCTGAAGCAGGCTCTGTGTTGACAGTAGGGAGCCCAACATGAGGCTCAAACTCAACAGACCGCAAGATCATGACCTGAGCCAAAGTAGGACATTCAACCAACTGAGCCATCCAGGAGCCCCCAAACTTTTATTTTCTTAATGCCAGGGTTCTGAGGTAACTAAGAGGTTATCTGTCTACTAACCTGTCACTAAAGAAGATAATCAGGAGACACGAGAATTTTTCCAACAATCCCAGCAATAAATGATTTCGGTTTTCTAACAGCCAAGAATGCTATGGAAACACTGAAAAAGTAAGCCAAAGAAAATGTCCCTGCTTCCCTGGGCTTCTAGAAGCTTACACTAAACTTCTTGAGAACATGAGCCAAGTCTGAATTATGTCTTCCTCCCTTGATGCCTCACGTCGATAGCAATTTCACAATTTAAAAAAAATCTAGTGAATGTAAGAGTAAACAAAAGTTTTTTTCCATCACCCGCCGAGTTTCATGTAATCCTGGGTATCTGCAAAAGTTAGCATGTGGAGAAGGGTCAGACGCAGGGTAAACAGTATCTGTATTCTTCACCAAGTGATAAGAGGATCAGGAAACTGTTCTGCAAACATGTCCAAGCAGTCAATGTTCATTCTGTCCTCAACAGTGGAATGAAAAGAAGCTGTGACATCAGTAAACTTCCAGAGATGTTTTAGACTGTATGCTCCGAATTTAATTTTTACGTACACTTTTATTTTCTTCATAATGCATGGGGCTCTCCATGGGCTCTTCATGAACGTCAGCCCCAGTGTTCTTTCAGTATGCTCTGTGGATGAGGGCACTCACACATCCAGTGTTTTTCAGTTTTCCTTTAAAATGTCACAATGTCCTCAGCATCGAGGACAACTTCTAGCAAGTTATGTGAGATGATTTAAAATGCAAACTACCTGCACAACTGAAATAGTGTTTTAAAACACTAAAAGAATGAAGGCCTTAAGGTAAAATAAAAATCTGTACTCTAAGGACCCCGCCAGCAACACCTAACAAGAACACATTTCAATTTGCGGTATTTACAAAGCAAGATGGTTTTATTAAAACTGATTTATGTCTTCTGCCAAGTTCACTAAAAGCGAATTTCTAGATACAGCTTGAGTATGCACATTGTTTCAACACTTAATTACTATAGTTCCAACACGCTCTCTACTGCAAACCACACATTAGGTTCTAGAACGAAAGTGTCACTCTAGGGAGAAGGTAAGGACCTTCAGCACTTCCTACTTGTGTTTCTGAACCACTAGAACGAAAAGTCATTTCTTTCCATTTAACTGATCAAAATGATGTTTTCCTTCATTTCTGTGGTATCCACAGAAACAGAATGAAAAGCCTCCTGAAGGGCATTTAGACGGAATTTAATCTAATACATTGTTTTTCTTTATTTATTTTACTTCCACCGGTGTCTGATGCTCTATGTTATGCAGAAAATTAGAAAACCTCCGGAGTAACTAACTTCTCTACTCTTTGCTAGAAAACTTACTGCTCCATCATCTGTGTTCTGCCTTACGTGTGCCTAGGAAAGAGAAGGAAGTGCCTGTGTAAGTCTATGACCTCGAACTTCAGCCTCTCAACACTGTTGGCCAAGGGCTTGGGTGCCCCGTCCCCCCCACCGTGTTCTCTCCTGCTCTCCATAACACTGCTGCACATTTGCTCCTCCCCTCAGAACCTTCCCATCTTCCTCCCAGCATGCTTCCCCACCTTCTGCCCCTTCACAGAGAAAACAGAAGCCAGAGCTGAAATCCCATTAGCTCCCATCTGACTGAAAGTGCTTCCACCATTTCCTGCAGCCACAATAGAAGAGGAAATTCTACTCTTATTTGGGGATAATTCCTCTACCAAGCTTAGGATCAATTTCCCTCCCATCTTCTTGGGACACTGTTTCAACTTTCATGAGAATAGTTTTCAAATTCAGCTACTCCTTAGAATCACCTGGGCAGCTTTTAAAAATCTCAACATCAGGGGCGCCTGGGTGGCTCAGCTGGTTAAGTGTCAGACTTCTTTCTGCTCACGTCATGATCATGAGTTTGAGCCCCGTGTCGGGCTCTGCACGGCCAGCTCAGAGCCTGCCTCAGATCTTCGGTCTCCCTTTCTCTTTGCCCTTCCCTGGCTCTTGCTCGCTGGCTCTCTCTCTGTCAAAAATAAATAAACATTTTTTTTAACCCCAAGGTCAGCCATGCCCCATACCAATCACAGGGGAGCCTCTGTGGGTGCGACCCAACATCCGTATTTTTTGGAAGATTCCACATGCCTCCCGTGTGCAAAGCTGAAAACCGCTTTCCTCTGTCCTCTAAGAGTATTTAAATATTTGCAAGCCTCTCCCATCTTAAAAACACCCTCCCTCAATCCCACGTCCCTTGTAGGTACATTCATATTCCCTTTTCCTTCATGATGAATTTCTTAAAAGATGGGCCTATGTTCTTCGCTTCCTCACCTTCAGCTCCCTACTCCCCCCAGCTTATTCCAGCTTCTGCCAAACTGCCCTCCTGGTACCTGGTACCGCTTTCACCACAGCCCTCGGTGATGCCAATGCCAGCAGTCTCCCCAGTCCCACTCTCCATAATGTCCTTGACCACTCAGAGGTACGTTTCTTCTCATCCATGTTTCCTAGGTTTTTTCCTGGGAAACAGCATGCCCTTCTGGCTTCCACATACAATCTTTCTGTTTTACCAGTGACATCTTCTCTTATTATGCCTTTGAATATTTTTTGTTCCCATTTTTATTCACCTTTGAAAAATAAGCAAATATGTGAATATGTGATCATCTTTTGTCTTTCAGTGTTTTATCTTCAGGGAAATCATTTTTATCTCAGCTTTTTCCTTTACTTTTTGTGTTTTGTTTTTTTTGTTTTGTTTTTTGGTGGGAGGCTCTCAAGTCTGACCAGTATATCCCTTGATTTTACTGGTGTTTATTATGTTTTGTGGTTTCTAATGTGACTTTCATCTTTCAAATGGTTTAATTTTTCTCTCTCATTTCTTTACCAAGGCTGATCAGCTCAGTTTCTGTCTCCTTTCTTCCATTCTAGGTATCTTTTCCTTAAATGTTTTGTTTGTTTTGTAGAAAACCCAGTTATTATTCTTCCTTGAGACCAAGAAGGACTAGGAGTCAGAATGTGTCTTCTGTTTGCAAGATAATTTGCCTTCTGATATATACTCTTCCTCTGCCTTTGTCTGTGGTCCTTTCTTCTACAAGTTTGTACTCTCTTGCCAACGTGTGGTACTAACCAGAAAGCATCTGTGCTGAGATGAAGACAACCAGCTTGCCAAACAGTAACAGAAAAGAGGAGCAAGCTTCAAATCCAGAATGGACTTCCAAAACTCTCCCCCTCTGCTAACAACATCTTTGTACCCTGGGAGTACTTCATACTCAAGCTTTAGACATGACCCTCTTCAGCTTAGGCAAGAGAGTCATTGTAAATTAGAGAGAAGCCCCTCACGTCACAGGCTCTCTGTGTGGTGATCTCATGACCACCACTACCTGACCCCTCTTCCAGCCTCACACTGAGCAGTCCCCCACTTTTAGGATACTACACATTAAGGTGACACATGGGCACCATGGTGACCAAAGTAGGCACGCAGTTTGGGCACTCACCCCAACAGACTCGGTTCACCTAGACTTTGATGTTAATGGAGTCCCTAGAATTGTTCAGTGTACAACGTGCCTAATGCTACCTATTGGCTCTTCTCCTCAATCAGCTTCAACAAAGCTGCTACCTCAAGAGTCCCATCTCTCCTATCTTATCATTTTAGTGAAGCCATTTAATTGTATAGGCCCGAGTCTTTGAGAAATCTGTATCCTGCCCAAAATTTGAGGATTATGTAAGCTCACACCAGCTTCTCTTCTTTGGTCCAAATTTTGCTACATTTGGCAGATAGTCCTTATAGGTTGTGATTGGGGGTTGTAGCTATTTAGCAGGAGACAGCATTTTCTTATTTGTTTTTCCATTCTCTTTGTTCCTTTTGGGAGCTTCACACAGAAAAATGGAATAAAAATGCCTCTGCTCCACCATCTTTAACTAAGTCTTTGTTTAATTTTTAAACAGTTTAAACTAAGCCCAAATAAACATTTTTTAGTAAAGCAAACCAAATCCTAACTATCTCAAAAGTCTTATTAAGTTGATCAAATCATGAAAAAAAAAATGCTTAGCCTTCAATTCTGAATATTCAGAATATTTCCAAAGCCTGAACTCATTTCTAAAAGACAAATTATTTTTGCTATATTTTACTATGTTACCTTATATGCAAGTCATAAATATACATTTTGCTTTCTACTCAATAACAATCCCCATGAGAAAAGGCTCCCCCCATTTCAGTGACCACAGATTCCAATACTTATTGAACCTGAACTTCATTTTACAAAATGGATTCTTGAAAGATATGCTTGGGAAATTATGATCCTTACCAATGCCATGGATTAACTTTCATTTAACTTAATCCTGAATAAATTCAGGCTGAGTGCTTTATGGAGGGTAGGTTCTTCCCTGAGAAATTACATCTAAAACTTAACAGTGATGATTACAGATGACGACCTTCCTCTCTTCACCTTGCCAGGTACGAATGAAGCTTTTACAATCTCCGCTATTTGTGTATTTTGGAATACCAGCCAATATAAAATTCTAAGCTTGTCTCCATTTATGTTGTAAGTTTTTTATTTATTTGTTCCTTTTTTTAAAATCAGAACAAAATTAAACTACAGCAATCATAAGGACTTTCAAATGTCTAGCTTTATCTTCCACTCAGCTAGTACAACCTCAAATGTAAAAACCATGATCTAGCACAACGGCCAACCACATAGCATCCACTTAGAAATGGTCACTGAGTTTCTCTAAACCCATTACTTTCTTTTGGGAGAATACTTTAGAAATAATTGCTATATATTCCATATTATGATATACCTCATTTACACAACAGTGAAACATTCCTCTATTTCATAATGTAAACATTTACTTTGTACAAAGACAGCTGTCTAGGTATAAAAACATTCAGATAGGCTATCATATATTTTTTTCTAATTGAGAGTGACAAAATGAAGAGCTGCTAAATTATGACCCCTCAGAAGCCAGAGTTACATAGTCAGAAGGAAGGGGCGAGGTGGTGGGGGGGAGGTCTGGGCAAAGCAGCTCTCTCAGGACCAAAGCACATGTCCTGCTAATGGAGGCAAGGCAGGAAATGCAACCTGACAAGTGTTCAGAGACTGAAGCAATATTCCATCAAGTGGTTTTAAATTCAGTTCCACGCAAGTCAACTCAGTTTTTCCCGGAGATTCTACCAGACATTTAGCTAGTGTGTATATAATTACCTGTCTCTCTGAATCGGGGGTGGGGAGAGGCAAACAGCACAAGTAGGGGCAAAGTGATTACAGAAGAGAACCAACTAGAGGACCTGATGTAATAGGGAGCTAAGACCCAGAGATCCACTCCAACACTGAAGATTTTCTATTGCATTTTAACATCTTCGAGCAACAGATGTTTTGTTTCAAATCTAAAGGGCATCCCCTTTGGTTTTCTCAGAAGATTGAGAGCAAATATGTAATGTCCTTATTCCTGATGGAAGATTTCCCTTCTTCATCATCTTTCTCAAGATCACTGTAGGATTCTCAGTGTGTATTACAATAACCAATCAAGTTACTCGTCATACCACGACGCATCCTTAGAATACAATCTTCAGAATTCATTTAGGGTGCTTAATAGCTAAAATTCCTTGGAAGAGGTCCAAGATAGAACTATTCTATACAAGCTTCAGCTCAGTCTTGAAATGATAACGATATTGCCATATGCAAAGAATAGCACATGATTTCTTCAGCCAGACCTCTATAAAGTCTCATGTACCCAAACAGAAACACAGACCAGACTGCTACATGAATGTTACACGAATGCTTTTATAGATCACAGTTCTTGCTTTCTCTGCTTCTACTGGATATATCTTTGCTACTTGATTCACCAATCGATTAAGGTGAAAGACAATTGCTAATAACTATGTTCATGATCAGCTACAGAGAAATACACATCTTCTCTGTTCCACAGTTTGACTTCATAACATCAAGCATGCTACAACATAATTCTTTCCAGAGGCTGAAAATATAGCTTGAGCAAAGTTTTTAAAGAGAGAAAGTGGGAGAGTGAGAGAAAAATCTATACATAGTAAGCTATTTATCTTATCGCAAACTTTTTTTTAAATTATTTTTTAATGTTTATTTATTTTTGAGAGAGACAGAGACAGAGCATGAGTAGGAGAGGGGCAGAGAGAGAGAGAGAGAGAGAGAGACAAAGAATCTGAAGCAGGCTCCAGGCTCCAAGCCGTTGGCACAGAGCCCGACACGGGGCTGGAACCCACAAGCCATGAGATTACGACCTGAGCCGAAGTCAGACGCCCAAGTGACTGAGCCATCCAGGCGCCCCTTATCACAAACTCTTTACAGGTACACCATCCAATATAATAGCCTCCAGCCACACATGTCTCTTGATACCTGAAGGGTGGCTAGTCCACACTGAGATATAAATATAAAATACACACCACATTTTGAAAGCTTAGTTAACATTAATCAATTTTATAATGATGACAGGTTCAAATTATCATATTTTGGACATTCAGGTTAAATAAAACATTAAAATATATGATTAAACTACAGTAAAGCTTTTAACTTTTTTAAATGTGACTACTAGAAAATGTTACCTTTTAATTGTGGTTCACATTATATTTCTACTGGACAGTGTGGGTTTTATAGACTAATGTTGAAGTAGTCAATGAGACAATTCAACCATCTATTAGATCAAAAGAAGGTAGGGGCGCCTGGGTGGCGCAGTCGGTTAAGCGTCCGACTTCAGCCAGGTCACGATCTCGCGGTCTGTGAGTTCGAGCCCCGCATCAGGCTCTGGGCTGATGGCTCAGAGCCTGGAGCCTGCTTCCGATTCTGTGTCTCCTTCTCTCTCTGCCCCTCCCCCATTCATGCTCTGTCTCTCTCTGTCTCAAAAATAAATAAATGTTAAAAAAAAAAAATTAAAAAAAAAAAAAGAAGGTATAAGATAACGTGCATGGTCTCCCTAACTCTCCTGTGGGTGTTGCAGCGGGAAGAAACAGCACAGCTGTCCATCAGGAAGGTTTTACTGGAACAAAAGATTCAGCTCCTCTCCTTCAGCCTCATTTCTGACATTTAACTCTTGCAAAAATGTCCTCCACTTTGCTGCTTCCTGCTGGGAAACTTTCTAGGCAAACAGTGATCCAGTGTTCTGGGAAGCAAGCACAGACTTCATAGATCAGGGGAGCTATGGCAATCACCACTGCTCTACAAACGCTGGGATCCAAACAGGTATGGGAATGGCAGACACCTGAGGAATTCATGAAATTCTCTCAGGTTGAATGCAAACAGGACATTGGCACAAATCAGGCCACCCACGCAACACCCAAGCTACACGTGTGGTTCTCATCCTACAGGACTGCGGCCAAACAGAGGCCTTCTTTCCATGGGATTAGTTACCACAAAGGGGTGGGGAAATGGGCTATGCTAAATTCTAGCACTAAGCCTACTCAAGCTGTCCACTGCTTCCATTGCTTCCCATCTTCCTGCCCTGGCTTCCCGAGATTTCTACAACTAGAAACTCCTGTAGGTCATAGGGCACTCACAACATGGCGCTTGGGCACTCTCCAAAATACGTTGGGGGCAGCAGATGTGGCATTTTCATGGAAGAGTTTCAGGATACACATACATTCATTCATCCAACAAATACTTAAAGAGCAGAGCTCCTAATGTGTGCCAGGCATTGTTCTAAGACATCTGGCACAAATGATCAAACGAGAGAGACGGAGATCCTCTGTTTAACCAGGTAGACAGATAATAAACAAGGAATGTAACAAGAGTTAATTGTGTAGACTTCTAGAAGCTAATGAATGGTAAGCAGAAAAGACGCAGAGTGGGTTAAAGATCAGGAAGGCTTGGGACTGAGGGTGCAGTAGCTATACTGAGAGGCTCAGAAGGTGGGGTTTACATAAAGCCCTCTAAACATAAGGAAGCGAGTGGAGGGCGCATACGTGGGGGTGGGGGGGGGTAGTTAGAGACAGCCATGTGGGGAAGTGCGGCTGACGTGTCCACATACGGAAAGGAGGCCAGTGTGGCAGCTGTCAGCTGGGTGGGAGGCTGAGTGACAGGGCACAGAGGGAACAGGGACAGACCAGGCAGGATTTGGGAGCCACTGGGAGGACTTCAGTTTTCATTCTGAGATGCGAATCTGCCGGAAGAGTCTAAGCAAAAGAATGATTTGCTCTGAGTCCTCTCTGAACCAACCACCCTGTCTATTATTCTGGATGTTGTAGGGGTCAAGGGTAGTAGAAGCAGAGACTATTCAACAAGTACTGTGGCAATTAGAAGCCAAATACCAGCAACTAAGACAACGAAAAATAAGAATCATGCTTTCTGATCTGGTCTGAGGGAGGAGAGCCATAGAGTGGGAGACGTGGGGGAAAGCCCATCTTGCCCAGGACAGAAAATGGTGTCGTTCTGACTCACAGGTGGTGAGTTCGAGCCCCGCGTCAGGCTCTGTGCTGACAGCTCAGGGCCGGGAGCCTGCTTCGGATTCCGTGTCTCTCTCTAGCCCTCCCCAAGTCATGCTCGCCCTCTCTTTCTCCTTCTCTCTTAAAAATACACAAACGTAAAAAAAAAAAAAAAGATGCTTTAAGGACAGTTTTATTTTCCCTTTTTTAGGAAACAAAAATTTTCTCCAAAGGCAAACAAATGATAACAACAATAGAAACAGAAAAAGATGAACACAAATGACCCTGGGAATTCCAACCAGATTTAACATTTTGTGTGGATTGCCTTTAGATTACCTCTAGCAGGAAAATGTGACCATGTAAAGAAAAAAAAAATTATCTGTATAAATAAACATTAATACAGAACTAATTTTCTTAGTTCTCATTTCACTGAATAATTATACCTTTGGGCTAACATGAATAATTTATTAAGTAGCATGCAGTTTATATGTAGCCCTGCAACTTTTTGCCCTCATTATACAATCATTCGAAATCATTCTAGGGTAAACTATGGCTGAAAAGTGACTTTCATGCAAATGTCCTTTTCCTATTAGTCTAGGGATAGTTAACTAAGTGTCTCTTTAGGTTAACAAGAGATATTCAAAAAGCTATTTAAAATTGTCTGAAATATGTTCGAGAATTCATTAAAGTTCTAAAATACCAAATTTCCTTCTTTTGGTTAGATTATGCACACTAATCCTTAGCTCAATTAAGCTTATCAGGAAGGTGAAACCATATATGTGCTTCCTGGTTTCTCTACAGCTATCAAAAGTAACCTACTAAAACCATTGTTACAATAATGTCCTCCTAAAACAATTCAGTCTTGGCGGCTTGGGATGAAAGGACCTCAGAGAGTTCCACTTCCCATTAAAATTGTCTCCATTTTTAGCTGTGACAATAAGCCCAGGTGGAATGAAACACCAATACATTAATCCTCAGAGGTGACCTGTTTTTAGATAAGTTTCCCATAGCGAAGAATACTGAGTGGTCCTTCTCTTTTCTCCTTCACATACTCTGTTACATTACAGCGCATCACAAAATGGTAATCTAATTACGACAACTATTAATTATGCTCGTGATTAATTTGAAATACCTGACACCAAATGTAAATGGTACGGTGAGAGACAACACATAGTCTTAATGAAATTCTAACACCTGAAAATGCTCGGCATCATTATCAGTCAAGTGGCTGCTAAATTCCCTCTCAGCTGAGCATATTAATAGAGTTGGCCCCTGGTATTGTTTACTAAAAATGTGCTTCAATAACAAAACAATTAGTGTGTACCTGAACTGTGGCCTGGAACGGCAGACTCATTTCCCCTAGGAGTCTCTCAGGCCACCCCTAAAATAAAATAATTAGTCCCTGGCTTTTGACTTGCTCTGAATACCTTCTCACCTACCCCCACCCCAACACCCACCCACTCCCTCAAAAAGTCTACCAATTGCCTTGGAATCTCCAAATACAATAAGGTTTAGCAGCCTTTAGAAAACCGCCATGCAAATTGTTTATATTGGTTATAGTGGTGGGGGGGGGGGGGGGAGGAGTTGGTTGAGTGGTTGAGGAAGATAAATAAAAACAAGAAAGAAGGCTTAGCCCAAAACACCAGGGCCCTGGTCTGAAGACCATATTCCCAAGATAAAAGATGGATGAGTGTAGGATCAGAGAAAAACCATCTGCTGGGTATCCAGAAGATTCAGCCTAGGACTACAGAGGATGGAATTAAATCTGTATGACAATCCTGAGAGCTAGGACAAAGTGTTCTGAAGATTATGTGGGCACAGGAGCCTCTCCCTTAATTAAACTAAAATAGAATTATTGACCAAAGCGCAAGGCTGCCCCAGTGTTTATCCTAGCAAGAACACACCCTGGTAACCCTAGCCTGTTCGGGTAGTTACAGGGGAAGGCACAGGCAATACAGATAGGAGCAGTATTATTGGTCTCGCTTGGGTTTTCCCTCCCACCTACTTTTCCATTTCCCCTGTGCAAGCAAGAATCCAGTTTTTGTTCTGGGAAGGGAAGGGACCAGAAGGTAAAGAAAGGGAAAAGAAACAAGAAATCAAAGGGGAGGAAGGGAATATACATACTCAGGGGCAAAGGGTGAAAGAGAGACAAAAGGAATGTTGAATCCAGGAATAAGCATTTTTTAACCAAACTTTCATTAGTAGCTTTGCCTCTTCAGGTGTTTTAAATCAAAACACTCTTGATTTAATGAAATGTATCTTAATGATATATATTTGAAATATCTTATGGCATGTCTTTCTCCTAAGATCAAAACACACCATTTCCATCAACTAACCTCATTGTTTGAATCTAGTAGAATATTTGCCACCTATGTTCACAATTAGCAAAAGTTAAATAAATCTGCTCTATAAAACCCTGATTCGAGTATGGGAAGGCTAAGCATACGCATCCAAGGAAAAACTACAAAGATCCTAATTTCAATGCACTTTTAAATTATGATACCTTCAAAAAGCAGCAGATTGCTGGAAGACAGCAGGAGGGATAATTTGGTCTCCCAACTTTGAAACACTATTAAGGCAGAAGCCAAGTTCTCTACATAGTATGTCTGATCAAATGTACAAGTTAGTAAATAAAATGCAAACAAATAACTATTAAAATGAAACTCTAAACATCTTAAAAATCTAGATCAGCTAAAATAAATTCATAAATGTCCAATATCTCAAAGGAAAGCTCATTGGTTGAGATTCTGAGAATGTAATACATATACATACATACATGGGAACACCAACAATTAGTTGGAAAATTAGTTGGGAAAATTAGCTGGCTGACTGAAAGTCTTTTCTATCCAAACATAGAGGTTGAGGAAAGGTGATAATAGCACCTACTTACTCATCAGTCTAAAGGTATAAAGAGGGAACCCTGGGTGGCTCAGTCGGTTGGGCGTCCGACTTCAGCTCAGGTCATGATCTCGCGGTCCATGAGTTTGAGATCCACGAGTTCAAGCCCCGCATCAGGCTCTGTGCTGACAGCTCAGAGCCTGGAGCCTGCTTCGGATTCTGTGTCTCCCTCTCTCTGGCCCTTCCCCTCTCACATTCTGTCTCACTCTCTCTCTCAAAAATAAACATTAAAAAAAAATTTAAAGGTAAAAAGAAAATCCACCTTCAATGGCAAAGTAGCTACATGCATGAGGGGACTCCTCCCAGGAAATACATTCACTCTCTTATTGCTATCTTGGTGAAGCTACAAAATTTTTATCTCCAACTTAGACCTCTCTCACAGACACCAGCCTATAGGTCTAATTGCATACTCAGTGTCTCCACTTAAATACCTGTTTGACCTGTCAAATTTAAAATGCCCAAGCCAAACTCTTAATATTCCCCATCACACATCATCTCCCAAACCTGTTCTTCCCATGGTCTTCCACAGCTCAGTTAATGGCAACAACATCAATCTACCTGCTCACGCCAGACAATGGAGTCACTCTTGACCTCGTCTACTCCTAAGTGAAATCAGCCATCTGTCACCAAGTTCTACTGTTTCTACCTTTAAATATATATCCAGAGACTGATCACTCCTTTTTACCTCCATTGTTACCAGCTAATTCAAGCAACTATCAACTCTTGCATTGAACATTTCAATAGTTTCCTAATGGGTCACTCTGTTTCCACCTTTGTCCCGGTACAGTCTAGTCTATAAAAAGCAGCCAGACTGACAGAGTGGTTCTTTTAAAAAGTAAGTCAGACCATATGACACCATGGCTCAAAACTCTTCAATGGCTTCCCATGTGCAAGTAAAAGCCATACCATGTCCTACAAGACTGGAAATGATTTGTCCCTGTTCCATTTCTGAACCCCCCTCCTGCTACTCTCCTCCACCCTCACTTTGATTCTGCCTCTCTGCTTTCATAATTCACCCTAGCCAGGTTCTCTCTTCTGTCTGGCATATTCTTTCCCCAGACAATCTACATGGATCCATCTCTAACTTTGTTCAAAGGTCAGGGAGGCCTTACCTGACCACACTATTTACTGGTACAAACCACCCACCCCCACCAATGCTCCTTTGCTGCCTTTCTCTGCCTTACTATTTTTTTTCCACAGCATTTCTCCCCATCTCACATACAATCTTACTGTGGCAGGTTGTCTTCTAAAAATACAGCTCCAACAATACATCCAGACCCACATGTTCCTGTAGAACCCTGGCATTCCCCTATCAAGAGGTGGAGTCTATATGCTCTCCCTTGAACCTGGGTGGGCCTTTGCGATGGCCTCCACTAACACAGTGTGGTAGAAGCGGCTCTCTGTGATTTCCAAAACTAGACCATAAAATGCAATGTAGCTTCCGCCTGGCTCTCTTGGGATACTTGTTCTTGGATTCCAGCCACCATGCTGCAAAGAAGGCCAAGCCACATGAAGAAGGCTCATATGGAGAAAGTCCAGCTGAGAGCCAGCACCAACTCGTCCACCAGGAGTGAGTCACCTGAAAGCACCTACTGGGGCCCAAGCCTGTGGATGTGGTGCCCACACAGTCACACAGGGACCTGCGCTCACCAGGGCTTGCACTTGGGGTTTAACGCTCTGGGCTCAGTCTTGAACTTCCTAACAATTTTACTTTTGAATCTGTATTCTGCATGTGAAACCTGATGGGACAATGGAACATGAGCTGGGGACCTGGAGCCTTGACCCCTTTGGGGTCCTTCATCTGTGGGACAAGTTCACGGTTGACCGTTTCCCCAACCACTGGCTCACCTGCCCACTCCCACCCAGTGACCGCTGCCTCCTGTGCCCCAGGCAGGGCCCTGGGTGCAAACACAGGGAGGGCATCCTGTGATGTTTCAAGGTACAGCACGGCAGAAGCCATCCCCATCCTGAGCTGGTGGCCGTGGTGGCTATGACAAGTGACTTGATGTGGACAAGCCCTCTTCCACCCTCGATCCAGGGACCAAGCACATCCTGCATGGAGGCTAAACTCCCCTGAGCACCACCAGTGCACCACAGGTTGCGATCGGTGGGCCCAAGAGAAGGGGGAAAGCCTGCCTTGACTTCCCCACCGTGGGCTGGGACATGAGGCACCCATCCCAGAGCTGGAAGCTGGTGGGCTGCATGTGCTGAGTGACAAGGCAAGGCCCCCAGCTGCTGGTGAGGGTTTGCACTGCTCAGCAAGTATTCCCAAGTCCGAGGGAACTCATCATCACAAAGCAAATAGAGAACACCATGACATGTTCAGAAAGAGTCCAGAGAAAGGAGGAAAAAATGTTCTGTATTTTAATACCTTTAACAGCCCTTTTTTCTGTTCTTCCAACAAGGGGCTCCTGGTTTTCATTATGCCTTGGGCCTGCTGCAGCCTTCATGTGAACTGCCCCAACAGATGCCCCCTGGAGCCGAGACGAGCCTTCCCCAAGGGCCCCCACCCAAACTGCAGATTCCAGAGCAAGAGAAATGGCTGTTAGGCTTTTTAGTTGCTGAGTCTGAGGGTGACAGTTGTGCAGCAAAAGCTAACTGGAACACTCTCGTTTGGCTGTCTACCTCCTGACTCCTGCCCCTGCCACAGGCATGCACACACATGCTCTGTGAAGGAAGTGATTTTGAGAGTGTATTCCTCACGGCTGTGTCCCCAGTACCTAGAGCAGTGCCTCACACCTAGCAGTTGCCCGAGTAAATACTTGCTTGCTCAATGAACTGAGATCCATTCTGAGCAAATTTTATCTTTAGATGGGGCCATACATAAGCAGGTGACCAGTACAGGAAAACTTTACTAGCTTAAAACACTGAGGGAGTAGTTGGAAGGTGTGCAGTGCATGCCTACTGATGGCCAGTGTGCCTGGGAAGGCTGTGGTCCTTCCCCATGGCCATTAGTGGCGTGGTGGTTCTGGGAAGAGGGCACCAGGTCAGCACCCCGCAGACCACACTGCCTTTCCTCACGCTCACCATTCACTTACCCCCCAGAATACAGCGTCCTGGCCTGTGATCACCCTGCCCGTTGCACAGTCCCACAGGGAGGAGCAGAGGACATAATGCATTTATTTTGCAAACACGGACAACACGTCTACCAAATGCAAAGTATTCCTGGCCATTAAAGGAAGTGAAAACATGAATAAGACATGGTCCTTAGCATTAACCTTTTATTAAGATTATATACGTTAACATGCTTGGCAAAGTATATATTGCCACTTGATAACAAAACCATTAACGACAGTAATGAGCATCATTCACACGTTTTCTATGACGCCACATTGCCCCTCATCCTCAGACGCCACTCAGTATTTATCCAACTAGAACAAAGAAGGTATACAGCAGGAGTCTACCAGGAGTACCAGATGCTGGCAGTGTAAGTGGTTTTCCATGTAGCAGGAGCTACAAATCTGCAGTAGGAACACGCTCACCTTTCCACAGGATGATGGGATCTTTCTGGACCACCCAGCTCAATTCTATCCATGACTTCATTCTCATGAATGGTTGGGTGAAAGACATTCTTCTGACCAAGTATGGGTTATGTTTCCATTTACTAGCCTGGAAACTGGCGAGAGACACATTTCTCCCTCTTCTTGGCACATTCGTTGTCACTGCCTTTCCAAGGACTCTTCCCGACCTTTCCCTACTGAGAACTCAGTCCGGGCCAAGATCTTTAGAGCAGCAAACTCGTTGGCAAGAATCCCACATGAGCGTCATGAATGGCCCACAGATGTAGCTGATGCAAGAGACAGAACCAACTGCCAATCTCGGGTCTTCTTTTCTCTTGGAGGAATTCAGAAACTGAACCACATCTGTAATGAGAGCTTCGAAAAGCCACATTGGTGCCACATCTTTTCATTTCTCATGAAAAGAAAAACAGCTTTTTAAAAATAAAACCATTGCAAAAGCACCAATCGTTTCTGGAACAGATCTCTCCCTTTGCCTCCTCGTGCCTCTGCCCTGTGCAAAGACCGTCTGTTTTCCTGTACAGATTTTCTCCTGTTGCCCCAGTGATTCATCCCACCATGAAGCTGACTTGGGCATGTTAGAAAATGACTCTTCTGTGGTCTCAGCAAAGCCAGCGGGCTCTCCTCAAGGGTAGGACAGAACTCAGGCTCTCCTTGAGCTGTGTACCTGGCAAGGTTAGGTTTCCAGGTGTTTGGATAAATCTAACATTGTGCTTAAGAATTCTGCCTGAACTGGGGCACCTGGGTGGCTGAGTCGGTTAAGCATCTGACTTCAGCTCAGGTCATGATCTTGCAGTTCATGAGTTCGAGCCCTGCGTTGGGCTCTGTGCTGACATCCCAGAGCCTGGAACCTGCTTCAGATTCTCTGTCTACCTCTCTCTCTCTGCCCCTCCCCTACTCACACTCTGTCTCTCTCTCTCTCTCTCTCAAAAATAAACAGTAAAAAGAAAAGAAAAAAAAAAAAGAATTCTGCCTATCCCTGGACATCCCTGCGAAAGCTCTGGGGCTTCTCCTTATAAGCCTACCTTCTATGGGCTCTCTGTTATCTGCTCTCTTGCATCCAAGTGCAGCACCTTCTGGGGTCTACTGGCACCCTCTAGAAAGCTGGGTGGAGAAAAAACTCTTCCAGCCACGCTGTCTAAAGACCCCTCTGAACCCCACAAAATGAGGAAACGTGACAGACAACTTTAAAATGAGGCAAAAGAGTCAAAATCATTGACCTTCTGGAACAATCTAAGGCTTCTTCCTGAGAATAAGGCAGTCTGCAAAGACTGAGTCATTTTCTTTGGTACAGGGCGTCTCCACTCGCCTATCCACACCTGGGTTTTCACTGTCCACAGAGTACCACAAGGTCAGAAAAAAATCCACGCGTCCCAAATGTGAAAAAGATTATTCCACGAGGCTGCTCTGTGAAGAACGGACGTGTAAGTGCCACACGAGGAAGATGGGAGAACAGGAAGAATAACCGATCGGTGACCTGCCTGCCATTTACTGAGTAGCTACTGACTGCCAAGCACTACTGTAGGTTCTGGAATGTCAGCTAAGTAACCAAGGCCCTTCCTCACTTGGAAATTTCTCTCCACTTAGAGGAAGGAGAGACAGGTGACAGGTAAGGAAACAAATAAACAAGAAACTTCAGGTCATAGGCAGAAAACACATGGAGGTAAGGGAAATGATGCTGTAGACAGCGCGGTCAGGGAGGGCCACCATGTATTCACTCAGTCAATAAATATTTATTAGTTTCCTCAGTGCCAAGCATTGTTCTAGACCCTGAGAATTTAGAAGTCAGTTTGGAGAAGGCAAAGAGCAGAGATGCCTGAATTCGTGGACTCACATTCTACCAAGAGACAAACAAAATAAAGAAAATATTTAATACGTAAGATGGAAAAGAGGCTGTGGAAAAAGTAAAGCAAAGGAGGGGATAGGGAGTATGTGTGTACTTGCAATTTTAAATAAGGTCACCTTTAAATAAGGTCACCTCATTAGCAACCAAGTGCCATTTGAATGGAGATTTGTGTATAGAAACACTGGCCATCTGAAGAGCTATAGGCAAAGCTCCAAGCAGAAAGACAGGAAGTACAAAGGCCCTGAGGCAGACACAAAATTAGAGGGTTAAAGACTAGAAATGTCATCATGGTAACCGAAGCACAGAGAATAAGAAGGGAAGGAGACAAAGCCAGAGAGGTAACCAATGCAAAAACTCCTGGAAACCAAAGCAAGGTAGCCAAAAGGGAGAGAAGATACAGCTTCTGCAGATATTCGCTGTTCCACCTATTTAGAGGAAAACTTCACATGAGATAAACAGCACATTCTCATGCCTTCAGCTCTTCGTTAAGTGAATCAAATAAGAAACTGAGGACCCACAATGAGTAAGACACTGTGTGCTCCACTTTTCCTGGAAGTCTTCTCATACTTCAGGTCCAACCTCCCATCCTACCAATATAAAGTCTTTACAAGGGAGGAGAAAACAAGCACTCGAGACAACAGTAAGTGTGCAAACCTACTAAAACTGGTGATGGGGATGTCAGAAATAAGGAAGTAGATTGGGGTGCCTGGGTGGCTCAGTTGGTTAAGCGTCTGACTCTTGATCTCGGCTCCGGTCATGATCTCACAGTTCGTGGATTTGAGCCCCAGTCAGGCTCCATGCTGACATCCTGGAGCCTGCCTGGGATTCTCTCCCTCCCTCTCTCTCTGCCCCTTCCCTGTTGGCTCTCTATTCCTCTCTCTCTCAAAATAAATAAACATTAAAAAAATTTTTAAAGAAATAGGGAAGTAGAGAGGCCCATTGATTCAATCCAAGTCTGAAACATAAATCCCTGAAAAACATCTGCCTAAATCACTGAGCATTTCTGCCATCCTCTGCACTAAGCTGATGTACTTTTTAAGTGTATATGTTTAAGAAAGCAAGCTACCTTTTTCAGAAGGTCTCAAAGTTTTAAATAGACACTCAGGCCTCCTAGGAATCGTTCTGGAGATAAAGAGGCAAATCCTGTGTAGCTACATTTGAGTCACCCCGCAGCTCAGTACAGCATTCAAGGATAAACAGCAGCCATCAGGGTCCTCTTCCCAAAGGAATACGACTAAAAATCGTCATTGTTCTTTCCTGGGAAAGAGGCTTCCTGATAAACACGCAAGCCCAAGCTGGCGTGAACAAAACACAAATGCAACACCTTTTTGTTTCATGGCTGCTTTTTTGAGGACTGCTTCATGAAAATTTCAGTCCATCGTGAAGGATAGCCTGCACAAGGCCAGCATATAATTAAAACTGTAATGCTCCTGTCACGGCCAAGCTCATGTAAAACCCACTGTGTAATCTGACCAGAACCTAGCATATGAAATGAGTAATGGAGCTCATATGTGTATTCTGTCATTCTGTATTACTGCTGTGTAAAGAAAAGAAGATGCAAACAGTTAGTGATGAGCGGGGTGAAAGAGGGAAATGAAAATGTCAAGAGCAGGAAGAAACTGTTAAATGGCACCAAATGCCCAGGCGGGGTGTTTGTCTGCCCATGTGCTGCCTGTCTCCCTCAATCCATCACCAGAAAGGACAAGCCACCTCAGGAGGAATGAATGTCCTAAGTCGGAAGGATGGAGAGGGCTGCCTTCTCTGACTGCCTACGGCAACAGCATGCCTGCCCTAAACTGTCAGTTTATGGGTTTCACTATCATCTGGATGCTGTCAATGGGAGATCCAGAAATAGCGCACAAGGACCCTGGCCTTCAAACCGAGCCGACAATTTGGGAGGCGCTCAGAGGGTAAGAAGGGTAATTTTCAGCATCTTTTAATGGAACGGTAAATGGACAGGGATGCAACTATCTCCTAGAAATCTTTCGTTCGATTAAGAATCCTAATGTTAAGAATTCATGAATTAACTAGTCAGCTCTTGTTTTAAAACAACAACAAAAACCTCTCTGTTATATGATTTATATGAAACAAGAGGAATGGAAATTGAAGGCTTCCAGAATCATCCATAAAATCTATGTTTCAAAAATAAACAAAATTTACAACAATAAGGTGGTTTAAAAAAAAAGGTTAAAAATCAAACCTTTGGCAGAAAGGGCCACCCCGTAGGGGCGTCTGGGTAACTCAGTCAGTTAAGCATCCTACTTCGGCTCAGGTCATGATCTCACGGTTCGTGGGTTCAAGCCCCGCATCGGGCTCTGTGTTGACAGCTCAGGGCCTGGAGCCTGCTTCACGTTCTGTGTCTCCCTCTCTGTCTGCCCCTGTCCTGCTCATTCTCTCTCTCTCTCTCTCTCTCTCTCTCTCTCTCTCAAAAATAAACATTAAAAAATTTAAGAAAAGAAAAGAAAAGAAAGAAAAGAAAAGAAAAGAAAAGAAAAGAAAGAAGGAAGGAAGGAAGGAAGGAAGGAAGGAAGGAAGGAAGGAAGGAAGGAAGGAAGGAAGGAAGGAAGGAAGGAAGGGCAGGCCACCCTGTGACAGAAAAAGCAGAAAAAGTCGGGCCAGTAAGAAGCAGAAAGATTCCCAATGGAAATGGAAGGAACACGGAGGTAGGACAGTCCACATTCTCTGGGGAGTAGTCAAAGCCCGGGGCAAGACCACAAGATGCCCCACAAGATAAAGCTGTTGCTACCACAATCAGACTACTCCCCTCACAAGGAGAAAAAGTGCTGGACAGAAGAGAAAACTTCTTTCACAAGGGAATCCCCTCCCTGACTAAGGAAACAGGAAAAAACCAAAACCTTTTCCTCCTTCTCTCAGAGAAGAAGGAATACAGAAGAACCCAATCATCTGGGGGTGGGGGGCGGGCAGGGAGAAGGCAGATGACCAAATGGCCAGAGAACAGAATGAGTACACCTCCAAAAAGGTTCTTAATGTATGTTAAGGTATTTTCATCAATCATGTTCCTGATTAGCACTTCTGCTAGCAAAACAAAGAATTTGTTCTCTTTCCACTGTAGCACTGAATTCTTCAATGTGGTAATGGGGCTGGTGGGGAAGGGAAACGAGAAGGGAGGATATTTAATAATACCCCATATTAATGATTCAATTATCTCAGGTAGCTGGTTTTACTCAGATTACTTCCAGTATGTGAGTTATTTCAAAAACTAGCCTAACTGTACTATTTTGTTCTTTAGGCCCACGTGATTTTTTTTCAGTGTGTTTATTGCTGTTTTAATTAATAGACTTTACTTTTTACAGCAGGTTTAGGGTTACAGATTGAGCAGAAAATACAGAGAATATGTACCTGTTTCCTCTCCCATCCTCCACCCTGAGTTTCCCCCCATTATTACACCTTGCACTGGTGTGGTACATTTGTTACAACTGAGGAACTAATACTGATACACTATTATTAACTGAGTCCATAGTTAACCCTAGCATTCACTTTGTGTTACACAGGTCTGTGGGTTTTGTCACATGCATAATGTCATACATCCACCATTAGGACAGTCTCACTGTCCTAAAAATCCCCAGTCATTTCTCCCCCCATTCCCAACCCCTAGTAACCACTGATCTTTTTGTCTTTGTTTAAATTATGATCAAATATACATAATATAACCCCAGAATTCTTTTCACTTTACAAAACTGAGACTCTACACCCATTAAGCAATAACTTCCCATTCCTTCCCTTCTCCCCCTAGGCCCTGGCAACTACTATTCTACTTTTTTTTTTTTTTGAAAGAGAGAGAGAGAGAGAGAGAGAGAGCGAGAGAGCAAGCGGGGGGAGGGGGGCAGGGAGAGGGAAAGACAGAATCACAAGCAGGCTCCACACCCAACATGGCATGACCTCATGAAAGGCTTGACCTCATGACGCTGGGATCATGACCTGAGCTGAAATCAAAGTCAGATGCTTAACCAAGCCACTCAGGAGCCTCACTATTCTACCTTTTGTCTCTATGAATCTGACTACTCTACGTCTCTCATATAGGTGGAATTATATAGTATTTTTCTTTTTGTGTCTGGCTTATTTCACCTAGTATAATGCTTTCAAGGTCTATCCATGTTGTAGCATGTGTTAGAATTTCCTTCCCTTTTTAAAACTGATGATTTCATTTTATGTATATACCATTCTGTTTACCCATTCATCTATCAACGGGCACTTGAGTTGCTTCTACCTTTTTATGTATTTTGAATAATGCTGCTATGAACAATAGTGTACAAATATCTCTTCAACACCCTAATCAACTCTTTTAGGTATATACCCAGAAGTGGGATTCCTGCATCATATAGTAATTCTACTTTTAGCTTTTTGAGGAACCTCCATACTGTTTTTCATAGTAGTCACACCATTTTATATCCACACCAATAGTGCACAAGGGCTCCAATTTCTTCACATTCTTACCAACACTTGCTATTTTATTTTGATTTGTTTTTATTTTTTTGGACAGTCATTGTCTTAATGGACATAAGGTAATATTAATTGTTTTACTGCCTCTATAAGGTTGCCTCTTCCAGAATGTCAAATAATTGGAATTATATGGAACGTAGAGTCATATGCACTTAAGGAACATGCATTTATTGCTGAATAGTATTATGTTATATAAATCACAACAGTTTCTTTATCCATTCATCTACTGAAGGATACCTTGGTTGTTTCCAATTTCCATAATTCAGCAATTATGAATAATAAAGCTGGTATGAACAGTCATGCATGAGTTTGTACGGCCGTAAGTTGCCAACTCACGCCGAGGGGCACAACTGTGGAGTCATTTGATACGACTGTTCAGCTTTGTAAGGAACTGCCACACTGGCTTCCACAGTGGTTGCACCATTTTGCATTCCTGCCAGCAACGTAGGAGATTTCCTGTTGTTCCACAACCCTGATAGCCTTTGGCATTATTTTGTACCTGAGCCATTCCGATAGGCGTGTGATGGTACCTCTGCTATTTGCAATCCCCTAGTGACATATTATATTGTCCAAGCATCTTTTCAAATACTCATTTTCCATCTTAGTATCTTCCATGGTCAGGTGTCAATTCAGATCTTTTCCCACTTTTCCACTGGATTGTTTGTTTTCTTCTGGTTGAGTTTTTAGAGTTCTTTGTATACTTTGGATGCTAGTCCTTTATCAGATATGTGTTTTGCAAATACCTGCCCCTAGTCTGTAGCTTGTCTTTTCATTCTCTTAAAAGAATGTTGTTCTGCAGAACAGAAGTTTTTAATTTGAAAAGAAGACCAACTTATCAACCTTTCATTTCGTGGATCGTTTTTCTGTTATTGTATCTAAAAAGGTATCACCAAATCCAAGGTCACCTACATTTTCTCCAATGGGATCTTCTAGGAGTTTTATAGTTTGCATTTTACATTTAGGTCTATGACCCACAGTGAGTTCATTACTATGAAAGGTATAAAGTCAGTATCTAGATTCGTTTTTTGGCATGTGGATGTCTGATTTTTTCAGTACCACTTACTGAAAAGACCCAAGTGTTGTTTATAAAGTTCCTTCAACTTTTTATGGTTCAAATGTTGAATGAATAAATGGGATGTTGTCAGGTGTTTTAGTCTTGTCTGGATCATGGATCTCTTTATCACTGTAGTACTATACACAAAGAGCTTCTGTTTGGTAATGAGCGTATATGGGTCAGTCACAGACAAGGGTAAAGAAAAATATCACTGCCCATTTCAGATAAACTGTTAAAGATCTTTAATCCAAAAATTAAAGATTTTTAAACTAAGACCTCTAAGCTTCCTATTAATTTTTAAGTTTTCCTGCCAAAAACCATAATAAATTACAGTTTGGGGAAAATCTGTAATGTCTATGCCATTTCAGCAAGGGACCAAATACACAATCAAGATGTTGTTTGTTTTTGTTTTTTTTTTCATTAAGAATTTCAGCAAACAAAACACTCACTGCCTTTAGACACAGTGAATGATATGTTTTAAACATTTTTATCCCTTTATTTATAGAAAAAAAGTGTATAGGGCTAATTTAAGGAGATTGAAATCCACCTTTTATTCCAAGAGTATCATCGAATTAGCTTCCAAAACATTCAGACATACCTATCTATCTTAGAGAATCAATGGTTCTCTAAGTGTGGGCGAGAGACCACCACCACCACCTGAGAACCTGTTAGAAATGTAAATTATTAAGTCCTACCCTAAGTTTGGGGGTTTGGGGGTAGGCCCAGGAATCTGTGTTTTAACAAGTCCTCCTAGTAATTGTGGTGCACTCTGAAGTCTGAAAACACCTGGTCTATTCTATATGACCACCTCTATCGCCACACTTTGACTTCAAAGTCAAAGAAGCCAGTGTGCTTAATCACCACTTGCCAGATTCCAATGTAATAAGAGGCTCCAAGGGGCTTCCTCAAGAAATGAATGTTGGAACTACCCTACAGTCTAGTAACTGCATTATTATTTACCCAAAAAGTACAAAAACACTACCTCATTATTTAAAATAGCCAAACTATGGAAGCAGCCCAAGTGTCTATCGACTAATGAATGGATAAAGAAGATGTGCCATATATATATATACATATTTTATATATATATATACATATATATGTATATATATATATATACATATATTATTATGTATGTAGATATTATTCAGCCATAAAAAAGAATGAAATCTTGCCATTTGCAATCTTGCTAGAGAGTATAATGCTAAACGAAATAAGTCAGAAAAGGACAAATACCATATGACTTCACTCATATGTGGAATTTAAGAAACAAAAGAGATGAACATAGAAGGAAAAAACAAAACAAAACAAAAAAACCAGAGAGGCAAACCAGAAAACAGACTCTTAACTATAGAGATCTGATGGTTCCCAGAAATGGGGGGGGGGGGGGGGGAAATAGGGGATGAGGATTAACGAGTAAACTTATTACGATGAAAAACATAAAATTAAAAAAAAAAGAAACAGGGGCGCCTGGGTGGCTCAGTCGGTTGAGCGGCCAACTTAGGCTCAGGTCACAATCTCGTGGTCTGTGAGTTCAAGCCCCGCGTCGGGCTCTGTGCTGACAGCTCGGAGCCTGAAGCCTGTTTCGGATTCTGTGTCTCCCTCTCTCTGACCCTCCCCCGTTCATGCTCTGTCTCTCTCTGTCTCAAAAATAAATAAACGTTAAAAAAAAAAAAAAAAGAAACAAAAAATAAGGATCTTACAGGGAGGCTGAAGACAGCAGTGCCACCTCCCTCATCAGAACAGGGAGACACTTCTCAGAACCACGACAGAGCTGCTGAAACCTGCCTCCCGCTTCAGATTCCCACTCACAGCCAAGTTCTATGCAGAGGAGATCCAAGTGTGAAAAAACAATGACCATGTCACTGACAACTGTGGCCACCAACATTGCTGAACGGGATCCCCTCTAATGAAAGTGACAGCAGAAGGAAGATGGCAGTCCTCAGTCGGGCACAGGGGACAGCCATGGAGGAAGTGGGGGCACCCAGCAGGCAGTGAGGCAGGGCCAGGGTCACCCAGGTGGACAGTGGATGCTGGCTCTGAAGCCCCCTGGCTCCCCCTTCCTGAACTCACCTCACTCGCAGCACTGTCCTTCTCCCACTTTCCTTGGAGCTCCCTCTCTCCCCAACTCAGGGCCTCTGTACACAGGGTTTTCTCTCCCTCCTGTGCTCTTTGCCCTTCATTCCATGCGAGTAAGCCCTCATTTCTTCTGGTCTCAGATGGCTGTCAGGTCCTCAAGGCCCCCCAGACATGGTTTGATCCCTGCATCTCACACGCTCACTGTCTCGGGATGTATTCAAGATGGCTTCCCCCAGACGGCAAGCTCTGTAAGGAAAGGACTCGAGCCTGCACAGCTTATCAGCAAGTGTAGGATGCAGGAGGGGACAAGAATGCATTACTGTCAACGTTAATTTGCCCCCAGTTTAAAAGCTGGGCGTATGTTTACAAAAGAAACCTAAGCCTTCCAGTACGTTCCATTCCCTGCTTCCAGGCCCACCGAGAACAGTGTGATTTAAAGGGTTCCCCACAGAGCTCACCAACAAAGAAAGGCTGTCCTGGTTAAAGGCTGTGAGTGCCCAGTTCTTTATAAATAATAAAATACCAGTATGACTCTAGTTTGGGTAAGACTCAATCCTGGTGAAATGAGAAAACCTGGCATCTGCTTCTCCAAAGACCAAAGGCCAGGCTCTGGATCTTAGCAAATTCACAAAAGAGACACTGCCCTCTCAGGCTTATCTGGGCAGCTAAACAGTCTATTCCTCTACAATGTCGCTCACTAAATGGACTTTTTCTTTTAATTTCCGCAGGCGTTATAAATCCAGAACAGAACAGCACTGTGGGATGGTCTTTATCTATGTTGTATATTGAATTATTATTGTACTGACAGCCAAAATGAGCAGGATTCCTTAGCGGCACAGAAGAAATCTCATGCATGTATTGCCTTTGAGACTATACAGCTGGTATTAGCATTTGTGCTTTTAAAGCTTTGTAACAACCAAGATGTATTTCAGCATTCTACCACTAACATGGCTTTAACTTTTACTTCATAGGCCCTCTCAAAGTATCTTTTATTTTTTAATGACTAGACATGATCCAATCAAACGAAAAGCAAAGCTTAACCACTTTGATAAAATAGGTGGGTCACGGGTCAATTTCATTTCTCAATACTAAGGATTCTCCTTGAATTGTGGACATGGTTACACAATTAGAACTGAAACACAATTGAATCATAGGCATGCAAGTGCACGTGACACTGAACTACTCCCTAACAAATAGTGGCAAATGAGGCTGCTGACTTAACATTCGATTTTACAGAATTAGATTAAAAACTGGCTTTCATTTTAATTAAATACTTTCTGGGTTTCTCTTAAAAACAGAACCTTTCTGCAAAACTACTCCAAAGTTTAATCATGTAAGTATTTGAAGAGTTTTAGGGAGTAACAAAATCTTTTTTCTACTTAACCACCGTAATGTGACAGAAGATACACACCAGTTTAAAAGAGTTGACAAAAGTTTTATGTGGACACATTAACTGAAAGAAAGCAAACGTATACTGGATATTTAATAGACAATCATTAGTGTGGAAAGCCTCTTGTTCAACCCAAAGGAATGATTAGTTCTTTTAGTTAATTGGAAAGCAGTTTCAAAACGAGATTTAAAAAATTATAAATTAATTAAACAATGTATTTCAAACTTGAATGCTATAAATGCATATAATTCTCTAATCTCGTGTATGGCCAGTATTTTCTCAGAGTATGGATCTGCTGGTCAGAGTTCCCCACTCCTCTCTCTTGCACTGACCTCAACCATGAATGCTCCTTCTCAGATTTCCAGTTTAGATTTCCGCCAATCCTTTTTCTAATTTTTTTTCAGCTGACTTGCTTACCTTAGTGCAATAGCATTTTTTTTTCTTTTTCTAAAGCAGCTTGCCTTTAGTGTTTCCCAAAAAAATCCATCTAAATGTTTGTAGGTCAACTCTCTCTCCATCCCCGACTCAACTTTCATCAACTTCCTTGACAGGGTAATTTTGCCAATTAATTAAATTGCAAACACAATTGGCATAAACAGGATTGAGAACATATACAGCTGATTCTTCTAGATATACAATGCTATGTACATGGCCCAGAGTGGACATTATTTAGGAAGTTTTACTGAAGTAAGAGAGAGTATTAGTTGGTCAACTGTGTTATTTTTAAATGTTTTCATAGTAAATAAAGATTTTCTGATTTGGAAATAAAATGAATACAAGGGTACTTCACTCTAAGAAAGGATAATCTAGTATATAACTATCGAAATCTATAAACACAAGTAACAGGGTTATTTATTTTTAAAGCTCATTCATTACTTTGCAAAAGAAGTGATCTCAGAGCATCTTTAGTAAGTAAAAACCCCAAAGTGTCACAAAATATTCTATTTATGGCATTTCAATTATATGAAACTTTTAAGAGAAAAACATTATTATTATAATAAGTTATACTTGTGTGCAGGAAATTTGTCTAAAAACAAATTCCTATGCAATTATTACATTTAAATCGGTGCTGCATATTTATGGTTACTACTAGCTTTCTTGGCTTTTAACTTTTTTTTAACTTGATCTTATCAATATTAAAATTTTTTCATAATAGAATGATATTTTGAAACTAATCCATAGATTATCCATTCATGAATTTTGCTTAGATATACAGATGCAATGGCAGACAAAGAGATAATCTGACGAAAAATGTAAAACTTTTCTTTGAGCTGCCAAAAAAAATGCTCAGATTATTTTAAAATTACATATTTGCTTTACTATTTAAAGAAACTGTAATTTGGATTTCACAGTTCGTTGAAATAACCTGAAAAATATGGATTCACACTAAAAATAAAGAAATGTAGCTTTGAATCATGTAAAGAAACAGAGGTTTTCCAATAATGCCTTTTACCTCGTGCCATGCCAATATATAAAGTTTCATTTTACAAAGTATTATACTAAAGGGGGAAAAAAGCACGAGTAATGGAAAGGGAACACCCTGCCAATACCCCCGTGAGAGGACATGAGTTTTCGTGTCATGATCACCCCCATCTCATGGTTTCAAAAAGGAATCTGACTTTGCTCTTACAACAAAGCCTAAAGAATATCTATTTTAAGAGAAGCCTCTATTTAAATTTTATAGGATACTATATTAAATATATTCCAAAATATTGTCAAAGAGTAAGTTTTATCATATCAGCAAGTGAAGTTCATTCCCCACATGTTGTCATCCCAGATATGGAAAAAAATCAGTATCTCAATAACAGAAGATAGATAATACAAAGATGGAAGGTTTGTTGTTGTTGTTGTTGTTAAGTAATAAAACAGTGGAATGAGAGGCTATGCCTGAAGTCTCAAGTCCCTTTTGCTTTCAAATGTTGGCAAGATCATGTGGCCACAGGTAATTAATCCAGAAGGGCAAAAATCACCCAGTTTTCATAATAAATGTTCACATTAGCACGTACAGTGACCACATACCAGGGACTCTCACAAATAAAGTCAACATTTAAACACTCTGTTATCCAGACTTGATGCTGCTATGAACAAAAACGTACAAACTGGAAAAAGAAGGGAAAAAAACAAAACAAAACAGAAGCTCATTGCTGTCTTTTATTTCCCACTCTGTGGAATAACTTTTTCCATTCCCAAGATGATTTAAGTTGACAAATTGGTTCTTCTGGTTGCTTAGCTTCCTGACCTCGAAAAGTCCATTTTCCAACTTCTGTCTCATCCAGCTGTTGACAGGCTAATGCCACCAACCACTGTAATAAAAGCTCTAAGGGGTTTAGGACTAGGATAGGGAATTGTAACAACAGTAGAATAATTAGATGTGAAGTCTGCCCAACTTTTAAGACCTGATCTTGTCTCTAAAAGGGAACAAATAAGTTCTCTGGAAGGAGGTTAATGTATATTCCATTCCTCCCAGGGCACAACACTGTGGAGCATTTCTCGGGGAAAAACAAAAACAAAAACAAAAAAACGGGTACCTCTCCCTGCCTAAAACACTTCTTGAAAGTCGATACAATTTAAAGGCACTCTCTACTTTGGTACAACTTTCCTCCGAAACAAATGTCCAATTTTCTTTTTTTCGCAGAACCATAAGTCAATAAGCCTCATACAGCTACTTGCTTTTAAGTTCTAGGATATTTGGGGAAATGTCTGCCACGGACATTCTTCTGCAGGCAGAAGAACGAACGGGTGGCTGGGAAGTCAGACGTCTGCCCTTCCATACGAATCTCATGTAGACAGTGCTCCAGCGTGTATCCTCCACACCCCATGGTACCCAAGGGCATGTGGTCAGACCTGGACCCGCCTTAGATGATTTACTGACCTATCAAAGCCCTAGTTTCCTCATCTCTAAAGTGGAGTATTATCTGTAATAGTACTCACTTCATGGACAGAAGGGAAGATGAATCAGAATCTATATAAGGCATAGTACTGGACCCACAGTCAGTATTCAATAAAATTTTCACCTATTTTTTACTGCCCTGTTCTCGGATTCTAATCGAAGCCTATAAATAAAAGTCTTCCATTCTACAGTTACCTTTGATTAATCATTATGTCCTCAGTATCATAACAAATCCTGTAAGAAAGAGTAGTGATTACAGTTATCCATCCAATACAGAAATACAGGGTTGGGTAATTACCCTCTTCTTAGGATTCATGCTATCCCTCTGGTTTTACATATGGGGTATAATTAAAGGATATACATTTTTTGTCATTAATATCTGGAAGATATGAACACAGTATTAAGTGAGAGAAACATTCTGTTATGTGACAGCAATCATATCTTGATATCTTATGCAGTTTTGAATGAAATAAACCTTTTCTGGTCTCTTCCTTTCTTTCCTGATACTATGGAACATTTATGATCATATTTATAAAAACTCACCAAGGATAATTAGGAAAAATCAAATGTAAAACTTCAATACATACACATAATAAGCACGTACCTACTTACTATTTAATATAAAAAGACAAAATCTACTGGCTGAGAGGAAACTTACCTATCTATTATACTTAGGCAACCTCTCTCCCATGCAATTCTTATTTCTCTGTGGGTTAATAGCATAGGAACTTTTATATGACTAAGGAAATGAAGAAATAGTTAAATATAATTAAGCCTAGCATAGGCCCTTGAATGTAAAAGATGCTTCCAACAACAAATCAAATCGAAAATGCAACAAATATTCACGAACCTCCTACTTCATACTCAGCACTATCCTTGGGAAAACAGGAACACAGAAAACCTCAAGATGGGCCCTGCTCTCAAGGCACTTAAAATCTGGCAAGGGAAAAAAGAGCATCTACTGAAATGAACAGAAAGTGGTCCAGACGATGACAACAGGCCCCCAGAAAAGGAAGGCATGCGTTGGCCGGAGCAAGTAAGGATGTGTTCCGTGAAAGGGCCAGGACCACAGCCCCAGGTGGGACACACAGAGCCATGGTCAGGTTTGCTCTGAGATGAGGAGGGAGAGGCTAAAGAAAACTTCATGTGGAACAGATCATGATTTACATGCTCTCAGAAGTTATTTCATTCTCGTTAAAACACACACACACATATATAACTTCTAACCGTTTTAATAGATTTATGCTTTAATCTGGTCTACACTTATCCCATTATTGACAATGAATTTTTTTTAATTTTTTAATGTTTATTTTTGAGAGAGAGAGAGCGCGCGCACAAGCAGGGGAGGGGCAGAGAGAGAGGGAGACACAGAATCGGAAACGGGCTCCAGGCTCTGAGCTGTCAGCACAGAGCCCGACGCGGGGCTCGAACCCACGACCCGTGAGATCATGACCTGAGCTGAAGTCGGACGCTTACCCGACTGAGCCACCCAGGCGCCCCGACAACAAATTTGTTTCATAAATGCCCTGACCTCCAAAAGTCTGTAGCTATACACTTCTATTGGCTTAAAGTCAAGGCTTTGGAACCCACACTTCTGGGTGAGAAAAAGTAGACAATCTTCTCAACTAAGGGTTAGGTATCCTTCTAATCCATCCATCCACCCTAGATCAACGTATTAAGGTTTTGATGGAAATGACGCTAGCTTGGAAGTCCAAAGGCCAGACTCCACCAGCAACTGTACGATTATTCTAGGTCACCTGATTCCTTTTCCAGAGACCTGCTTGTCCCCTTCCATGTGGTTCCAGTGGAGCTGTCACCACATGTCCCCCCCCCCCTCCCCATCACATCCTCAGGCATGGGGCCATGACCTTAAAGTGTGATACCGAACACCCAGCCACAGCAATGGGCTAGGAGAGCTGCACATGACCCAAGGCAGGAAAATCAGGTTGTTTCCTTCCATTTTAAATACAGCCACAATATTAGGAGAAAACTGCACTCCTTTCTTATTGGGATGGCTAATCTGAACAGGCTCCATTGCCACCCTTAACAAAATTCACAACTGGCTCAGGGACCTGGTGTAGGAAACACAAAGAAGATGCACAATTGTGTACTAGTTTGTAATGCCCCTTTGTCATTGAGGGAATTGAGCAAACACCTGCATGAATGGAAGCATGCATCCTGGCAATGCTGCTTAGGCCCCAAACCCACTTCTCGGCTTCTCAGTCACATAAATCAATGCCTCCTTTTTATTTTAAAGTTTGCTTAAGCTAGTTTCAACTGGAGATCCTGTCCTTGCAACTGAAAGCATCCTAATACATGACAATCTATGTAATTAAGCTTTCTTGAACCTCTACTTTTCTTCATTCTCCCAAAACTCCTCCCAATGAGATCATCTCTAAAGCTCCTTTCATGTAATTATTTGTTTCAAATTATGTAATTATCTGATACTTTGGACTAGTATAGATATTTGTAATTAATTAGTTCTTCAGGTGGACAGGGGAAAAGTTGCTTTCTGTAGCAAGTTCTGGTTTCCAAACTGCCTGCCTGTGCTGATGCAGAAGATAGACCCCAAGTGCTACTTGTCGATACAATAAAGTGTATGACATTTTTTTTGACCTTCTAAAATAGAGGAAACTTCTTTTAAGTATCATTCTCCTTTTCTTAGGGCAATATCTGTCCCGGCCAATTATTACTCCATTCTATCATCCATCCTTCACTATAGACCACCTCTGTCACCACTATTCACACCACTATTCACACCAAATAAATTACTCGGAAAAGCCTAGTTATTCACTTCCTTTGAACGACTTAGTAGCTTGTATTTGGTTACAAGTAAAATAAAGCAGAGTAACAAGGCTGTTTCCCTACTCTGCCTGTTAAGGTGTAGCAGCCTTCTCAGGGTAAGTTGGCAAGCACAGATATATTCTTGCTGGACAAGAAAACTTATGTAAAGCCATTCTATTTGTTCACAGGAAATGAGTCGATGGAAATAGCAAGAAACAGCATGTTCCAAAACATAAGGACAGTATATCTGCTTGCTCAACATACGTAAGAACAAAAAGCATTTAGAATAGTAAAAGTCGATCAAATCAGAAAAACATGCTTTGAAAGTGGAAATAAGGGGCACCTGGATGGCTAAGTCAGTTGAGCGTCTGACTTCAGCTCAGGCCATGGTCTCACAGTTCGTGAGTTCGAGCCCTGCATCTGGCTCTGTGCTAACAAACAGCTCAGAGCCTGGAGCCTGCTTCAAATTCTGTCTCTGTCTCTCTCTCTCTCTCTCTCTCTCTCTCTCTCTCTCTCTCCTCCCCCCCCCCCCATCCTCTGCTCACGCTCTGCCCCTCTGTGTCTCTCAAAAAAAATAAATAAATAAATGCTAAAAAAAAAAAGGTATTAAAAAGTGGAAATGAGATACCTAGTTTAAATGCATCACCTGGAAACCAAGAAAACTTAATACAAGGTAAAATACTACAGTTTTAGAGAAACAAACATGGTTAACTTTATTTAAGAAGATCAACTTTTCTGCTGTGAGAAAAGAGTTTATAACGATCATTGCCTGTAGAAGAGTTTCATATTTAATTAACTATAAAGTGTTATTAATGAAATATGTCTTGTACCAAGTGATTAAATCTAAAGAAAATCATTTTCTAAAAGACTATGAGAAATGCATATGCATTTTGGACTACACAAATTATTGCTGAATCAAGAAAAAAATTAATAATTGGCAGACACAAGCATATCTGTTAATAAATCTAAAATTAACATAAGAATCAACCTAATAATACTCACATAACAAATGGATTAAAACTACAATTCTAATTTAAATGACTTAATACTGTAATGTAGCACTTCGTGATTTTGCCTCCAAGGACAATCTACATAACATTGTCAACCAATAAAAATGAACTTAAAATCATTAAAAGACTGGAATAGACACAAAAGGTGGATGCTGGCAAACACCTATCATTGGAACAATGTTTAGGAAATCATAACACCTCTGAGAACTTTATACAACACAGGGCAGGCAGAAACATAGATAGTTCTCTTTAACAGACTTTGAAACTGTTAATTGTACTCACACACAGTCTTTCTCCAATTCCAAGAAGCTCAAGCCCTAGCCCAAACTATTAAGCATAAATTTTTAAATGAAGCGATTAGATTAATCACATAAAGCCAAAATTATTAACCTGCAACTTCTGTCTTCCAAAAGAGTTTCCGCTTATAGATATAATGCTCTTCACGAGACATTTTACTCTGGACCTTGTTTGACTAATCCGGCTTTGCTGGGTCTCTGCAATGAATGTGATTAACTGGGTGTTTAGGGGTAGAGTAGAAGGAACACATATCCTGTGAGGTTTTAACTAATCAATATTTAGTTTTCTGTTTGGTTGACTGACTTGTTTTCCACTTATCTTCAAATCAGAGAAGAGCTAAAATGGGGTAAAGACATTTTAGCATTAACAAATGTGTAAAGAACTTTAAATATCTGTTCTCCTGGTTAAAAACAAAAAAACCACCACCAACAACAAAAAAGTCCTTCATGGTTAAATAACTACCAAAACCCCATTCGATGGTGAGGCTGGGTCAAAACACAAAACTATATTTTTGAACACTGCTCTGCTTCACTTATGGACTCGAGCTAAATTAATGCAAAGCAAAAGCAGTGAATGCATTCCCTTCTAGCAAAGCTCTATGAAACACAGTACTTAATATTTGCACTCCAGTCCCAAAACTGTAATGGCATTTTCAACAAGTCCATCTGGTTCATCAATGTCCTAATTCCCTTCTGAGACTTCTCAATATGCACTTATTTGATGATTATTAAGAATCTACTATACTCCCCAAGGAAAGGTTAATGGAGTAGAATAAAGAAAAAGAATATAAAATGTACTATAAGGCAGGCAAGCTCTAGATAGTGCCTGACACACAGCAGGTGCTTAATAAATATTTGATGAATGAATAAGTGAATGAGGACAAGAGGTGGTGCATACTCATAAACAGTAAATTTCAACTTCCTCACCTCTATCAGGGACATTGCCCAACATAACATTTGTCCAACATAGCACAACAGGAGATTATGTTTCCTTTTTTATTTTGATTACCAACAACCCCAATACTTAAAAAAAATAAAATAGTAAAAGTACAAAAAAAAAAACTAAACAAAATTTTCATTCTGAAATATGTCCTATATCAAAAGAAGATAAAAGGGGGAGAATCAAATTTATCTTCAATTTGACAAAGCACATTGTTTCCTTCCATACATACACATAAGCAAATACATGAAACCTTTAATCCCATAACTTCATAGACATGATCACACAGTTACTAACTACTATGCCTGTGACTATCTCTCACCACAATGCCCTTTCCATAAATCTCCGACCTCATCCATTTCTTTACATCCAAAGTCTCCTTCAAAGCCTTGTTCAAAAAGCAAGTTCTCTGAAGTTCTTCGGATTTCTCCAGCTGTACATCATGCCTCCCTCCTCCTAAGGCCCTCAGCAGGTAGCAGGCCTTCTGTCCCATCGGGACGCCGATGTGAGCAGCCCTCGTCTCCTCCGAGGCTGTAAGCATCTCAAGAAAATGCATCTCATGTAGGTTAGTCCCACCACTGCCCAGAAGAATGACCTCCAACTCTCTGAGACACACACAGTTTTAGCATCATTGAGGGAATAAATAAGATGAATATAATCATGACAAGGAAGACTTGTTTTGTTTGAAAGTAAATGGTATCATACAATGATGATGTAATGATCAATTCCATTCATTGATCTGAAAATGATTTAACCTTCCGGCAAAACACAGAGCCTTGGGAGATCCAAATGAGGCTTAAAATTGAGCCATCTCCAAAGTGTGAGACAACTTCCTCCACCTGTGACCCAGCCATCCAAATATTCCTTGAATGCCTACTCCATTCCAAGTCCTACCATATTCCAAGTCCTACTATATTCCAAGTCCTGCAGACTTTACCACAAAGCAGAACATGTCACAAGCAAGGTCCCAGCTCTTAAAGACCAACTGCTCTCATCCTAAATGCGAGTACACCAGGGCTTTTGAAAGGCCCTCTTTCTCGTGTGACTACACAGTCAGAAAATAGAAGCACTTGTCTGCTGTGCACAGTCCCCAACATTCTCTCCATTGCCTTTCCTACCTCTCTTTAACAAATGGAAACCAAATGAGTCATTAACCATAAATAAACTGAGTAACTAATCTTAACCAAATGGGTAACTCTATCAAATTTAGTTGAAGTGGGCATTCTATGGGTTTTACGGTGCCTTAGAGGTCTCTGAACACTGTAATATATCCCCTGTTAATTTAGCAGAACTGCCTCAGCAAGGAAGCCATAGACAGGCAAATGTGACTTCTGGTTAGTCCCCAGGGGCTCCTTCTGTCTCCAGTGGCTTTTCTGGGATCATTTAGGAATTAACTTGTCTGTGCTGTAGCATTTCCACCATGTTTGGGCTCAATGTTATGGAACATCAAACAATCAAAGCTACTTACATTTTAAAAGAATGTTCACAAGTTCATTATTTATTCAGTGGATAAATAATTTATCAATCCCTTACAATGTACAAAATCCTCTACAATCTTAAAATACAGTTAGCTAGAAAAGACATATAAAAATAAGTATGACATAAGGCAATGTATGATGAATGACAAGTCAAGAAGGTGTCCGAAAAGGGAAGGTCAGTTCTTTATGAATAATAAAAGCTAACTTTTCTTAAGTGTTTACTATGTATTAAGCATAGAGTACCATGCTAAGCCCTTTACACAAAATATTAGTGCATTAAATCATGAAGTACTACTTATCTGGAGCAAGGGGTGTGGGGGGAAACAACAGACAGGAAGAAAATGAGATTTGAGCCCTGCACTGTCAAATTGTCTTAGACATTAAAGTCAGAATAACGTTAACTATTGGAACATAAATAAATGTTGATCTTCAGATAAACAGAAGTCCCTTTTATATTTCTACAATTTGTAAACATATTTAAAACTCTAACATGTATACAACATTCACTCCAATATTCTTTCTTAAAAATTTTTTAATGTTTCATTTATCTTTGAGACAGAGAGACAGAGACAGAGACAGAGGGCAATTGTGGGAGGGGCAGAGAGCGAGGGAGACACAGAATCTGAAACAGGCTTCAGGCTCCGAGCTGTCAGCACAGAGCCCAATGTGGGGCTTGACCCACAAACTGTGAGATCCTGACCTGAGATGAAGTTGGACGCTTAACCGACTGAGCCAGCCAGGGGCCCCACTCCAATATTCGTTAGGAGCATACGTTTCAAATACATACATGGCAAAATTTTAGAGGGCTCAATGCAATGTAAAGTTTTTTTCTTTTTAATTACTGATTCTGTTTTAATTAAAAATACTCATTTTCCCTGAAATCCTAAAAACACCCTAATAGGACCCTATTAAGACCAATTTAGCTTTTTTTTTTTTTACATTTTAAAAACAAAAAAATAGAATAAGACATATGCCTGTGTGCACATTAATAATTCATTGTTTATTATCTTAGAGGCATTTAGTATGAAAATAACACATTCCAATTTATTATATGCATGTTATTTCTTGTTCAAGTAAATAATTCATACAATTCCCACACTAATTGAGATCATTTGAAATATGAACTTGGAGCTGTTTCAGTAAGTAAGCTGGATAAACACAGCGTATAAGGTGATAAGCAGGAATACAACAATCAAAAACGAAATGAAAATAAATCCATCATCAAGGAGTTTTCAAGGATAATGAGGAGAAAGGTTCAAAACAGCTTATGCAAGGCCCAATGTGATCTATGCTATGTAAGTGGCAGCCAAATTCAGAGGAGCGAGAGAGAGACATTTTTATCGGGAAGAATCTAAGACATTTTTCAATGGGTGGCAAGTGAGTTCAGCCTTAAAGATAAGGGATAAGCCATTCACAGGTAAAAATGAGGAGAGAACTTTCCTGCATCTGCTGTCCTCACTCAAGGCAAAGGCAGACAAGCAAACCTGGGGGCAGGTGAACCTTCAGGTATAATGAGGGTTCCTGTGGATGTCCTAACAGTAATGGCCTGACTTAAATAGGGAACCAGGCCCTGTGGAGAAGACTGAATGCCACCATAAGGAGTTGGGACTCTGTTTTACTGGTCTGCATCTCTCAAACTGGAGAGGGGACACACGGGGAGGGGGACAGTAGAGACAGATGTAGCAGCAAACAAAATGGGAATAAAATGCTGTTCTTTATGGCACAAACATTCTCATGGAGGACAGACATCTAAAAAATAAATAAGGGTATAAGGGTAGTATTTTAATATGGGTTGACATTTGGCCCGAAGGAATTGGGGAAAGTGGAGGATGTGGATTCCAGGCAGGGAACAGCAAGAACAGGCTCGAAGGACGAAGTGTGTGAGGGCCATGTGACAGAGTAGGTAGGGCCATGTGACAGAGAAGGGATTGAGGGCTAAGCCTCAGAGATGAAATCAGGGAAGTGCTGGGAGCAGGTCATATGGCTCTTATGGGGCCTTGACAAGGATTCTGTAATTTGCCAAGTGAAATGGGAAGTCATCGAAGGTTCCATAAATGGATTCACGTTTCGAAAGTATCTAAGACCATCATGAGGGCAACATGGAGACTAGAAGGTCAGTGAGTAATGTAATAATCCAGGAGAAGAATCACACCAAGAAGACCCACCTAACGTCAGGGGAGGAGGTTGGGAACATTCCAAAGGTACAGTCAACTGGATTTGCTAACAGGTTGAAGGTGGGTATGAGAGAAACAAAGGAAACAAGGATGACTGCAACCTGCTTATTTAGCCTGCGAACCAGACGAAGGGCATCGTCATTTACTGAGATGAGAGAGAAACAGGACAACCATCTAGAAAGAAAGATGGGAGAATCCAGAGTTCCACGTGCGTGGCATCTGCTCACTCTGCCAGCACAATATACAGCAGGTCGGATTTGTCAAACTCCAATGCCCACACGCTCTACTCAGCTTTGATGGAGGCTGAGACGCAGGAACAAACAGGGCACGATACGAGCAGTTCTGAGCAGAGCGAAGGGAGGCGGGGGAGAGTTGACAAGAAAAGGAAAGTCAAGTAGAAGGTAAAGCGCCATGCCAGGAACAAGGGTGGGGACTCAAGAAACCAGAAAAGAGGTAGAATATTTGCTGAGTTATTCTCATACACAGTCCACCAAAAAGGGATGAAAGTAAGAACAAGAACGTGGACGATGCCGCTAAAATAGAACATGTTCGTGAAATACGTGACAGAAAGCCCGTGTCAGCAAGTAATAGTGGCACCATCTGAACCGCTCTGCATTT
This sequence comes from Felis catus, assembly GCF_018350175.1. Classification (NCBI taxonomy): domain Eukaryota; kingdom Metazoa; phylum Chordata; class Mammalia; order Carnivora; family Felidae; genus Felis; species Felis catus. The sequence continues at coordinate 36,618,330 of NC_058379.1, forward strand.
AGCAGCAATACTGCTCTTTCCAGGAGGCACTTGGAATGTCTTGTTTTTACAAGCATGTCTCATGAAGACAACAAGAAGCCCACTCACCTGCACAGAGTGTAAGAGTTCACCATACAGACTACTGCTTAGTCATCGCCATGTTATGTCGCACTCGGAACTGAATGAAGAAAAGGAACGCACTGCTGCTTTCAGAGAATTACTGCCTCCCCCATTTTTCTGCTTCCAAGTGCTGTCTCAACACCACCGCTGTAATGACACACTGTAGTGTGATGCATCGATGGCTAATCCTGAGGATTCTCTATTATCTCCTGCTTTGGGATGTGCAGCATCAGAAATCTGATGGATTAATGAAAGACTGTTAATGCTAATTGCTGACATAAGACTATTTAGGGCACCAAGGCAATTGCTGAATTTTTTTAGATGTTTTCACAGCTTTTCAGAGCACTGTACTAATCAGTCACGCTAATTCCAACAGTAAACAGCACATAGCTGTGGTGAGAGACCATTAAAACTCTCTTTCATCTCTACAACTCCTTCCCAAATACCATACTTAAATCCGGATAATTTGCCCAAGACCATTTATCTGCTGTATTCACCCCATCCAGACTTCAGACAGAGTTGATGGCTAGATTTCACACGTCCCTAATTAGAACAGATGTGGCCACCCCGTCTTAGAAATGCCTCAGCAAAGTGAACCAGATGCTTTGGTCATGAAAAGGCCATCCAGCGCTGACACATGGGTGTTTCTTGGATTTGTGCCACTTAAGACCTAAGGGCCACCCAAATGTTAACGGTATGAGCACAGTGAGTAGAAACACAGCCACTGGAATTAAACATGAGATCCAGTTATAATTATGACCACTGTTATTGTTACAATTTTTTTTTGAGAGAGAGACAGAGTGTGTGAGGCAGAGACAGAGAGAGGATCTTAAGCAGACTCCATGGGCAGTGCACAGCCCAACGTGGGGCTCGATCTCATGACCATGAGATCATGACCTGAGCCGAAATCAAGAGTCAGACACATAACGGACTAAGCCACCCAGGTGCTCCATCAGTGCAACTTTTAAGCCAATTAGACAACCTCCCTGAGCTTCACTTGGCTCTTCTATAAAATAAGGCTATCACTTCACGCCTTTGCATATAAAATGTCTAGTGGAGCACTGCTAGAAAAACAGAACAGCCACGGATTCAGAAAACACCACGGTCTGGTTCCTGCCGTAAGCGCGTCACTACAGTGGAAACGGATACGCTAGTCAAATAGTTTGATGACAACTGGCCATTGACATTATGCCTCCATGTTATACACAACCAACCTTCTGACTTGGCTTCCCCTTAGGTTGTTTAGATCTGGGTACGATGTGCCTTTCAGAGAATGCTATATACTGCATTCTCGTCGTAAACTGATAGATTCGCATTTGACATTTGGGTTTTTACCAAATGCACCTTGTGACTTTGTGTAACTGGAGTGAGCACAATCAGCACAGGATATATTGACAATCAAATTTCATTAACATCCAGAACCTGGAGGACATTATCCTAAGTGAAATAAGCCAGGCACGGAAAGACAAAAGACTGCATGATCTCATTTATATGTGGAATCTGGAAAAGGCAAACTCACAGAGGCAGAGAGGACAATGGTGGTTGCCCAAAGCTGGAGGGGGGGGGGGGTGGTGGTGGAAATGGAGACGTATGAGTCAAAGGGTACAAAATTTCAGTTAGGAAAGATGCGTAGGTTACAGACATCTAACGCACAGCATGATGACTATAATTCATAATACTGCATGGCACACTTGGACTTCGTTGAGAATAGATTTTAAACATTCTCACCACACAAAAAAATAAATAGGAACTATGTGAGGTGATAGATGTATTATAATTAGCTTGATTGTGGTAATCATTTCACGATGAACATGTATATCGAATGCGCATATATATGTATGCTCTAAGTATACGCAATGCTTATTTGTCAATTACACCTTAATAAAATTGGGAAAAATGTCATTAAGATCCACAGCTACTATTACTACCTCACCCCTGATGGGTATGCGGAACCAGAACAATCCCCAGGAAAAGTCCAGGGAAAGGTGTCAGGGAAATCACCCATCGGCTTAGGAAATGGTTCCATATCTCTGGACCATTATCTAACTCCCAAACTGGACTCGATAATCCTCCAAAGCACCCCAACGAATCCCCTGGTGTATTATGAAATTTAAAAGTCAGCTTTGTGTTAGTTAATTCCCTGTCCATTTGAATACAAATGTGCAATTACAGCCAAGTTAGTAGGAAGAAATATATCGTATCACAGTTACTAAAGTTGAGAAATCACTGCTGTAGAAAATCAAGTTTATTGATTATTTAAGAAAGGAAGGGTAAAAATAAAGAAGGAAATTAGCACAGGTTCTGATGAGACTGGGTTATATTTTCTCGGTGGGATTCAGTTTCAATTTAAAGCTGAAAGGCCTCTGAGCTTAAAGATATTGGGTGATTTGGTTAAAATTCCAGAGGATTGGATTCAAGATTACTTTGTAATCTCATGACTTTAAAACCTTCTTAATTAAAGACTTACATTTGTTTTAAATGAAATGGGACATGGACTTGTAGACCAGAAATGCAAATCGGTATGAGGGAAAATGGTTCTGAATGGTGGTCCCTGAGGCTCCCAAATTTAATGTGATACCCAATTAAAGAGGAAAATCAGGTCCTGGATGTGGGCTCCCACCTCCACGCAGCACGTAAAGTGGGCTGACCTCGGGCCCCGGCACAAAACCACTGGCTCATATTAATGCTGCAGCATACATCTGGAACCATCCTTCCCTTCCTAGATAAAACAAAATGTGGCATTAACAGTGTTTTTATCTTATCTCAAGGAGAGAAAAACAAAGCCTGTCTCGAAAAAGTCCCTCCACAAGGGTCACTTGTGTTAAGAGACTGGCCATGGAAATCCATCATCCTCTCAAGGATTTCTCCAGAGTTCACGATAGAAAACATTTTTAAAATAACAAAGACGAAACTTGAAAAGCATCACTCCAAATTTTTTTCTCTCATCCCCTCACATCCAATTCTAAAATAAATCAGCCAACAAGTTACAAGTCTGTTCCACTTTTTTAAATGTCTCAAAACTCCCTTCCACATTTCCTCCGAGCAACTGTCCTACTTCTCCGCTGCTCCTTGCAACCCCACCTCTCAGGAGAATCATCTGCCATTGCTGTGGGTCCCTCGCCCCTGCAGCTGACTACATCCTCCAGCACAGCAAAATTCCTGGCCGCTCCAGGCCAGTTGCCAAAGGCTGTTCCTCTCAAGCCCCGTCTTCCCTCCTGACTGGACCACCTCGCCATCTTGGAACGTCCTCTCTTCCCTGGGCTTCCTGTATTTCCTCTTCCTCCACCAGGCGTCCAACGTCAGGAGGGTCTACACCTCTCCCTGGATCCTCTCCTACCACTCTCCTTGCTCCTTAGACATTTCATCCACCCCCTGGCTTCAGTCACCTGGCCTCCCCTCCTGAGTTCCCAGTGGCCATCTCAGAGTGGCTGTCTCCCACGCCTCGACTTCCATGCATTCAAAACATTCCCACGGCCCTGGTCTTCCTCCCGTGTTCCCTCAGTGAGTACATGGCATCTCCCTCCACCCTGAATTCTCCCCTTTCCCTCACCGATGTTATCCAATCTATCACCAAATCCTGCGGATTTTAGCTCCATTGTCACTCACCTGGAATACTGACATCGCCCATGAACCTATCTACCACAGTCCACCGTTGCCCTCTCCACCACACTTCTAAATCCATTCTCTTCACAGCCTGAGTGATCTTTAAAAACATTGTGTGTATGTGTGCACGCACGCACGCACGCACACACACACACACACACAATCTTGTTAGCCTATGTTGCTCTTGGCGCAAGTGGTTTCCGATTACGCCTGAGATATTTCACATGGCTCAGCAGACTCCCCCACTTCTGGGCTCCCCCCTACATCTCCACAATTTCTGATACAGCTCACTTTATTCTCTCTGTGTTACAGACAGGCTGGCCTTTTAGTTTCTAAAATATTCCATACACTCTCCCCAAAAAAGGGCTCTCATACATCAGTGCCCTTTGCTACAGCACCACCACCACCACCACTCCTTACCCCGCAAATGGATCATCTGTTACATTGATTAAGAATACGGATGATCAGGGGGCACCTGGGTGGCTCAGCTGGTTAAGCATCCAACTCTTGATTTTGGCTCAGGTCACGATCTCACGGTTCATGGGTTCAAGCCCCGCATCAGGCTTTGTGCTGACATTGTAGAGCCTGCTTGGGATTCTCTCTCTCCCTCCTTCTCTCACTGCCCTTCCCCTGTTTCTGCACTCTCCTCCCGCCCATCAAAATAAATAAACATTAAAAAAAACTTCAGATGATCGGGCCCTACCCTAAGCCTAAGGAACCCAAACATCTCAAGAGTAGCCAGAATACAAGTTTTCAACAACAGCCATGTGATTCTATTGAGCAGGTACAGGGACCTGATATGAACAATTATCCCTGGAAACACCTGACTCCTCCTGACCACATCCATGGGGCCAAGATCACCATTAATGAGGCAAGCCACTCCTCCTATGGACACGTTAGACAGCTCTTCCTTATGTTGGCCTGAAACCTGCCTCCTTGAACCTTCTACCCATTGGTCTAGTTCAGTAATTCCTTAAAATCTCCTCCTAGGACATGCTAGCACTCCACCATCTTGATGGTTTCCTTGTGAAGCTGCTTCCATGCAGCTACTATTTTTTTAAAGACTTTAAATTGTTAGAGCACTTTTAGTTTCATAGCAAAATTGCAGGGAAGTTTCAGAGATTTCCCATGTACCCCCTCTGCCTCCATACATAGATAACCTCTCCCATATCAACATCCCCCACCAGAGTGGTACGCTGGATCCAACTGATGAACTCATTGGCACATTACAGCCCAGAGTCCATAGTCTACTCCCATTTTTATTTTTTTAACGTCTATTCATTTTTGTTAGAGAGAGACGCAAACTGCGAGCAGGGGAGGGGCAGAGAGAGAGGAAGACACAGAATCAGAAGCAGGCTCCAGGCTCTGAACTGTCAGCACAAAGCCTAATGCAGGGCTCGAACCCACAGAACCGTGAGATCATGGCCTGAGCCGACGTTGGACACTTAACTGACTGAGCCACCCAGGTGCCCCTACCCCCATTTTTAAGTATAGTTCCTAAAGCCAAATTAAAATGGTTCCAGGTCATCTTCCCATGGAAGCTAACTCAGAGGTTCAAAAGGTCTCTTTCAACCACACATTGGTCATGAAACCAGCAGTGGGGAAAACGGACACATGCTAGAAACCTAGCCCGTCACTTATGAGGCTCAAGATTGCAAACCGCACCAAGTCTCAGCTTCCTCATATGTTAAATTGAAATGGCAGCAGTGCCTTCCTCTTTGGGTCAATATAAAGATTAAAATAGCTCATGCAAGGAAAGCACCGAGCCCGCTGCCTGTCACACAGAAACGTACATAAATAGAATGTGAGCTCCCTGAAGACAGGGCTCGTGTCAATTTTGTTTAGCACTGCTAGCTTTCAGAACTGCACCTGACACAGAGTGGGCATTCAATTGTTTCTTGAATGACTGAACCATTAACAGTCGTGGGCAAAAGCAGAATTTAAAAGAAGAAAATATGTAATTTTGAAGATAGCTGAAAAAAACAACAGACAGAAGATGGAAAAGAATTCTAATGTAGTGTCCTTTTAGTTTAAATTAAAGTATATTGTTTAAGTGACGCTTAAAATGGCAACTAATGGTTTTGACGTATCATACAGTGATTCAAATGTCTCATGCGTTTAAATAAAATAGAATAAGAAATATATGATTTAGAATCAAGATTCTGTACCTTATTTGCAATGCTCAGAAAGCTATATTATCTTTTTCAAATCTCATTTCCAAGACAGTATCCACCATGCAGCAATGGGACACTAGGGAATAGCGGAAATACATTAAATCGGTTGCATTAATTTTAAATCGAATCATTAAACTACTTAACATTTTTTGTTTCTGAATTATCTCCATGTTTTAATACTAAGGTGAAAAACAGCAACTGCCTCAGACACTTAAGAAAATCCAATTTGGTATACAGAAACCTAATAGTGGCTCATAGAATATGTATCCCAACATATATATTTTTTATATCACTACTGAAATATATACTAAGTATATTTAGTACATTTATCATATGGCCATTTGAAAATTCTCCAAACTATTTTAGGAAAAATAAGATGGCTTTTTTGTTTTCAAAAGGAGAGCTACCCAGACTAGGATTTCCATTTCCACAGGGCCCCTTATTAGGAATAAACAGAACTCTGCTCAAGCATGGCCACAAACAACCTGCTTCCTAACTAATCTGTTCTGTTGGTCACCTTGCTGGTCCTTTCAGAGGGAAAATAACTGGGCTCACGTTCAGTTCTACTCCATACCACAAAAACTTCCCACCTGAACTATTTAGAATAGCATTTAAGGTAAGCATGGCCCAAGTACCTGGACTCTGGTGCCCCTGGTATACACCAGAGGCCCCATCTTCATATTACCTTAGGATCTAGCATGGGGCTGGGCAGGGAGCGGGTACTTCCTAGATACTTGCTGGAGTGGACTGAACATCACCACAGGCCCCTTGGGTTATCTGTCTCCTGAAGATGTCCACAGAAGCATGATACCCCAAAGCCCACAGTACAGCCCTAAAACACTAAGACAAAGACCATCACCCAACAGATGGCTGTGCGGTGGAAGAGGCCATTGCTCTAGGCAGACAGAATCTCCCTCCAGGGGCTAGGAGGCCAAAGACAGGATGGCCTAGGACAGGACACCTGGCCCACATTAGTGAAATGTAAGCGACTATCCTGCTCAGCTTCTTGGCTTAACCAAGTCTTCCAGGGAGGGAGCCATGACGCTGATGAGGGAGAGGCCAATGTCTGAGGCCCAAGAGCACCGTGATGTTTGGTGTTCAAAACCTGAAAAGAGAACACATCCTGCCCAAAGTGAGGACGGAGTGACTCACCAATCAGTGAGTGGGGTCAGGAGGTGGGCACAAACAGCATCAGATGGAGACAACAGCTTCCAAAAGGAATTCTAATTCCACCACCATTTTATTGTGCATCATCTTGGAGCCACCAGAATAAGAGGAGACCAGGGAATTTCCTCTGTAGACAAGAAGGACACTAAGCCACCAACACAGAGTTATGAGGCCTACCCCAAGTAAGGGGCAGCCTTCCTAATGGGAGATATAATCAGACTGAGATAAGAGCTTGTCCAAAACCTCACAAGTATAACCCACGTGTGAAAGCTGCAGTAACACAGGTCAGGCTTAGACCCTGGGCGAGCATGCCACAACTTCATCACTAGCGGGCCTCTTCTGTTCATGAAGTCACCAGCTTCATTACAGGGATGGGGGTCCTGTGGGGGTTGTGCTAGTAGAAGTTACCTCTATGCTTGCTCCCATTCTCTGAGCAAATTCTGGCCCCAACATGTGCTTCTGGCCATCCACCCACAGACTGACAGGTGAACTCACCGAAGACAATTCTGATAGCGGTTTTTAGGTCGCTATGTACAAGACAGTGAAACATACTTTTCTCTCCACCTGAAGTCTCTATGTCAGGCCTGTATGGACCCTGCCAGAGTCCAAAGATTAAACCTTTTAAATGGAGGCGGGAACAAAGATCTTTCCCAAAGAGGAGTGCTTGTCCCACAGAGGGCATGCCATTTCCTATGTAATAGCACCTGATCAGCCAGTATCAGAAAATAATCTATTTTTAAAAACAAATCTAGGACACAGTCCTGATAAGAATTAAGCTTGATCTATGTGCAGCCTTTCCTTTGGCTACCCCTAGTGAACATTATCAGAGTAAAAGGGTGTGAAATCAGGGGAGCCTCTGCATTAAGCTATCTCACAAATATTAACCCGTTCAATCTTTGCAGTACGAAGTATTTTCTCTATGTTACAGGAAAAAAAAAATGAGAGAAGAAAAGAAAAGAAAGACAAGATGAAGCTGGGAGGCATGGAGGTGACCTGTCCCAGGTCCCTCAGCTGCACACTTGTGGATATGGGTTTCAAACCCAGGCCTGTGACTGCCAGTGACCTTCACACTGACCATTGTGGCCTCACCATAACCTCTCCAGTGACTGACAAGGACAGACTAAGTGCATCTTGATGATTGTGGAACCTCTGCTACTTCCCAATGTTTTCATTCAAGAAGGCACAAAAAGTAATAATGGAAGCTGGATTTTCTATTCTCTTACCTCACAATATAATTTCACCACAGGGCAAGTATTAGGCCCTATTCCTTCTTCATTGTTAAGACAAAAATAGCAAAACCGATTTAAGTAGTGTGGGACTTTTAAAAACATCTATTTGGGGGCACCTGGGTGGCTCAGTCGGTTAAGCGTCCAACTTTGGCTCAGGTCATGATCTCCCGGTCTGTGACTTTGAGCCCCGCGTCGGGCTCTGTGCTGTCATAACAGCTCAGAGCCTGGAGCCTGCTTCAGAATCTGTGTCTCCCTCTCTCTCTGCCCCTTCCTGACTCATGCGCTCTAGCTCTCTCTCTAAGAATAAACATTAAAAAAAATAAATAAAAACATCTATTTGCATTCACTGTGATAAGAGCTGGAAAATAACTAGTAGGTGAAAACAAATCACAAAATCTGAAATTCTCTGACTTGTGGACATGCTATTAGGTTGTTTTTAATTTTTTTCCCAATAACTTGCAAATAAGGAAACAAAGGAAACATAGTTGAGATTACATTCTACTGCCTGCTTAAAAAGGTATTTGAACTTGGGAGTTTTCTTAGCCTTCTAAAGCTTTTTTCACACACTTTTACCTCATTACTCCCCTTAAATATATACTCTTACTGGCAGCTATAGGTATATTGCAAGCTCCTATAAAGTTTCTATAAATATTTTTAGAGGCAAAAAAAAAGATTCCATCTAGACCCTTGAAAATCTCAGCCGAATGGGGCACCGGGGTGGCTCAGTCAGTTAAGCGCCTGACTTCAGCTCAGGTCATAATCTCTCACAGTTTATGAGTTCGAGCCCCGCATCAGGCTCTGCGCTGACAGCTCAGAGCCTGGAGCCTGCTTTGAGTTTTATCTCCCTCTCTCTTTGCTCCTTCCCCACTCCTGCTCACCCTCCTTCTCGCTCTCACTCTCTCAAAAATAAACATTAAAAAAAATTTTTTTAAAAGAAAAGAAAATCTTAGCCAAAGGAGGTTATGGCATAGGCATCATCATGGCTGGTTCCTCAGACAGCAGCCGTTCACCTGCACACAGTGCTCACTGGGCACCGGCCAGTTCTAGGAGCCCTGCATACGCTCTCTCGTGTCATCGTCAAAACAACCCTGTGTAGTAGATACTATTCTTGTCTCCACTTTACAGAAGAGGAAATGGAGGCACAGAGAAGTCAGTAACTTGCCCAAGCCACACAGCTGGGAAATGTCAGAGCTGGGATTCCAACCTAGCAGGTCAACAGTACTGCTACCCTTGTACTTCAATAGATACTGGCTGCTTTCAAACTGGGAACATGGGCAAAAGTCGCTTGCAAGATGCAATCTGACCTCCTCATGAATAGACAATTAGGACTCCTAGCTCGTCATTCTTTAGGGCCCAGAGAGTCTCGGGCAGTGCAAGGGAAGAATGTGGGAGACCAATGGGAGAGGGTATGGTCCTGCTCACACCTATAAATACTTGTGTGGTCTCAGAAAAATCACAAGGCCTTGTTTTTTTAATCTGAAATGCCAGAAGCTAGGGAAGGAGGGTTGGTAGGATACTTTCCAGTACATTCATGTCTGAGCCGGTTTCAGATCTTCCAACATTGGCAGGTTTTTGTTTAATCATGATATTTCCCATAAAATCCTCATCACTCTTCTCTCGCCTCTTGGTCCCCCTGTTCCCCAGGCATGCCCAAGCGGGGACAGAGGAGCACTGAAGAGTTGGGGCTTCACCTGGGAAGTCCTGGGTGCATGTCTGTGGCCTACCATCTGTGGGCACTGGATTGGTCTGACTAGGCCTTTGGGAGAAACAATGCCATTCACTTCGTATCGTTGTCCCTGAGGCCCATAAAGGGTCTAGTGCATGTTGGCTGTGAGGAACTTACGAATAGGAGCTATTTTTATTACTCTAGGCCTTAATTGTCTCTTACCTAAACTCTTAAGCCTCACAAAAACATGGAAACAAAGACCCTCGATGTAGCACTGTTGATAGTGAAATACTGCTAACAACCCAAATGCCCAATACTAAAAGAAGGGAGAATACATAAGCTGCAGAATATTATTAAAGTCACATGCAGCTATTAAACATCGTATTTTCAGGGCGCCCAGGTGGCTCAGTCTGTTGAGCGTCTGACTCCTGATTTCAGCTCAGGTCACGATCTCACGATTTGTGAGACTGAGAACACTGACAGCACAGAGCCTGCTTGGGATTCTCTCTCTCCCTCTTCTGCCCCACCTTCCCCCTACCTCTTTCTCTAATATAAATAAATAAACCTTAAAAAAAGTTTAATAATATTTTCCAGAATGATTTCTCAGCATGGAAAAGTAGTGATGACTTCACCTCTGAAAAAAATAAGCTGCAAAAATCGCATCCATAACATATTCACTATTGTGCACGGGAGCACACATGGATGGACACACACACACACACACACACACACACACACACAAATCCAGAAAAAATACAACAAACTGTTAATCCTGCTTCTTTGAGTCATTCGATTATGTTTTATTTTATTGTTGATACTTTCTGGCATCTTCTAGTTTTTCCTAGACCAACAATACAGGATTCATACAGTCAGGAAAAAGGTTAAAAATACAAAGTGATTTCTGACAAAATATACATTTTTCCAAAAAAGTTAAGATTTACACTAAAAGCAAAACCATTTTAAAGTCCCTAAATTGTAAAATAACACCCCAATAAAATATCCCCTTACATCAAAAAGAAAAATGGAAAAACAATAATTTCCAGAAATTCAAATAGCATTAAAAATAAGCAAGCCTAACATACTGAGGATTTAAAAAAAAAATGTTAAAGGTATAAAAATTTTATACAAGTGACTGCCCAGAATCACAGAAAAATCAGAAATGGAAAGTTTTACAAAATGATTTTTCCTCTTATGCCTGGAAAAAATATCTTGGAGGGATTTGGGGTTCAGAGAAGAAGTTGGCCGAACTTAGGCTTGTTTCAACAACCCTTTTTTTTTTTTTTTTGCTCTCTTTTTCTCTCTCTCAACACACACAGATACACACAAAGCCAGGCCTCCTCAAGCATTTAACTCTTGACTCGCTCAGGGTAAAGCGTCCAGCTTTCGCTAAGGGCCTCACCCACCACTGGGAGCGCGCCCTCCTACTCAATACTGAGGTGGGGGCCTGCTCTCTCTCTTGCCCCCGGCTCGTGGGCTGCCAGCCCCTCTTGGGCTTGCCTCTCTGTAACCACCCTATTTATCTCAGGCGCAGCGGCAGTGCAGCCCCCAGGGGACACGTCAGCCAGGCCTATCTCGGCAATCTGTGCCCCATCAGATGCCACCAGACAGCACATCACAGACTGACAAAGCTCAGGCACAGTCCCATGAGAGTTCACTGGGGGTCTTCTCCTCCAACTGGTAGAGGGAAGAAGAAGAACAAGATCGTTGGAGGAGACCCATGACAGGGGGGAAAAAAAAGAAACTAAAGAGAAAGGCCAATTCCCCCCATGGAAGCTGTTCTTGTGCAGGAAGCAAGGTTTGTCTGTTCCTCACTTACCACTCAACATGTCAGCACGGGCCTTGCTTTACTCACTGCCATTGAAATACTAACAGGCCCTTGAGCCCCGTCTCGTCCTCAAGAAGAATCTAGTACCTTGTGGTGTATGTTAGTCAGGGTAGGCTGAGTTCCAGTGCAGTAACAATCACAAAATACCAGGGGTCACTTCTCGCTCACTGCAGGTCGGCTGGGGGCTCTTTCCAAGTCACCCTCACCTTAGAGCCAATGTAGGGTAAGATGCCATAGCAGCGGGCACAGAGAATGGTGAAACGCACACTGGCTCTTAGTGCTTCTGCCCAGAAGTTGACATTGAATTGGCCAGTCAGTCACATGGCCACATATGGTCAAATGGACAGAAAATACAGTCTTCCAGGCCAAGAGAGAGCGTCAGAATATCTGTGAACATCCATGCTTCCAGGAGGTCCCCAAGACCTGCTTTCCACCTGTTCAGTAGAAAATATATTCGAGAAACGTTGCCACCATGGTCCCTGGCTGGGGAACAGAATGACTAGAGAGTGCGAGGCAGAAGCTTTGACTGGCTACCACTAGACAAACGGTGACTCTCTCCCACCTCTTCAACAACTGTTTTCTGAAAGCTAACCCTTAAATAGCACAGAGCTTAAACAGTTACTTAAGACTCCAAGTAATCGTCGCTATCTTGTATTTTAAACACACACACACATGCATACAAACACAAGCAGTAACTGCCAACCATCTGTACTGAAAATAAAATATTCTTTTTTTATGAATAACACTTTTCCAGGATTGGAGTCCCCAGTGAAATGTTTCTTTACAAAGCTCAGTCAATCCCAAGTGAAAATTCTTTCTTCCTTAGAAAATGTCATCGTCTGTAAATGTTCCCTGGGGCCAAGCTCAAGTAGGCGCTGAGCTTCTCCCAGAACTAAACCTTCCGTGAATCAAGCTTTTAGATACTCTCAACACTTTTGGCATCCAGACATTCATGCAACCCTGAATTATTTATTCACCAATTTTGCACAACTTCCTAAACACCAATGGAGACCAGGATGGTTGCCGCTATTTGATGTTACATCTTCTCAAGTGGCTAAAGACGCTATAAAGCACCCCATTGCTTAAGCCTGCCATCTCAGTTCCATTAGCGGTAAAGACCTCTCTATTCAAACTGCTAAGTAAATCCTCCGAGAGCCGAGGGACTGTTTCATGCTTGAAAGCAACTGTTAAGAATTTGACAACAACCAAACTGTTCCTATTTAATCCTTCTCCCAAGGTAAAAAGAATTATAGGTAAACATATGCCTTCATTATTTGCTTTGCTGCATTTCAATACCCAATCCCACACAAAATTGCCAGCCAAGGATTTAATGCAATCACTTCTGTATTGCAGAGCTATTGCCTCTGCAGAACGGAAAAGGCTTAACAAGGTCTATGGAGCTGGTTAGCCAGCTACCGTATTTTGGGGAGCATCCATTTTAATGGCACAGGGGTGACGTCTGATCACAACGATGCCTTACACGAGCTTTTCTGAAGGGATTCAAAATGAACAGTTCCAGGTCCGTTTGTTTTAGCTGGCACCAAACATTTAGTTTGAATGTAAATCAAAGGTTACACTAAACTATGAAAAGAAAAATGAAAAGAGATGTTGTAGAACTGACATCCTTACTGTCTGATTTTGAGACATCATTGATGTGGAGTATAAAGGTTTGGGATTGATTTTTGGATTGGTTTTTTCACGTTGTTTTGTTTTCAGCCTTTGGTAATTTATGTGCTTGTAAAACTTCTCAGAACCAACCTACCTACTTCAGTAGAGAGCTATTTGGAAAACCGGTACATTTGCTCTATAATGTCCAATGCTTCCTTCACCATGATCATGACCCACCAACACACGTGTGCACACATCAAGATAACAGTTCCTTCATGGAAAACCTTGGAACAAGATTATCAAGTGAACCACCAATGATGAATCTCCCAAGTTATGTTCCTACATTTTGGGACCCGCTAACCAAGCTCTTCTCTACTGGCGACGTTACCTTGGTATCACTCCCCACAAAATCAGTTTCTTTTGTCAGTCATTTGGAGGAATAGCTTCTATATTTCTTCTGTTGTGAAGTAAAACATAGTTGGTACCTCCTGGGCTCTTGACTTAAAAAAAAAAAAAAAAACAGCGGGACGCCTGGGTGGCTCAGTCGGTTAAGCGGCCGACTTCAGCTCAGGTCACGATCTTGCACTCCGTGAGTTCGAGCCCCGCGTCGGGCTCTGGGTTGATGGCTCAGAGCCTGGAGCCTGGTTCCGATTCTGTGTCTCCCTCTTTCTCTGCCCCTCCCCCATTCATGCTCTGTCTCTCTCTGTCTCAAAAATAAATAAAAAACATTAAAAAAATTTAAAAAATAAAAAATAAAAAAAAAAACAGTAATGACACATTGTCTATTTAATAATGGTTCCTTCTGTGCAAACCTCCATATACCTCTTATGATACCAGGACACTATTTTCTCCAAACGTACATCCGTTATTCTTTTTATTTTAATGTTTATTTTTGAGAGAGAGAGAGAGAGAGAGAGAGAGAGAGAGAGAGAGAGACAGCGAGAGTGTGCTCATGTTTGCGGGGAAGGGGCAGAGAGAGAGGGAAACAGAATCCCAAGCAGTCTCCGCACCGTCAGCGCAGAGCCCAATGCCGGGCTTGAACTCAAGCCCACCAACTGCGAGATCATGACCTGAGCCAAAATCAAGAGTCGGATGCTCAACTGACTGAGCCACCTAGGTGTCTCCATCCTCTATTCTTGACTGGTGCTTTAAAGATGGCTTATGTTAGGACACACCTGTTGCCCAGCCAACAACTGGAAGGCATCCTTCAGAAGTCCATACATATTAGTGTGAAAAAGAGAGCATTTTCAAATCATGTTAGAGCAAGTACTTTTGTGTTTTTTACTTCCAGGTATTCTGTAGGTCAACAATCAAATACACATCATAACTTCCTTTTTCTTTTACAGCCTTTTATATTGGGTTTGCTTCTAACAGTTTAGCATTTTACTACAGAAGGGCACCTTCTAGCTTTGCTATTGAGGGCAATGAAAATATGAAGTGAGTGCTTATTATTCCTGACCAAAAGATTCAGAAGCACCCTAATAAAAACCTGAGACTTTGTCAATAATATCCTAACTACAGAGACTTCCTATTCGATAAGGTCACCTCATTATTCAAGATATATTTTTAATCCTGATCTGGTTTTTCCTACTGATTTACCACATTTGGGGACTCTTCTCCCCTTAATCTATTTTAATGTGGCAAACTAATTCGGACATTAGGCCAAACTAAACTAACTGAGAAGGTAAATGAGCTTCTGAAGTTAAAGAGCTGCGACTGTCATTATTTAAACTGTATTATCCTTGTCGCTGAGAATTGATCTTTCCGCTAGGAAACACGCCTTCTCCAAGCTAGCCGATCCTCTCCTGTTGACTCTTTGCTATCCAACGTGCTGTACAGAAGCGAAGGGGTGAAGGTCCGTGCGTGGGCACAGTGCACTTGACAGGTGCCAGCAAAGAGGATATGTTTTCAGGTAAAAGAACCTGAGAAGGATAATCAAAAGCAAAAACACCAATGCCCCAGGCACACCCCTAGCCAACTTGATCACTCAATCTAGGTGTTACAGCCCAGATTTAGGACTCCTACTAAAACTAATTTTATTAATATGTTAAACAGAGGTTCTAAAAATGTGTTAAATCAGAGTGAAGGTGGGGGGGGGGGACGCCCTAAACATGCATTATTCAAGTAGCATGAATAGTCAATAAATCAGGAAAAGAGAAGGGGCAGTAATGGGAAAAGGGAAGGGAAAGACAGAGGCATGAAAACATACTTGATGGCAATACCCTTCTATATTTAAACTTGTTAGCCCGCCTCTCTTCCCTCAGGGAAAGAAAGATAACATTTTCTTTACCGTAGTGTTTTGCTCAACTGTCTATGAAATGTGAACTATTAAGTAATCACTTCCAGAAAGCTCTTGTGGGTTGTTTTTGTTTTGTTTTGTTCTGTGGCAGGGGGAGGGGGAGCAGGGGGAGGTTGTGATTTGTTTTAGGATTTGGGGCTACATTATTAGCAAGCTGCATGTGAAAATAAAACATTTTTATTAGCAGTGGAAGAATATTTCCAGTGCAGGGCTGTCAGCAACCAGTCAGACTCAAGGCAACATCTTGGAACACAGATTCCAGTCCACTGACTTCTCGTGATCCCTGAAACTCATAATTCCTGCAGCTACTTCTAACATTCCTCCTCCTCCGAGCCAATTCACACAGAACCAAAAGTCCAGGGCGGCGTTCCAGATCTTGCAGACCAAGAGTAGGTAAACCAAATTGAAACCAGAAATGTTCACAATTTATTCAACGAGGCAGCATTCCTGAACCTCCCACTTCCCAGACATTCCGCCACACTAACTCATGTGGTTAACGATTATTGTCTTCTCACGAAAGGCTTATAGTGAAATACATATTATGTATTTCTGTCTATTCCCAGTGCTCAAGCTCGATGCAAACCCTCTTTAAAATTAGTTTTCTGATTAAGGCCTCTCTTTTTGCATGTAAGCAAACAACTTCTAAATTTACTCGGGAAAACTACATCTTTTTCCGCAAAACAGAAAGAGAAATACTATCTGATAGATTTTGATTCCATTCAATAAATCTTTGTTGAGTGTCTAATTTTTCTCCAGGGAAACAGAACGGAAAAAGGGAAGTTATGCCTTCGAAGAGCTTACAGACTCATGGAGGAGAAAGTCATTTAAACAAAAGCAGTAAGTTCTGCAGTGCGCGGCGGTCATATATTTTGGGGCACTGGAAAATCATCGAGCAAAGCAATATTCATTCGAGTCAGGAAGAATCCAGGGAGGCTTCAGGGAAGAGGTGACATTTAAGCAAGGACTTGAAGGTAGAGGATTTTAATTTTTCAACCTACAAATAAAAATATGTGTCCCATCACTTCAAGGTTCCCACATTTCCTTTTCCAAACTCACCTGAAAACTGTAACATCCCCCTTTGAAGACCTGTGCCGGGAACCATAACCTCCACACGCCCACCGACACGGCTGGGTGCCTTTCAAACCAGTCCCACCTGATGTGGGACAGAGTCCTACTTACACTGGAGAGAGGCCCCATTCAGCTGTGAACTATTTCTAAAGCATCTACTCAAATACATTAAGTTCCCATCTGCTTTTTGTGAATACCGAACCTCCCTCTCTGCACTTCTTTTGATCAAGAAGGTGCCGATGGCGAGAACAAAGTCAGACAGCCCAAGACAGCCCAGCCACTCACATGTGGAAACACTAAGAAGTCCGCGTCTTGGGCACCGGCCAGGAAAGCAGGCCAGACAAACAAGAGACACCGGGAACAACTTGGCCATGTGAGTGGTGAGAACGGGCGGGTCGCCTTGGGCCTCCCGTAAGTCCTCTCTCTCCCCAGAAGCCACCAGCAGCTCTGCTGTCCTGGGACGGCAGGCAGGAGGGGACAGCGGGAGGAGACCAAGCACAAACTGGCCGCTGGCTCTAGAGCACGTCCAGGAGGCCAGCCCCGGGACCGGAGAAAAGAGGAAAGGGGACCCGAGGTGGGAGGGACCCGCCACCACGCACTGCTCAGGCTGGCACGCGGGGAGGGGACCCGAAGCTCTGCAGAGCCTCACGGGGCCTTCCTGAGAACCAGAATCGAAGGTGGTTCTTCAGCTGAACTCAGCCAGAGTCTAGAAAACCAAAAGACATCAGCAAACAATCCCCGAGGCTCTGGGGCTGTTAGCGTGGGTCAGGCCTGTGGATATGTACCGTGCGAGGAAGGGTGTTACTAGGCAGGCTTGTAGCAGAAGCCACAGCCCTACACAGGAATCCCCGGAGGGTTTCACGAAGTCCCTTCCTGCCAGGGGCTTGTAAGGGAAAGCTTCCTGCAAAGAAGAGAGAACTGGCCCCGCTCCTTCATCCTCTGGCTGCGCTGGACAGGACGGCAGGCGCGGGCCTTCTGCTCTCTTCCTCGTCCCCTCGGATGTGAGACACGGCTCTTCGGGTCCAGCACGGAGGCTCTACTTCCGCCAAGCCTCACTGCATTGAGATGGCAAGATGCAAATGGTGACACGGTTTGGGCCTCGGTCCAAAACCCTGCTTCATTCTGTTACATAAAGTCTTCCTTTGGCTCCCTGTTTCATCAAAACACACGCCTGGCTTTAAGAAAAGGCTCCAGGGGGGCGTCTGTGTGGCTCAGTCGGTCAAACGTCCGACCGACTTCGGCTCAGGTCATGATCTCACAGTCCTTGAGTTCGAGCCCGGTGTCGGGCTCTGGGCTGCTGGCTCAGAGCCCAGAGCCCGCTTCGGATTCTGGGTCTCCTCTCTGCCCCTCCCCCACTTGTGCTCTGTCTCTATCAAAAGTAAGTAACAAAAAAAAATTTTTTTTTTAAAGAAAAGGCTCCAGGGCTCACCCCCTCCATGCACACAACACGAGGGCCCACGAGGCTTGCCTGTGGACGGCAACTGGCAGCAGGCACCTATCCATCTGTCACTCCGGCACACTCCGAAGTGCGTCCCAAGGGACACCAGGGCTCCATGGGGGAGTGTGTTTGGGATATTCTGTAAACCATCACAATCTTAGAGGGTCAAGGTACACATCCGGCATCCAGGACTTCAATAAAGCAACCTTTTCAGGCCTGTTTCAAACACGTCTCTCACGACAACAATCAACTTTTTTCTCATGTAAAACCTGTTACCACATCCCACATAACGGATAAGAGAAACCAGCCCATTCCACCGATGGAATGCGCTGCAAGAAAATTCCTTGCTGCTTTGGACACAGGCCTGCCCCTTCATCACCTTCCCCCAGGGAACACTGCTGTCCCTCCTGCAGCCACACACATCAGAGACTCCTCTTTAAAATGCCCACCTTGGGGCGCCTGGGTGGCGCAGTCGGTTAAGCGTCCGACTTCAGCCAGGTCACGATCTCACGGTCCGGGAGTTCGAGCCCCGCGTCTGGCTCTGGGCTGATGGCTCAGAGCCTGGAGCCTGTTTCAGATTCTGTGTCTCCCTCTCTCTCTGCCCCTCCCCCGTTCATGCTCTGTCTCTCTCTGTCCCAAAAATAAATAAACGTTGAAAAAAAATTTTTAAATAAAAATAAAATAAAATAAAATAAAATAAAATGTCCACCTGGAGGGGCACCTGGGTGGCTCAGTCGGTTGGGCGTCCGACTTCAGCTCAGGTCACGATCTCACATTCTGTGGGTTCGAGCCCTGCGTCGGGCTCTGTGCTGACAGCTCGGAGCCTGGAGCCTGTTTCAGATTCTGTGTCTCCCTCTCTCTCTGCCCCTCCCCTGCTCATGCTCTGTCTCTCTGTGTCTCAAAAATAAATTTAAAAAACTTTAAAATAAAAAAAATAAAATGCCCACCTGGAAAACTCTGAGTGTCCTCTTACTTTTTACTGTGGCGGTGCTGTTGGTGGATTTTAATTTGTGCTGTAAGCAATTTCACCGACTAGAAGCTTCTTAAGGACAGAGACTTTTCTAGTACATTTAATGGCAGGTCTTCAATGAACTGCAGTTTTCCAATGCTAGCTGAAATAAAGGGACGAGGCTTGAAGAATAAAGGCTGATTCTAAAAGGATCAGGTCATCTCAAACTACTTCCTGCTCCTCAAATAAGCAACCTGTGGAGAGTTTTGTTTATCAGAGGAGTGCAGAGATCCTTCAAAGGAAGGTCCCTCTGCTTCGCAGGAAGGGAAGCAGTCAAAGCCTTTCTGAAAGATACTCTGAGCTGGACAAGGGAATCCGTTTCAGATCAGCCCTTCCTAATGCTGGCCTATCTCTGCCACGTCTGCCCATGGTCTGCACTCCCCCACCCCCTTCCCCCCACTCTGCTCATACCTTCTCTCACTGCAACCCAACTGCTCCCCAAAACAGGCTCTCCTGCACCCTCAACTTACAGCAGTGCCTGTCTCCTCATCACCGCCCCCCCCCCATGACACCTGTGGGATGTCACTGGAGCGCAAAGGAAAGAGAACATCAGAGACGGAGGGGGCAGAATGTGCTCACAGAGTCCCCAGGCTCCTTTTCTATTTCAGAATCAGAATGCACACCTGAGAGCGTGGACAGAGGCATCTCTGATGTGAAAAAAAACAAAGTCAGAACTTCTCCGAAGAAAGCGAACTCATATTTGGCTGACCTGGTTTGACGGTGAGGCCTGGCTATGCCAATTAGGTTTTACAGCTGCAAGGTTTTCACAGAAAACATACACATGGAAAATATCAATACATAGGTGGCATTTTAGGCATACAGTGAAATGGTTACAAGTCAAGATTACTTGATGCAAACAAATCTCCCAAGAGCACCGCCACAGGAAAAAGAATCCTTCAGAGCACTTCACGCAGTGACGATGCCTTGGGGGAGGGCCACCTGTTCCCGAGTGGTCTTACATTTTTGGCCCCTCACCCTTGCACATTAGAAGGGCTGGCCTCTCTCCCCCTGTACCAGCTCCTGACCCTCAAAGCCAAGACAGTCACTCTGTCTGTATGTGAAGGGACAGTCACAGACAACCAGCAGGGCCAGGGTCACCTCTCTGCACTTGACTCCCACTCGCTAAGTGTTGAACAGGCACATGAAGAACAAATAAAAGGGAAGAACGGAGTATGCGAAACAAACTGTGCTCAAAAAAAAAAAAAAAAAAAAAAAAACCAGAACGAAAGTAACTCACGATCGCTGCACTTCTATTAGTGATAAGAGCATGGGTGAATCTTTCCCCCTTCGAGTTCCCAAATTATTTCTACTGTTGCAATGAAATGATAATTAGGTGTATTTAAAATGAGGAGGTTGTTTTTTTCTTTAAAGTGACATCAAACCAATTGCCCACACTGAAAAATTATTAGAGTTAAGCAACGAGGAATTTTGAAGATAACCTTCCCTAAAATACTCAGTGTTAACCTCCTGGAACATCAACCCGAAATTTTAAAATGGAGAAATAGGCAATTTGTTAATTTTATTATAATGCTGTGTGTTGGCAAGGGCGGGTAGACAAGTACTGTTTGAGTTAAAGCCTCAACTCGCCTCATCACAAAGTGCAAAACAGTGAAAAACTGATCAACCCTCTTAAATATTTGAATGAACTTCTAAAAACAGTTGTTAAAATGAGTTTATCTATGTGTTCCCATGCATGCAGACGCCACATTATGGGATAAACGCGACTGATGCAATATTGATCCTGTGTCAAGCTCATTATCTGTTTGTCAACAGCAGCTGACAATTTCTAAATGAAAAATGAGAGGTATACTGAACTAGTCTTTCACACTAGGCAAGGGAAGGCAGGAAAAATTCATCCAGATGATTTGGCTGGGTCTGATAAAATTCAGATTATTAACCGGATCAATTGCCGATAAGTGATCCAATTTTCTCTAAACAGGAAGGAAGACAACCCTTCAGAGTAACAACAAGCTATTTTGTTCTTTTTAGGATCACTTACCATGCGCTCCCTACTTCTAAGCTTACAAGAAGCCCTAATCACCTCAAACGCGAACATCCCGGGTTCTTTAATATTCCTTCAGTTCCTTAGCTTTGAAATGATCTTTGATCACACAGAATCAAACTTCTAGCATCTTTTTCTGTTTCTGAAACCAGCATTCCAGATGTGTTTTAACTATCGCCTTGCATATCCCACAGGCTCATTACCCTGTGTGTACTTTATTACTATGGCAACGCCAGTTTTGCCTCATGTTTGTGCTGTTTTACGCTGAGTCGGCAGTTTACGTAAATTTCCGCAATAACCCTTAAATCATTTGCACAATTAGGAGGTTTGATTTGGATCTACTGAACACACATTCTCTGGTTCTGCATCTTACCCTAAACTTTTCTAGGACGGGTAGAGGTTTTTCTCCACTGCTGCTTTCACCGCTGGAGAGCTGGGTCCAGCAGACTCCCACGAAAGCACACATGCGTTGCCTTCTTTTTTCCAACAACCATGCAGCAATCCAAATAAAGCTATCGATGTTACCAGGGAAAATTCAGATTTCCACTCCACAGGGCCTGTTCCACCTAAGCAACACTACAATTTATCTACCTGCTTCAAGTGAAAAAATTATGGGTTAGCCCTGTGGGAGCTGACAATGGTAATCGTCCATCCCAGGAGATTAATCAAATAGGGTCACCTCTTTGTTACACTGAAAGCAACCAAGCATTTATTTCCTAATCAATAACTGCACGGGCAACATGGTCCCAGCTCTCGGGGGAGATTCAACCTCTTGGAAGACACAAGGTGGCTAGGTCAGCATCAGCTGCAAGCATTGTTTATTGAGTGCCTCCTGAATGAAACAGAAGTGAGTAGGACAATATATAATTGAGGGTTAAACTGCGTCTAACCCTTAAGAGCTTATCTTAATTTATAGATTACATATAGACCCAATATTTATACACTTACTTATTTAACTTATAGGTTTTTATACAGAGATCCAATATATACATTAGATATAGATTATCTTATAGACCCAACTTTGAGACTCCTTAATTGTCCCTTGAGGCCATAAGTAAAGTTACTTTCTTACGTATTTGGGATGACAGCTCCCCTAAAGAGCATAAATATTATAGTGGCCACCACTAGCAAAAAAGGTAACATCATAGAGAGGACGCCGGTTTCCTTAGCCAGATGGGAAAGCAATGTCTGTCACCGTCCAGGGCCTACTCTCTTGAGGACAGATATGGCGGCAGGGCGGAAGTCTGAGAGCCAAACACACTTGAAGGGAACCTCCCAGTTGAGCTGAGTAAATTCTAATTTGTTAACCTAATTAACTAGTTGCATGTTATTTTATTAAGCATTTTTGAGGTGGTCCAGCCTCGTCCATACCACACTGGAAGAATTAAAGCACCCCCGAGGTCACAACGGAAGGGACAATGGAAATGAGTGAGGGCCACAAGAAGGGTCGCATGAGCATCTCCTCCTCGCGTATCCAATTCTGCAGGACCTGGCATGAACGTGACGATTACATCGTAGCCTCTCTCCCACTCATCACAGAGCTACGGGTTGGTACAAACATCAAGGTGTGGTCGGGATTTGGATGGAAGAGGAGACATTTTAAATGAGGGGTTTGATAGGAACCAAGGTTCCAAGGTAGACAGAATCAAGGTGGTTTTGTGGGACAGGCCTGACAGGCACGGTTTAGAGAAGCTGGGAAATAGTGGAAAGTGCAATGGACCAGAAAGATTAAAGGCCAGAACCCAGACATGAATTATCCAATGCAGTGCAAAGGGAGTCAGTGAGGACTTTCCAAGCAGCATAAGGATCGCCTGTCCTTAAGGTCCCTGCAGTCTGACCAGCACTTCAACTATAGATTCCATATATGTTTTGGACATTTCCTCAGAACAAAAAGCAAAAGTAAATTGTAGCACAGAGTAGACCATTCTGTGACTGAGACACACACACACACACACACACACACACACACAGTGCACATTAGTTCCCTTTACTTTCTGTCTCCTGAAAAAAAGAGACAAAGAAAGAAAGAAAGAAAGAAAGAAAGAAAGAAAGAAAGAAAGAGAAAGAAAGAGGCAATTCCAAACAGATACGAGAGAAATCCACATAATCTGTGGCATTAGTTACCTCAAAATATCCCTCAAAGTCAGTGCTTCTGAAATTTGAATAGGGTTTAGAAACCTTCTGAAGATAACAAGGACCCAAAAAATGTCCTAATAAAGGGTTCCTGGGAACCCTGGCTTGAGAAACACTGACCTAAAAAACTAGAAAAACTTTAAGACTTTACCACTGATAAAATACACTTTTAGAGCATCAATATAAAGTTTACAAATCATGTTGAACTTTCACAGAGACCTATCACAGGAACTCAAGCTTGGGAACCCCATTTAGAATGACTGTGCAAAGCCCCATAATTTCTATCAAACTTGTCAGTTTGCCCTAATTTCTAGGTTAGTATAAGAAATTCTTGAGTTCAAGGAGTCTTTATGAGACACTCCCTAAGATGACCATCTACCTTATCAAGGTTTCCAACTGTCCTACAGAATGTGTCTCACGCCTTCCATGTCCCTCTATGTCCCTCTAAGGGGTCTCCCTGTTGATGTCTGTAATCATCACTTGCATGAAAATGTCTCCCAACCCCCAATACTAACAAAGAAGTGTAAGCCATTTGTGTAGGGCCTCCCCAGGGAAACAAAGTCGTCATCATTCTCCCACAAGCACCATGGGAAGTATCCTGCTAACAGTCATTCTTAGTAAAATTCTCACCATCTGGTGAGGCCAGTTTCCCCCAAACCACTAGAAATGCCCCAGAACTACTTTTCTACTTGTGAGGAAGTATTTTCCCTAATTGAAGGCTAATGGCCACATCTGGGTGATAATTAGAAATCCCAGAAATCCCCCGGGGTTGGGGCAGGAGGGAGCGGGGACCTCTGATTCCAAAAGATCAAAAATTGGGTTTTCCTTCAACCGGAGGTAGGGCCTGAGGGACCACGATAAGAACAGAGGGAAGGTGACACACAATGACTACTAGTTCCATGTACACACATTTTTCTAAACTGAGCTTCCATATAAAACTGAAGACAGCACATCCTCCACTATTGAAGGCGGAGGGCAGTTTTTTGGCCTGCACTGCTATTCCACCATCATTCTACCAGAGTATGCTGAGTCTCCGCAAGGGGAGACAGTGGCCCAAGGTAACCGGCAGCCAATGGCAGCAGTAGGAGGCAACGCATCACCCAGGACCTACTTGGGCACCGGTCCCCACACAGGTTGTGGCTTCTTCGTGAGCTGAGAAGTCCATTTCATCATCAAGAATCTCTCATCATTTACACCAAGTGGAAAAAAGGACGTGAGGTCAACATTCACTACATTTCTGGAAGACCAAAATCTTAGAAGAGAGTGGGGCAGAAAAATCTCAGGAACTCTAAGGACTACAGACTTATTTTTAGCTTTCAACGGCATTAGCCAGAAAATATACGCTAAGAAGGAATGAACAAGTATGTGTGTAATCATTTAATAATAGCATAAACATACCCTGGGGGAGAGAACAGGAATGACAAAGGGCATCCCAGACAGCTAACCTTGACATCTGTCTCCACTGCTTCTGATAGGCCGACTTTCCAGGGTGCATGGGGACGAGTCTGCACTTCAGCATTTTCCAGATGTTACTGGAGTTGCTCTCTTTCTTTACATCTTACATCTGTTCTAACTGGGAGAGGCTCCTCTTTAATCAGACCACCCCCACTCCCACACCCCTACCCTGGTTCCCAAG
Organism: Felis catus; assembly: GCF_018350175.1. NCBI lineage: Eukaryota > Metazoa > Chordata > Mammalia > Carnivora > Felidae > Felis > Felis catus. The sequence continues at coordinate 36,643,286 of NC_058379.1, forward strand.
GGAGTTCATCTAAAAGTTTTCAAAGCTGTTTCAGAGCAGATAACATTACTGCAATTTTTCACCTCGTCCAAGATAGTTGAAAGCAGCTGAATGCAACTGCTTCAGTTCATCCCCAAACCTGCAATGGCTCAAGAACGGGCCACAAAAAAGGGAACAGCCCCACAGGGGAAAATTTAGTGCTTTGTTCCCAAAGCTTAAGGGGTTACGTGGAAAATCCAAAGGAAATTTGGACTCCAGATAACCACACACCAACTTCAGTCACCTAATTGGGGATGACAAAGAGCCAGGTCCTTCCCACTCTCATTTTAGAAACCTCAAAAGCTCATTGACATTAATTCCAGAGATCACTGTGGAGCTTCAATGGGGGGGAAAAAAATCAGATAACCAGCACAGCAGTTTCTTACTGTAATCTCACAAATCAACAAGGGCGCCTTTTGCCTAGAACTCTAAAATTTTTCATAAAAATGGAATGTAAAAAAAAAAATAGTAGAAACCTTTCTTATCTGAAACAAGCTGTATTTAAATGGGTATGATGTCGGGAGTGTGCAGAAGCATGCCAGCCTGAAATAAAACTTGAATCAGGAAAAATGATTCTTCGTCTCTCCGGACTATCCCTGCCTCTCACTTCCATTTTATCTCAATATTCTCACGGTTCTCCTACCCTGCCGTCTCTAAAACATACTACTCAGAAGCAAAGGGGATGCTCATTCCTTTGATGTGAGTATCAGCTGATGTGATGCCTGTCTCAGGAGCTCTGTGCAAGGCTTGATGGTTTCATTCATTACCGGAACAGGTGGGAGAGAGATCCTGCAGAGCAAGAGGGTCCAATGTCCCTAAAAGGCCAGCATATGGGCAGCCGGTAAGGCTAGCAGGGAAATAAGCCAGTTACTAAGCTGCTTTCCACCCCTCTACCCTCAGGCCATTCGGGATTAAATATCAGACTGCGGGCAGAAGAAAATCACGTTTGAGGTTGTGGCGGGGGTGGGTGGGGGCGCTGCTGTGGCATCTTCAGGACTCTGCTATATGTAGAGGGGATGACCAGTTCTCTGAGGACTGCTGGGAGAGGAACAGGCAGCTTACCTATGGCATCTGGGATTCCTATTTTAGGAAAGTGACCTCTTAGCATTCAGCAGGCAGTCAGCAACTTGAAACTTCACAGCCCAGAGGCGATCACAGAGAAGGCCCCACAACCCTATCCTCTACCAGATCAAGCCGGTACATGCAGAAGGGATGTTTGCTCACTTTCTGGTAGGAGACTATTAGGATAGTATTCAAATGCTTCATTTATTTAACCACTATCCCTAATTGTGAGGCACAGAGAGGTTGGACAATTTGCATGACACCACACAACAATTCGGGGGACCAGAAATCTGGCTCCAGAGAGTAAGCTGTGGCTTACGCCCCACGACAGGCTGCCTCCCCCAGCTGGAAGATGCACCCAGAGGAGACAGCTCGGCACACTGGAGCCCATCACTCTCACCACGATTTATCCCCAGGCTCTTCCACGTGCAATGAGCAAAGAAAGGAAGCATCAACTGGTTGCAGCGAGAATTTCTGTAGGAAATACGAGTAAGGGATCCTCACTCCTTGCAGCTCCAAACCTCAGTTTCTGCAGCCATACAGTGGTGGGAACGGCAGCGTCTCCCCTCAGGAGCTGGTGTGAACACTGAATGCAACGGCACCTGTGCGACACTGCACCGAGGGCTGGTACACACTCAGCCCCCTCTCCACCTGCCAGAGGCCCCTGGTGAAGTCCAAGTGGAAGACTCCAGGTGTGGGTTAGGAACCCCCAAGGGAAGCCACCTGAGTGTCTGCGAGCAGCAGAAAGGGAGGTCAGGGACAGAGGTGAAGTTAAACTCAGAGAGTCACTGGATGAGCTGGCAGGTTAGGGGACCTCCGGCAGAGAAGTTTCAATCAAAAGGGGGTGAAGGGAGTATGCAGAGACACCAAGGCCAAGGTCACAAAAATCTGCTTCTGAGGGAATCCAGGGATCAGAAACTAACAAGGGAGCTTCCTCCAGCATCCCTGGGGCAGATTGAAAATCTTAAAAACAAAACAGGGGCACCTGGGTGGCTCAGTGGGTTAAGCACCCAACTCTTCACTTCAGCTCAGAGCGTGGTCTTGTGGTTTGTGAGTTCGAGCCCCACGTCAGGCCCTGCGTTGACAACGCAAAGCCTGCTTGGGATTCTCTGTCTCCTCTCTCTCTCCTCTCTCCTCTCTCTCTCTCAAAATAAATACATAAGCTTTAAAAAAGATAAAAACAAAACACCCATCCCTCAACTAAAGCCAGGGTCTGGGTCTAGAGAAAAAGCTTAGGAACTAGAAAGATATGGAAGGGGAGGAGCATCCAAATAGCCAATTCATGCTCTAAACCAATACAAACTTGCCCGTGTCCACAAAGTAGGTACTGTAAAATATTACCACACTCTGCTAGCGTGTGGTATGCATGACTGTGTGCCTGAAGGATGCATAGGAATTGTAACCCTTGGGTGAACTCAACAATTCAAAAAAGGGGAAAAAGAAAAAAAGAGTGGGGCTGATCTGTGTCCTTCAAGGAAGGTGGGTGATGGACCCCGAGGCAACCACGGAGAGAGGGCCTCTTCTTTCTGAAGCTGTGTGGACCCAAAAGGCCCCCTAAATCAACTGTGTGCAGGAACCAGGGATGGCAACCACTGAATTCTCCAGCCCCAACACCATTACCCAGAAGAGCCTTCTCCGAAACATCCAGTGCAGGCCATTATATCCTTGAGAATTTTAGGGACAGTCTCAGTCTCAGTCCAGAGAGAGGGCAAGTAGCTAGGTAGCAACAAGGCTAGGAAGGTGGCAAGGTAGGTAGCAAGGGCAGGTAGCAGGTAGCAAGGTGGCCACCCTGCAGTCGTGGGAGGCGCTAAGGGCCCACCCCCTCCCTCCCTGCCTTGCTCCATCCAGAGGACAGGTGAAGAGAATGACTGTTCTGGGGGGCTCCAGAAGCACTTCCTGCCTTCCTCACTTCCCGGGCCTTGCTCATCCCCAGGAGCACTCCCCTGGTTCCAAACCCTATCTATTCTGTTCTGCAAAGGCTCATCCCAGGATGAGAACCAGACCCAACACACCGACTGAGCTCACATGATCCCTCTGTCTGTAGCCAGGTAAGCCCTGGGGAGCTGGGCTGGCAACACAGTGGACCCTTCCCCAAATCACTGCCACAGGCCTCAGAGCTGATACACGATGGCTCGTACGTCACAACCTATGCAAAACTGAAGCTGTCCAGGAGAGAGGACATCAGAATGAGCTATATGCAACGTTAACCTCAATACAGTCCACACAACTGACTTCTGCAGAGTAACCGAGGAACCAATCCTTAGAAGAACCACGAAGATTTGGCTCGATCCACGGCAAAGTCTTGAAAAGACAAACCGTCACCCTGCCTCCCTTAGGATTCTACTGGAGAAAACAACATTGATGTGCGACGAAGAAAAACATCTCCTCTTTTTCTAAGACTTTTTGCTACGAAGCACACTACCAAAATAAGGGGTGTGGGGGAGGGTGGTATGTGTGACATTTTTGCTGATTTCCAAAAAATAAAAAATAAATGAGAAGGTGATGAATATAGCTAATTTCTGAGACGTTACCACTGAAATTTTATATAAGCACAAGCCTTTTGGCTACATAATATTTATTAATACTGTAGTGAGTAAAAAATGACTTAGCTGATCACATTAAAAATTAATCTGTGTTGCACTGGAAGTTTTTCTCAATAGTCCAAATTGCACCAAAGTGTCAGCACCCAAAGAGAAAAGCCAAAACTCTATGTTAGGGGCCTAGGAAAGCTTTAATGTAATGTAAATTGAACACTGAAAATTTACATTCCTGGGTAGTGTGTGTTACTGGGTATTTCCACCGAGAAGTATGAGACTATTAGGACTGTTTTATCATTCCAACCAAAACAAACGTGGAAGAAATATGTGTCTCCCAACTACAGCTGAAGGAAGCTGTGCCTGCTTGCTAAGCTGCCATCCCCCCGCCCCATATTCCCAGGGAAATGTATGTGGCAACAGGTGAACCAGCCACCGCTTGGGCATCTTACAGGAACCAAACCCTCTACTGCCTCTATCTTCATTTACAGTTACTGCCAGACCACGCATTTCACAGGATGGTGAGGTCAAAATAAAATTTTTAAATCCTTTTATTTCCTCCTCCTGAGTGCACACATTCCTTCAATATTCATACATTTGGCATCCCCATCAACACCTCACATCTCCCTAAACAAACACCACTTGCAAATTTCCCCCTGTGGCCCCTAAGGAGCCTACTTCAGAATAATGTGAATTGAAACGAGTATTTCCAGGTGCTACCTCTAAAGCCGGGCACTCCAAGGGATTTCCCACACCAGAGAACCTTGGTTTTCTAGATTTTAGCACATATGCCACTTGAATCAAGTTGGGGTGGTTTTGTTCGTTCTGTTCTAACAGAGCAGCAGCGATGCCCAGACCCCTTCAGGAACCTCCATCTAGCCTTACCTCTTGGTATCTGGCATTCGGCCAGGCAGCTACCATGTCTCACTCTTAACTCTCCGGATCCTAAATCTGTCTCCTGAGGTCCCAAATTTAGCATGGCGACTTGCTCGGCATGAAAAGAATTGGAACAACTCATTGGCAACCTGGATCATTCTTCAGTTCCCCCCCCCCCCACCTCCCCAACAGAGAGGCAATTTTAGTAATCTCAAAAAAGAGAAGAAATGGATCGGGCTCAATTCACAGCAACTACACTGATCAATACATCAACTGGAAATCACTTATTGGATGAGGGAAAAAACAATCAGCGCATCGGATGATGATTTCATAAATGGTTATATTGGCATCGAAAATCTCTACGGCAGCTAGTCACCACATCATAAAGCGTGGGGGTGAAGGGGAAGCAAGCCTCTGGTTTAGCCAGAAACAAAAGCCAACGTGTCAGATCTAAACACCCACTGACGGTACTTTCTGCCCGGAGCTCGCACTGAGCTGCACAAGTGTGCGTGCCGCTCAGCCACGGGGATCAATGCTTCATTGTGAGCCCGCGGGCTCGGCAGAAACTCAACAGGCCACTGTGTGTTTCCCAGCAAGATCCCTTAAAGGATAAAAACCACTGATTCTGAACCAGGGGAGCAGGAGGTTTGTCCATTTTAAAGCCGAAGCTACTAACGGGCAGTAGAAATAAATAGAGCCGGAGGAACAGAGAGAATGGGTAGATTTCATACAGACTGTCCTACAGCCAAGCAGGGAGGGAGAGGGAACTCCGAGGTTCTGCCCTGCTCAGGGCCCGTCCAGCAGACTCTCCAGAGCTCACTGATTCCCATCCAGGCTGGGAAGAAAAGCCAGTGCCAGAGAGCCAAAGGCCTGGCAGATGTTAACAGGCAGGAGCCCCCAGCAAAAGTTAGCTCAACAGTCAACCAGACACATCCAGAAAGATGCCAAGCGATTCTCCTATATATTGGAGCAGCGAGAAGGTATTTTCGGAGTTTTGTGGTGGATTGAGACTAAACGAATTCTACAGTTAAGGGAAACTCCAGTTATTTCTTTACCATAAAGTTAAAAGTCAACAAAGATTATAAAAATCATTCCAAAGAAATCGTTCTTAAATATTCTCCTAATACCTTATCATTTTCTCCTCATATGTTTAATGTCAAATATTGACGTATATATTTAAACTCACTGAAGCGTTAACAAGCATTTTTTTATTCCAACAAGTTCATTTGAAGGTGCCAAGGTCACAGTACAAGGGGAAATGGGGCTAACTGAATAACAGTATCATTTAACATTTATACAGTGCCTAATAGTTTATACAGTGCTTTTTGCAGAAGCTTTGTCACAAATTTCCCAGATAACCCAAACATCTAATGTTCAGCTCAACCTAAGCCAATAAAGCCTTTCTCCAAAGCCTCTCACTGGCTTTCTTTTGATTTTTTCCCCCTTTATTAGTTCCCTATTCAAAGTCCTTTTACTGGGGAAGACTGAAAATCAAGTTCCTAAAGGTGGAGTAACTTGCTCGTGGTCCTATCGCCATATTAATGGTGGAAACTAGGACATGAAGCCCCTCTCCCCAGCCCTGACATGCAGCCACCTCTCTGCAGCTCCGGCAGTCTTTGAAAGCAAACTCTGAAGGTGGCCACCAGGAGTATACTGCTGTCTCTGCTACCAACTAGAAAAGCAGACGTTAGCAAGTTACTGAACCAACCCACATGTCTGTCACCTCATCAGGGAAAACAGGGATACTGGTAGAACCTTTCTCCCAGGGCAGTGTAAGCTGGTGCATATCACAGTACTTGGCACGACACGGCAAGGGCTCAAAAACTCTTCTGTTTCTGTAATTGTTATTATTCTCTCTCCCTCAACTGTGAAAATTTCAGGGCAGCAACCAGATTACCAAAATTACAAATAGCTTAGGAAACCGGTATAACACGTGATCATGTCAACACTTATCACCCGGTATGTTCTAGGCTGATTAATGGCCACCCAAAGATAGCAAATCCTAAACCCTGGACCTTGTAAATATTGCCTTGCTTGAAAAAAAGGGTCTTTTCTGATATAATTAAAGATCTTGAGATGGAAGCGTAACTAGATTGCTCAGGTGGGCCCTATATCCAATAATGAAGGTCCTTAAGAGCGATTCGCAGGAGAGAAGAAACACAGAAGAGGAGGCCGGGTGAAGAGGCAGGGGCAGGGACAGGAGCGATGCCAAGCCAAGGACTGTCACAGCACAGAGCGAGGGGACAGGCCTGGATGAAACAGCCCGTCCTCCAGGGCCCCTGGAAGGAGCCTGACCCTGCTGAATTGAGGCAGCCACCTCGAACTCAGACCTCTGGCCTCCAGAACAAAGAGAGTAAGTTTCTGTTGTCTCAAATCACCAAATTTGTGGGAATTTGTCACAAGAGCCTCAGGAAACTAACACACCCAAGAATACACAGTGATTTGTTTAGCAAGAAGTAAAAGGGGGGAAGAGAAATTTCCACAATGAGAATTATACTTCTTGCAGAAAATGCCGAGGGGGAGGAAGAGCTGATTGCAATGTGGGCCCAAGATCTGTGAAACCATGTACAACCTCTACAGTCCTGGAAAATGATCATTTGGCCACTTTGGGAAGTTTTTTTGAAGAGGGAGGAATGTGACATCTGTTCCCTTGCAAGGCAGAGCCAGGTAACTCAGGAGTAGAGGCTCTGTCGATGCAGAGGGGCTCTTCACGGCTCCCCTCCTGTGGACGACTACTGCCTTTTCCAGATGTGCAGTTAGGCTCTGGTTCCTGGGATGAGCTCATTCCTAGGCAAGCCGTGCTCACTGCAGATGGAGGTACAGTTTTCTCTGAGGCAGCACCAGGAGGCCCCAGGAGAGTCAAGTGCAGCTTGTGGAAGCTGCAGGCACATGTCAGGGGAGCAGGAAGAGCGTCCTGGGTGTAGACACAGTGTACCTGGCCGGCAGCTGCCACAGGTGCTCAGCCCTGCAGCTTATGAGGACCCAGAGGAAGGGCAGGGCTTGGCACGGAGACTGCTTTAGGAACAAGGGAATTAATGTCCTTTAGAGAGGCTCCAAGGGGGTCCTGAAGACATGTGTTCTACAGCCACAGGCTGCTAAGGTCTGACCTCGGTCAAGCCAGGAACGGTATTTGCATTTGAAATAACATTAGAGACCATCAGGAAGACAATGCGTGACCTTTGCTGCATGCTTCTTACTTAACAGTCCATGTCCTGAGTCCTACATACTCATTATTTCATTTGATCCTCACCATGGACAGTGAGGTGGCCACTATTCTCCCACAATGCATGGGAGGAGTCTAAGGGCCAGAGAGGTTAAGTAACTTACCCTTCATCAAACAGCTAGAAGGGAGGAACCAGGTTTTAAACCCAGGCACTCAAGCCCCGAAGTCCTGCTTTTAGCCACTGCGACAAATGTCAAAGGGGACAGGAGATGTGGCTAAAGCACAATGTGAACACACATGAGAGGGTGGCTGATGTCACACCCAGGTATGGTGTATCTTGGGAGAAAAGTACAGTACAGAGAAGCAGTGACATGAAATTAGACTGTGGACGGGGAGGTGATGGCCAGGAGGGAGGTGGGGTGGACCTCACACCAGAACTTGGGTGAGAGAACAGGCTGAGAGGTGGAAGCCAAAGGCACATCAGGAACAGCACAGCCATCTTTCGGAGTGCCCAGTGAAATTCACCAAAGGTGATGGGAAAGGAGGCCAAACCAACCTTGGATCACAAAAAGGCCTTTGCTTTCTCTTAAGAGGGCTTTAAGAGCACCTGAAATGCTCTTTCTTTTTAATTGCAGATTTCTAGGTCCCATTCCAGCATCCTGAATCAAAACCGTTCAGCATGGCCCAGCTCTCCGTGCTTCAGCTATCCCCGCCCCCACCAGAGGATACTGTGAACCCTAAGGTTGGAGAAACTCAGCTGTGGCAAATGGGGCCACTGTAGCCATGGTCCAGGCACAGGATGGAAGGGCCCTTATTAAACAGTGGAATTTCCATATTGCACTGCTTATTAAACTTGCAGTTGTACAAACTGCAGAATCATTTGAAACTAAGTAGGCTTGCATTAATTCTCCTAGTACAATCTACGCTCTATAACACGTCAGCTCTTAATTACACATTTGATCTGCCTAGGAGTAGAGCCATTTTTTTTTATTTCAAGTTTGAACACTGCCCTGTGGCAATTAAAAATATGTATCTTGGTACTGGCACAAGAACAGACACTCAGATCAATGGAACAGAATAGAGAATCCAGAAATGGGCCCACAAACATATGGTCAACTAATCTTTGATGAAGCAGGAAAGAATATCCAATGGAATAAAGACAGTCTCTTCAGCAAGTGATACTGGGAAAAAATGGATGGGGACATGCAGAAAAATGAACCTGGACCACTTTCTTACACCATACACAAAAATAAACTCAAAGTGGATGAAAGACCTCAATGTAAGACAGGAAGCCATCAAAATCCTCAAGGAGAAAGCAGGCAAAAACCTCTTTGATCTTGCCCACAGCAATTTCTTACTCAACATGTCTTCGGAGGCAAGTGAAACAAAAGCAAAAATGAACTACTGGGACCTCATCAAAATAAAAAGCTTCTGCACAGCAAAGGAAACCATCAGCAAAACTAAAAGGCAACCGACAGATTGGGAGAAGATATTTGCCAACGACATATCAGATAAGAGGTTAGTATCCAAAATCTATAAAGAACTTCTCAAACTCAACACCCGAAAAATAAATAATCCAGTGAAGAAATGGGCAAAAGACATGAATAGACACTTCCCCAAAGACGACATCCAGATGGCCAACCAACACATGAAAAAATGCTCCACTTCACTCATCATCAGGGAAATACAAATCAAAACCACAATGAGATACCACCTCACACCTGTCAGAATGGCTAACATTAACAACTCAGGCAACAACAGATGTTGGTGAGGATGTGGAGAAAGAGGATCTCTTTTGCACTGCTGGTGGGAATGCAAGCTGGTGCAGCCACTCTGGAAAATAGTCTGGAGGTTCCTCAAAAAATTAAAAATAGAACTACCCTATGACCCAGCAACTGCACTACTAGGCATTTATCCAAGGGATATGGGTGTGCTGTTTCGAAGGGACACATGCACCCCAATGTTTATAGCAGCACTCTCAACAATAGCCAAAGCATGGAAAGAGCCCAAATGTCCATCGATGGATGAATGGATGAAGAAGATGTGGTATGTATATACAATGGAGTATTACTCGGCAATCAAAAAGAATGAAATCTTGGCATTTGCAACTACGTGGATGGAACTGGAGGGTATTATGCTAAGTGAAATTAGTCAGAGAAAGACAAAAATCATATGACTTCACTCATACGAGGACTTTAAGAGACAAAACAGATGAACATAAAGGAAAGGAAACAAAAAGTAATATAAAAACGGGGAGGGGGACAAAACAGAAGAGACTCATAAATATGGAGACCAAACTGGAGGAGCTGTGGGAGGGGGGATGGGCTAAATGGGTAAGGGACATCAAGGAATCTACTTCTGAAATCATTGTTGCACTATATGCTAATTTAGATGTAAATTTTAAAAAATGGAAAATTAAATTAAAAAATAAAAATAAAATAATATAAAAACATGGAGGGGGACAAAACATAAGAGACTCTTAAATATGGAGAACAAACACAGGGTTGCTGGAGAGGGTATGAAAGGGTGGATGGGCTAAATGGGTAAGGGGCACTAAGGAATCTACTCCTGAAATCATTGTTGCACTATATGCTAACTAATTTGGATGTAAATTTAAAAAAATAAAAAATGAGACAAGTTAATAAATAAACAAATAAATAAATATATGTATCTTAGCTAGATCTCAAAAAAAAAACACAATGAGTACATCTAATTTGCTAATTAAGGCATCAAAGTTCTTTTTTCCTCAACAGCTCTTAACAAAACTTAATAGCAGCAGCAGAATGACCTCCCTCAACAATAGCTGAGTTAAACTCCTCAGGTTGCAACCAAGAAACTCTAAACACTTGATTAAACTACACAAGGTATGGAAGGCCACTGCATTTTGGAATGGCAAAAATTAGAACGAGCAGAATATTTTTATTTGGTCTAAAATTTGGGAACACTTTAACATGTACAGAGTTCCAACAAATCAAGTGACCCTACAAGGAATATAAGGTTTATATCCTTAAGGAATAAGACTTTACTGCTAAGTAAGTATGTATAAATCACATTAAATTAGCTACTGTGCCAAGGGACACATGGTTGCTTATTTACTCTTCTATGCTGCTTTAAAACAAAACAAAACAAAACAAAACCAAAGAAAGAAAGGAGAAAGAAAACATTCAAAATTGGATTTTCAGGCCAAAAAGCCATTCATCATCATCATCAACAACAACAACAACAACAACAACACTAAGATAACACAATGTTTAGCAGAAAAAAAATCTAACACGAGGCAAAGGTTGAATAAGCAAAAAACACTTCTCCCAAGAAAGTGCTGACATCAACAATGCTATTAATACAGCAAAACTCAACAATGGCTGGTTACCCTGTTATAAAAGGACACAAGATTAGCACTATTTTATATCCGCTTAAAAGATAATGTTACTTAATTCTGGAAAATTCTGAGTACCTAATTTCTTCCCGCCTCACCCCAAAGAACTAAGCAACTGAATTGAGCATATAGTGGATGATCCATAAACACACGTAGACATGATCAGTAGAGATAATCTAATGAATACCACACACATTTATCTTAACTTCAGAATTATGCTTTGTGTTCATTCCTATGAAAGTATGTGTAAGTTCAAATACAATCACAAGCACTTAACTCAGACTTCAGTTAGTTAAACATAAGATCATAATTTGGAACTACACTGTTTACCAGAAGATATTACTTAGCTGTCAATAATAAACATTTTGAATTTTGGGAAACCAAAGATTTTTCTGGGTAATTCTGGGCTCAAACACAAGAAATGCCAACCAATCTATATATTCTGATCAAGTTCAAAAGGATTTAATTTTGTTTTAGTTTTATATAAGTAGAATTTTTAAAAAGAGGAGCCTTTGTATCATTGAAGAGTCTGATCTAATGTTATCTAAAGTTTCTTGTTAATTTCAAAGGGCTCCTTCTATAAAGGCCATCTTCAAAATGTAAAATACCCCATTTTGAGAAATGCAATGCATGGTTCCAGGTTTTGAGCATTTCGGTATGTGTTTATTATAAATATTCTTGACACATAATCCTAAAGTAGCCATATCTGGACAGTTTTAGGGAAGAAACTTTTCTCCCATCATCACCTTTTTATTCTTTGCAAATCTGCATTCTTTTTTAAATAGTGTGGTTTCTGAAATCTTTGCAGAAAATCTAGTGCTTATGTACATCTAAACCAGCATTTTATAAAACATCTGTAATACAGGCTAATACTAGAAACTTGGATTATGCATCATTTAGGCCCACCGGACACACTGTAATCCACTGATGGTCCTCCCCTTCCTGTCTGGCCACTGCAGTGTAGTGGAGAAAGGACTGGGAGAGGAAGCCGGAAACGTGAGCACAAAAAAATAACTAACCCTCTAAGAAACTTCAGATGACCTCTGGGTTATGACAGCAGCCAGTGCCCTGCATCTAATTTCATCCTACCTGCATTGTCCCACCAAAAAAGCCTAACAACCGACTAGAGTAACTTATTAGTCTGCCCATTTGGGACAAAAATTACCTCCAATTACAATAATCATAGGAGGGATGAAGAAATGATTAGCATCCACATCTGAGACAGAGGAAATGGCCAAGAAAGGAAAGACAGCTTCCTGCCAGCCCACTTCACGCCTCTCCATCAGTGACCCCAGGCCTCTGCTACTGACCACAAAGCAGTTCTTCACCCTCCCTTGACCACACATGCACACAGTTCAGTTTCTCTGTGTTAAGAAAAGCTATGAATCCAGGGCACCTGGGTGGCTCAGTCAGTTAAGCATCCGACTCTTGGTTTTAGCTCAGGGCATCGTCTCACAGTTTCATGAGTTTGAGCCCCACGTTGGGCTCCGTGCTGGAGCCTGCTTGGGATTCTCTTTCTCTCCCTCCCCCTCTGCCCCTCCCCAACTCTCAAGTCTCTCTCTCTCTCTCTCAAAACAAATAAAACTTAAAAAAAGAAAGAAAAGAAAATGCTATGAATTAAATGAAAAAAACAGGGGAAACTACAGTTGACTCTAACAACAGGAGACGTGGGGTGCTGACCCCCTCCCAGGCAGTCGAGAATCATGTATAACTTTCAACATCCCAACAACTTAACTACAAGCCTTGCTAATAGCGTAAACAAGTTGAGTAACAGATATTGTGTGTATTACATGTATTATATACTATATTCTTACAACAAAGGAGGCTAGAGAAAAATTGGTAATAAGGAAATCATAAGCAAAAGAAAATACATTTACAGTACTGAACAGTATTCATCAAAAACTCTGTGTATAAGTAACCCCACACAGTTCGAACCCAAGTTGTTCAAGGGCCAAATGTACTTTGTAGAGAAAGGTAAGTGACATTCCAGAAAGAATTTTAACAAAACAATAAGATGATGACACCAGTAGAAAAAAAACCAAAGGACAAGTCAATAAATAAACACAAGTGGCCAATAAAACTTACCAATATTTTTTTTCAAATACATTTCCAAAGAACGCCATCTTTGGGCAAACATTTGGCAAAGACTAAAATACTTCTGGGGTGTTTGGGGGCTGTAAAGAGAAGGGGAGACAACCTTTCTGGAGGACAGTGTGTCAAGAAATCTATGAATACATTAATGGTCACTATCCCATGTAAAAAATAAGGCACGTGCAAAGAGTAGACATGTGCACAAAAATGTTAACCACAGCACAAGTTACCATTGTACGTAACATCTGTAGCTTGGAAACAATATTCAGCCCACAAAAAAAACTGTGTCGCAAGCATGTTCTTCTCTAGCAAGGAGGATTAGGCAGCCAAGGAAATATGCTCTCAATTGTCTTCTTAACATTTTATGGATGAAGGAAAATACAGTTTAAGATTATTTACGGTTAATTTAATTTAAGGTAACAATTTAAGACTAAGTTTAAGAAAGAAAAAGAGGGAATTCTATACACAGGACTTACAGTTTTTTAAACACGCATGAATTACAAATAAACAGGAAATAGACTGAAGTATAGTAATGATGAGTGGCAGCATGATGAACTCACTTTTCTTCTTTATATTGTTACTATTCTCCAAACTGTCTCCATGAAAAAATAAATAAATAAATAACATTTTTTTTTTAAATGAGCTTAAGGAAGAAACTATACAATAAATAAAAAATAAACTGTAAAGAAGTGTTTCTACTAAAATCTTCCTAGAAGATTTGAATTCAAAATATATGCCCAAATTCATTTAAAAGGTTATCTGTACAAGGCATTTCTGCTAAAGAGGTTTTAGGGATAAAAAGTAAGCTACACAATGCTGTAACTTATGAAACTCACTTATCAGAGAAATGAGTGTCTGACAGGCCCCATATCCATTGGGGACACAGAATGACCAAGTTTAACTTAAAACAACTATATTATAAACTAGGCACCTGAATGGCAAGAACCTTCACTGGACTGATTAAGGAACACCCTCCTACTTAATTGGCGAGAGGACATAACACCTTGAAAACAGTTTATGGATAGAGAAAAACACAGTAATCTAGCAGTTACCTCCAAAATAAATTAGGTCATTGTCTAAAAATGGCAAATGAGATTTTAACCGAGCAACATTTACCAGTAGTTTTTTTTGGGTTTTGTTTTTTTTTTTTTTAACAAACTCACCCACATTAATCAAGTTTATATATTTAGTCCCAATTTGGGGCTAAATATTCACTGAAAATGCATTCAATAATGAGAAACCTAGAACGAACATATATATATATTTTTTTAAGTAACTCTAAAACTAATTTATTACATTTCAATTTGCCTTGTTCACTTTTAGGTCTCCATTTCAATATCTTTAATCCTTTTAAAAGTAAAAAAAAAGTTGATTTTGGCATTTTACCATGTATTTATTCTCCTAGTCTCTATCAAACAGACAAGTGGGGGAAATTTTTCTGTGATATTTTCTTTGATGCATTCTCATTATGGCAATAAGAATAATCATCGCAAAAGTCACTTTTTCAATGAAGCCTTCCCTGATTAGCTCAAGCCTTTCCCATTTTATAAGCTCCCAGTTTCCTGTGTGACGTTCTCTGTAGCAATCATCTTGCTATGGCATTTGACCTACACTTGTGTGCCCCCCTCCACTGGCCAGGCCTGTCTGCTCACCCTTTAATCCCCAATACTTAGCAAGTATTAGCATTCATGGACTAAAAGGAAAGGTAAGTAAAAGCCATGGAGTTCTGGGTATGAGAAGACAGATTGCTCATTAAAACATAAGGATAATTAAGTCTCAATTTTCTCACGAGTTAGATTCATTCAAAGAAACATACTACTCTCTTGCTCAGACCACCTCCAAAACAGGCATGAAGAATCACATATTCCAGGACACCTGAGGGCCGAGTCCGTTGAGTGTTCGGCTCTTGATTTCGGCTCAGGTCACGATCCCAGGGTTGTGGGATCGAGCCCCGCCTTGGGCTCTGTGCCGAGCGTGAAGCCTGCTTAAGATTCATTCATTCATTCATTCATTCATTCATTCATTCTCTCTCTCTCCCTCTCTCCCTCCCTCTCCCTCCCTACCCCTCTCCCCCAGCTCACACTCTCTAAAATACAAACAATTGGGTTTGTTGTTTTTTTTTAATGAATCACATACTCCTATTCCAGGTGGTGCCCCTGTGGATCCATGGGAAGAAGACTGAATGTGGACCCTAAAAGCCAGTGTTCACATCCTGGCATATGCTAGTTACTAGCCACGCCAGGCCTAACCATATTTCCCTATTTCTAAAATGTGAGCGCTATTACCAATCTCGTGGGATTAATTTTTTAGGACAGAATTAATTTGGGGGGAAAAGGAAAAAACAAAAACTGCAAAACTTCAGAAATGTTTTATTCTTATATTGATGTGAAGACTATACTGTGCTTCAGCCTCAAGGGGCCTCGGGACAGAAGACGTACACCAAATCCAAATTTTCACAGATGAACAGCAGAGCAAGACAAAGACCTGAATACGGACCAGGAGGAGTCATAAAATAATCCAGGAAAAGATCTCCATCTGCTACTGACAGTATACATATTAAAAAGGGGGACAGAGCCACATTGTTACTTAAGTGTCTGGGCTACCAGCACATTCTTCTATTAATGTAACCACCTGAGACTGTATAAAATGTATCTGACGTGCCAAGCCTCCCTTGCAAGGCTGCATTTTCCCAAGATGAGGCTATCATGAACTGATGTTCCTTCCCTTAATTACTGTCCCCCCAAAAGCGGATGAACATTAACTAGACCAGAACAGAAATCACAGCTTGACAGACACTTAAGTACCCAATAAAAATGCCATTCCATACTCAGGTCAATCTGCTTCACTCCTAAAGGGGCTCTTGGCAGCCAATTTCCTCCTCAGAGGCGCATCAGGAAGGCACCAACGTTGCTTAGGTTTCAACACTTGATGGGCATCTTCCTGAGGTTTTCCTACAGCCATGGTGACTGCCAGGGCACCACCTGCTCCAAAATCCTCCAGGCAAAAACCATCTCTGCCATCATCACCCATGGGGAGCTCTGGGATCACAACCAAGTCCTGGCTGCGCCTGAAGAGAACCCTGGCTCCCGCCCATGTCCAGCCTGGCTGATGTCCTTGAACAAGCCATTCAGACAGTGGAAAGACCCTAGAACTCCAAGGCACCGTGACAGGACTGCTGTGCCCGGGACTGTCAAAATTCGGTTCAGAGAAGTGGGCTTCAAGGATGACAATGTGAGAAACAAGCACTTTTTTCCCCCTGCTAGGTGTGGACACTGATTTCTGTCCTTAAATCAAAGTAGCTATATAGCATCTTCACTCCCATAGAGTTGCCTTCACTGAGCTGTTTCAGTTTGGAGGTTTTCTTTCAATTTGGAGGTCAGATGGAAAAAAAAACAAAACAGCTGCATGTACTTTGCGGCTACAAAGACACCAAAACTGTTCATGGGCAGAACATCCCCCATCACATCATTCAACCTGCTGACATAGAGCCTTCGGAGGAAACCTAGGAGCAGCAAATAGGAATTCTTTTTCCCTCTTCCCGTAACTGACAGGTAGCTTAAAACCGGGATCTAATGGTATATACACCTTTCTTTTATACTCTTGTTTTAGTATTTCTCTTACCCTTTTATGCCTCACTTCAAGTAATTTAAATGAAACTGGGTTTACTCTTTCTTCTATACATTTGATTTTTTTTTTCTTTTGCCAATCAAAAATGTCTACTGGATCTCTTTTGCACTGCTGGTGGGAATGTAAACTGGTGCAGCCACTCTGGAAAACAGTATCTCCATACTCAAAAAATTAAAAATAGAACTACCCTATGACCCAGCAATTGCACTACTAGGTATTTATCCAAGGGATACAGGTGTGCTGTTTTGAAGGGGCACATGCACCCCCCAATGTTTACAGCAGCACTATCAACAATAGCCAAAGTATGGAAAGAGGCCAAATTTTCATCTATGGATGAGTGAATAAAAATGTGATACACACACACACACACACACACACACACACACACACACACAAAATGGAGTATTACTCAGCAATCAAAAAGAATGAAATCTTGCCATTTGCAAATACATGGATGGAACTGGAGGGTATCATGCTAAGTGAAATTAGTCAGAGAAAGACAAAAATCATATGACTTCACTCATAGGAGGACTTTAAGAGACAAAACAGATAAACATAAGGGAAGGGAAACAAAAAGGATATAAAAACAGGGAGGGGGACAAAAGATAAGAGACTCTTAAATATGGAGAACAAACAGAGGGTTACTGGAGGGGTTGTGGGAGGGGGGACAGGCTAAATGGGTAAGGGGCATTAAGGAATCTAGTCCTGAAACCATTGTGGCACTACATGCTAACTTGGATGTAAATTACAAAAATAAAGTTAAAAAATTAAAATGTCTACTGATTCCCTAACATCCACCTAAAATAAAAAACTGAGGAAAAGGTGGGAGGGGGTGTTACAGAGAGATGAAGTTAATGGGGCACACACCTGGGTAGCTCAGCTGGTTAAAGGGCTGACTTTGGCTCAGGTCATGACCTCGCGGTTTGAGAGTTCGAGCCCCGTGTCGAACTGTGCTGATGACCTCGAGCCTGCTTCAGATTCTGTGTCTCCCTCTCTCTCGGCCCTGCCCTCCCACTCATGTTCTATCTCTGTCTCTCAAAAACAAGTAAACGTTTAAAAAAAAACTTTAAGGCTTGCCCTAAAAAAAAAAGAGAGAGAGAGAGAGACAAAGTTAAGACTTAATGCTATCCTCAAGGAGCTCTGGAAAAAGGAAAAAGATTAGTACACCCGACTGAAGAAGGTCTGTGTTCAAATCCCAGCTCCACTCTCACTTACCAGGAATCCCTAGATAAGCTACATAGGTACCTAGGTAGGTTCTCTGAATCTTGATCTCCAAGATTTGTGAGTATATGGCCTTCCTCGCCAAGCTGTTAAGATTCACAACCAGTAGAACAGGCACAAGCAAGTTATTATGTGTAAAGCACTGTATCTGAGTAAGCTCTTTATGTCATTAATACAAAGGTTCAAGGTGAAAGGCTTGCAAAGTAAAATTCCTGCAATGTGGTTTCCTCCAGCAGGGAACGAGTGGGTAGAAAGTGGACTTTAGTGATTGCTAATGCATTAATGACTGACATGTGGCAGCGACAATGAGACACACAGATGCAATTTGACATTAATGGAGAGATTTGCCTGTGGTCATGTACATGGCGGTGGGGGGTGGGGGAGACCCTCTGCCTCTTGCCTTCAACTTGGGCACGAAATGTAACGTCAGCCAAGATCAATTAGAAGCCTGGAGTTTCATTCTCCGCTGTTGATAGGAAAAGTACATTTCTATAATGTGAGGAAACGTTTACGTGGGACGCAAATCTGGCTGACATTGAGGGAAGGGCTGCTTCGCTGTGAATGCCGCCTGTGTGGTGCCTGTCAGGGCAATTAGTTTCTGCTCAAGTGGCTTGCTTTTTAACATTTTATTATCTTAACAACAAAAAACTCTGGAAGCAATAATTATTTATTATGTTAATTCCTTAGCTTTCTTCCCGAAATTTCTGTAACACCATTAAAAACTAGCTGTGCCCTTGAAACAAACCATGAGTTTATTAATACTCAACCAATTAAGGGGAGAAAAGCAAAGTAACAGAACACTCCACGCCAGCAATTATTAACTAAGCAGTCAGTTGCCACTTTCCTTGCCACAGATTTTATTCCAGGAAGCATCCTATCTACTTAACTGGCTGAAAAATTATATGAAATGTGTTTACATCATTACAAGGACCTAGAAAACCTGCACGGAGAAGGAACCTGCTGCATCTGTCTAGAAAATGGTCAAGTCCGGGTGATGATAGAAGCCATATTCCTCTCTCACCTCTCACAAATATGGAGAGCCATCTAGAAGGTTCCAAAGCAAAGGGCAATTTTATCTCACTTCAATTCCCTTTGCCCCCCCCCACACACACACACATTTTACCACCTTTTACTTATTAACTAAACCCCTGTTTTATACCACGCACTCCAATCTTTAGACTCCCCCATTCTAGGCCCCCATTGACTATAAAGGTCAGGCCAATTCACCAACAGCCCCAGTGAAGGGGCCTGTGAGGTGTCTGACCCAGTGAAGGCCCCTGTGGGCCAGGAACTGGGTGTGGGGCTCCCCACCTTAGGGGGGCAGCAGCCTGCCAGCTCGGGAGCAGGAAACACCACAACAGGTGGGACATTACAAGAGGAGAGGAGCAGGGCCAGGCCACCACACTGGTCTGTGCCTGTGGCAATAAGGGGCAGGGCCACCCACACAGCATTCAAGGCAGCCAAAACAGCAGACCCGGCTCAGAAGAGGACAGGAAAGTTGGGGGACACCCTTGGGATACCTCCACAAATTGCCCGATGCGGCATGTGGAATCCATGATGAAGTGAAGCTCTCCGAGAGTAGAGAAGGCAATTATCACCTACTCCACTCTTTCCCTCCTATCTTACCGACCCTTCAGGCCCACGTTGCTTGCACAAACACAATTGTGTAAAAGCTCAAAAATTAATTACAGCCTTTATTTTTCTATTTCCCAGGTGCCTCTTAAAACCCATGGAACTGTATGATCTAAAACAATGACAACAAAAAAGACAATCTTAGGCGAGGTATAGCAGAACTATTAACAAAGTAAAAATTCTGAGTGCTTCAGGGCTTGAATAGTTTTTTATCCTTAATGGTCTATCAGTAGTTCTTACTCCAAAAGTGCTAACATACACAATATAAGGAATCAGTAACTTTAATTTTTTTTTAATGTTTATTTTTGACAGAGAAAGAAACAGAGTGTGAGCAGGGGAGGAGCAGAGAGAGAGGGAGACACAGAATCCGAAGCAGGCTCCAGGCTCTGAGCTGTCAGCACAGAGCCCGACGCAGGGCTCGAACCCACAAATGGTGAGATCATGACCTGAGCTGAAGTTGGACGCTCAAGAACCATGAGATCATGACCTGAGCCAAAGTCAGATGCTTCAACGAATGAGCCACCCAGGCACCCTAGGAATCAGTAACTTTGAATCAAACAACAGGCTGCTAAAATTCTTCACTTCCAGTTCCATTATGGTTGCAATAATGCTGAGTAATAAACTGTAAACATTTCTGGGAAAGAAACACCCGTAAGTACATATAAGCAATGGGACACACAGAGCCCCCAGAGGTCAGTGTTAATGCTTCCTCATCCACTCTCCATCCTCACTGCTGGAAGGTACGGTAAGCACTTGTGGGCGGGGGCGGCGGGGCTGAATTCATGCACCCTACTTGCAGAAGAAAGCAGCAGCCAGCAGTGGTTTTTAAAACTCAGTACGTTTCAGGCTATTATCTTTAGTTTTCGAAACAGACATGGTACAACTATATTTTCTGACATTGTTTCTCTCTCTAAGCACAAATACCTGTGGCCTGGTGTCTAAATATAAACACAGGCCACCAGAATTTAAATCTAGCTCCCTTGAGATTTTTGTTACTTCTTGATCATTTCTTTTCCCCCAAAGTACATCCTAACAGATCTAAATGAAAACAAGTTGGCTCTCCCTTTCTCAGTGTCTATTTCTCTCTCTCTGTCATTAATGGTGTTTAAACATACAGCAAGAAAGCTGTTTTATGTGCTTTAGAATACTTCCGAACTTTCAGCAGTGGGGTTTTCAATCTGTGTTGTTTTATTTTTTAGGGGGGTGCTCAGAGCACAGATACACTTGTTAGCCTCCCTCAGCCCTCCCTCCTTCCCTCCCTTCCCTCAACCACTGGCACGCTGCTTCCCTAAGCTCTCTGATCTAATTCTGCACAAATGCTTAATAAGGTTGTAGAGATTTAATACAATTAGGAGTGTTGCTCACAAATTAACCAATCCATTAACACTCTAGCAAAGAAACAATTCCAGAGGAAGAGCCAGCCAAATGAGGATTAGAAGACAACTGGCTAAGGGTACAAGCTGTTTTTAAAAAATCACACTGTGGCACAAGCGTTTTCACATCTACATTTATGTGTTTTGTGTTTTATACCTCTCAGAGCAAAGACGAATGGAGGTAAATTGTGCCAACCTGAGAACTTTCCTCTTTTCCTGTTCGGTTTCTAGAAGTGGGGGATGATCATCACTCTCACAAAATCATCACAGTGCTTTAGTGAGTTAAATACCCATGGATTCAACTCTTACACAACAACTATTGTAAGTCACTTTCTCTCATCATACATAAGATCGAACACACAGAAGGAAATCTGGCAAATGTAGAAAAATTAAAATAAAGCAAAAATATCAATAAATCTGCTATCCAAAAATAACTACTATTAATATTTTGGCTTGTATTTTACACATTTCCATAGATTTTTTTTAATAAACATTTAAAAATCATTAAATTGGCATCCTCCTATACACATGATTTTTGTCACTCATTTTTCTCCCATGTCACCATATTGTGATCATCTGACGTCCTTAAATACTCTTTGTCATCATTCTTGGTGGCTGTATGGCATTCTATTACATGAAGACACCATGACTTACTCCACTCACTCTCTCTTGTTGGATACTCAGGTTTTTCCCATTTTTCGCTACCGTAGATAATATAGATATCTCTGCATGCAGGGGATTCTCTGCATGCCCACTTTTATTTCCTTAGTATGGATTTATCACATTTTTAAAAGGCTCCATGTTTTCTGCATCCCAAGGCATCATCTTTCCACACTCCAGGTGTGCACGCTCTACTACAGATGACCCATCACTCTGGACACAACTGCAGGCCGGTGGGTTGACCTTGGATAACCCACCATCTTGCCATCTTTTTCAGTCCCACTCAAAGCACATTCTAAATATCCTTATGTATGACAATTGCTCAAATGCTCACAAGGTGCTAGTGTTGTACTGTCTGAAAGAAATTTAAAGGAGAAATGTCACTGAATATTAGTAAAGGGATAATAATGTGCTTCATCATTTTCCTAAGTAGTACATTACAAAAGATTGCCTCGCTTTAGAACTCACAGGGGAACCTGAGCTCTGGCTTTCTCTGGGGCCTGAAGAAACCATTTAACCTGTGCTTCAAGATCCATGTAATAAGATAATTGTCACCCACTTCCCATTAAAGAAACCATCAGAAAGACCACACCGAGTGTACAGAAAATCTCAAATAATAAAGTGCCTTGGAGACCATTTTAAGCATCTCTACAACTCTCTGTGCTGCTTGTTTCCTCAGATTCTGCTTCCTGAAACAAGGCAAGGATTCAGCTGGAAAGTCCCGATCGTCTGGAAGACTTAGTTACATAACGGGAAACAAATTTTCTTGTTTTCTTGTGTTTTGTTGTTGTTGTTGTTTTGTTTTGTTTTTTGTTTTTTTGCAAGAGTCTTTCAGGTCACATTGATTCCTTCAGGGCAAATGAGGAGTTTATTCCATCGCCTGGTTTTCATAGGATTATTTTTTTTATTTTTTTATTGTTTATTTATTTTTGAGAGTGCGAGAGACAGAGTGTGAGCGGGAGAGGGGCAAAAAGAGAGGGAGACACAGAATCTGACGCAGGCTCCAGGCTCTAAGCTGTCAGCACAGAGCCGGATGCAGGGCTCAAACCTACGGACTGTGAGATCATGACCTGAGCCGAAGTGGGATGCTTAACCGATTGAGCCACCCAGGCACCCCAGTTTTCATATCACTATTAATGATTCCTAACATCTAAATTATTTTTAAGTCCTAATGACCCGTTTCGACCTCAGAAGGGGTAGTTGAGGCAGAGACACATAAGATATTTGTCAAAGTCACAGACTGATTCAAAACCAGAACTGAGTTATTATAAAGCAGAGTTTACCAGCTTGCTTTCTGCCTTTTCGTGTTGGGGGAGAAGGGAGAGTTAAACAGGCTGAGCACAGAGGATTTTTAGGGCAGTAAAAACACTCTGCATGACACTCTAATGGTGGATAGATGTCATTATACATTTGTCCAACCCACAGAATGTACAACACTAAGAGGGAACTCTAATATACACTATGGACCTTGAGTGATAATAAACTGTCAGTACAGGTTCATCGATTGTAACAAATGTACCGAGTGGTGGGGGATGTTGATTATGAGAGAGGCTATGCATGCGTGGGGGTAGGGGCGTATGGGAAATCTCTGGTACCTTCCTCTTCATAATTTGGCCAGGAACCTAAAAATGCTCTAAAAAATTAACTTTTTTTCTTTTTTAATGTAGGTCTCTATCTGGAAAGAATAAGCCTACAGACCCCTGGCCATAGGGGCCCACTCAGTTCCACGGTCGGTGTAAAAGTCCCAACAGAGCCACCCAGCAGCCACAGGAAGGGAAAAGGGCACCAATTTCCATCCTAGCTTCAGATAGGTTCTCTTTTCCTGTCTGCCCTTTCCCAACAGACCTCACACCTTACAAAAGGAAGGCGTGCCCCGAGAGTGTAAAAAACATCCATGGCATCAAAGATACAACGTGAGCTATTGCTCTCAAGGAAGCATTCTTTAATGATTAATCAAACACCAGACACTCACTGTGGGGCTTCGTGCCTTTCCCTGTCATATCCATATTTCATTTAAGGGCGAAACAATGTACTAGAGATAGAATATTTTAGCCCTTGTGGAATGTTATAAAATCAGATATATTACACAAGTTAACAACCACACATCTTCCTTCCCTTGACCGTAAAGAACTCATTTCACAGCTGAAGAATTGGTGAAATTATAAGAAGGATGACATTGGTAAATATTAAATGCCCCAAAATCACTTTTAAATGTACCTAAATGTAATGATTCTTTTTTTAGCATATACACTCACACTCAAACATGACATCAGCTGGAAATAAAAGAAGCATCCAACAACTGAAAATACGGATGTACTGACACGGATTCTCTTAAAAAGAATGGCACTGCTTTCCAAAATGTTCACATTCTACAGGACAAAATTCATAACTAAAAATATGTGAGGCTTACTTTAGATTCAGTGTGCACTTTACAGTAATATAATTAAAATCCACTTTATCAAACATTCATTTATGGGTAATGTGTCCAATGAAAATCAACCTTCATCTTATAAAATATTTAATATTCTCTATCTCATGTTAACAAAAATGTCCTAGGTCAATCTGCTGCTGTGCGCATTTACTTTGAGTAGCATTTCTTTTATTAAAGACATAGGAAAAGTTGGATTCTGCGCTCTTTAGAAACTGATATAGTTATTTCTGGAAGTATGTCCGTGATTCTTATTTAATTGTTCCCAGAAGTCAAACACGAAGTTCAATACAGACCTTCACACATATTTACCAGAAAACCAGCAGGTGTCTTCATTATAATCCTCACTCTGTAATACCTTATAATTTTAGGTGCCCATGATATTACATTCCTGTAAGTTAATGTGAAACAGAATAGATTTGCCATGGTTCAAGCAACATACCTACTATAAAATATAATTAACTCCATTGAATCTGCATCATTTTAAACTTGACTAAACTGCTTTTAATAACCTGTCATATTTCTTTTTACTGTTTTTTAAATTTTTCCTCAAAATGCAAATTAACACTTATTTGAAATTAAAAACTAAGACCTTTTCTCATAAAAAGTAAAGCTGATGTGACTGACAGCTTTGATGAGGACCGCTGTGCAAACCAAATCATATAATAGATATTTTTCACTTAGTGATTAGCCTAAATCTTCACCTCTAAGGTTTGACAAAAATGTGTGTGTATATATGTATATATGTATATGTGTATTTATATATATATATATATATATATATGTCTACGTACATAAGGTATGTAAGTGTATGTATATGTATATTTAAAGCATACATTGGCTAAAATACGTTAAAATTTATATTAATTTTTATTTTCACAACATTTCTGGATAGTTCTGTATTTCTGGGTTAAACAAGGTGGCTTTAGGTTAAAAATAACAGGTATGGGGCACCTGGGTGGCTCAGTCGGCTCAGCGTCCAACTTCGGCTCAGGTCATGATCTCTCAGTCCGTGAGTTCGAGCCCCGCGTCGGGCTCTGTGCTGACAGCTCAGAGCCTGGAGCCTGTTTCAGATTCTGTGTCTCCCTCTCTCTGACCCTCCCCTGTTCATGCTCTGTCTCTGTCTCAAAAATAAATAATTAAATTGTTAAAAAAAATTTTTTTTAAATAAAAATAACAGGTGTAATTAATAGGTAGTGATAAATCTTGGTTTGGGCGGTCTGCTTGGATTACTCACCAGCAAAGGAGAAGGTGCATAACTGGAAAAAAAATCCCTTACTGAATAATTGGTTTCCAATTTTTTGCTTTGAATATGGTCAAGAATGAAAGTAATCACACTGGTCATTACAAATAATTTCTAATGCTATAACTCAATGGGGATCTTGGCATATAACTTGAAAAGAATTCAAAGTGGAACAGGTAGAGCAATTCTCTAGTCCTTTCTACCTATTTATATGAAAGAATTCTCAACACAGATTTATAAAAATGAAAACTGAAAATAGAATTTAGGTTTAACCCCATTTAATGGTAAATAATGTCTATCCACAGCTACATTAACTGTTTTTTAAAACCCAGCTGATATCTAAAATACTATTCCAATAAATTTCAACCATGATTCAATTGTATCCAAATAATTTGAGAGTGACAATTCAACTAGATAAAATTTAGCACTTACTGCTTTATGGTCCCATAAAATTAAAGACAGAATTAAAATCTCAATTTATACACATTTTTGTTGCAGAGAAGTTTGATAAGTAATCACTAAAAGACTCTCAAGCTTAAACATGTTGTAATAGGATAAGATTCTATGGGGAAATAAAATGTAAATAGCAGTTAAAGAAGAAAAATTAAGCATGTAAAATGTCTCTCAATTAAATACAAGCTTGTTCATGTATTTTTAAATGGACAATGGAGAGAATCAAATCTCTTTGGTATTCTGATGCTGTTTCTGAAGGATGCTTTAAAAGATTGTTGTTTTATATTAAAATGTCAATATTTACCATAGAGCCTAAATTCCCTCCTTCTCAATTGTATAAATTTATGATGAAAAATTTCAGATGTGAACTTATCAATTTTCAAGGAATTGCCCAATTTCTTTAAGTCACTTGACTGGAGACACAAGCGTGAAGTTAGAAGACTACCCAGGGTCAGTGGCCCACAGATCTTGGAACTTACCAGCATCGGCTCCTGGCTCAAGGAAATCATTTCTCTAGACCAAGATCTCAGTAAGCAGTACCTATTCCCTCTTTTGTTCCTGACTCTAACAGTTCTGTTGGCTATGTTTTAACATAGTCTCCATAATGAGTAAACCCATCTGTTGACTCTGTTTTGAGTCATCCTCCCACTTGGGGCCAGCCTAAGTGTCCCAAGAGTTGGCATTTTCCTCTGTCCGTTCACTCTGCAATTCAGGGCCTAATGCCCTGTTCATCTGGAGCATCCATCCTTCAACCCTGGGTCATGAAAAGAAGCATTTCAAGTTCATGGTGTGTGCAGAGTGCTTCTGTGTCTGATGCAAAGAACTGGCGGTCACTGTGGCTTAGCAGCTTCAGGTTCAGGCTCCAGCTTTGCCCTTGCAGTTTGTCTGAGCTCGGGCACTTTGCTTAGCCTCTGAGTTTATTTCCTGGCTTGTAAAATGGGGTAATTTAGGTGGTTATCAGTATTAAATTAGGTAATACTTATAAAAAAGTACATAAGGGGCACCTGGGTGGTGCAGTCGGTTAAGCGTCCGACTTCAGCCAGGTCACGATCTCGCGGTCCGGGAGTTCGAGCCCCGCATCAGGCTCTGGGCTGATGGCTCAGAGCCTGGAGCCTGTTTCCGTATCTGTGTCTCCCTCTCTCTCTGCCCCTCCCCCGTTCATGCTGTGTCTCTCTCTGTCCCAAAAATAAATAAATGTTGAAAAAAAAAATTAAAAAAAAAAAGTACATAAAATAATGCCTAGACATTTAGTCAATAAGCATTACTTTTCCTTTTGTTCTAATACTTCTACCCTTAAGTACTGCTGTGCTGAGTAGAAATGAAGTACATAGAGCACCAACCAATGCCTGACACAGACATGGTAGTGGTTAAACTTTCACTTACCATTTCTTTCTGTCAATAGTCACTGTCCCGCCCACACCCTTCAGAAGAGAAGTAGGATGCCAAGTACCTGTCCTCTGATAATTCCAATACAGCAGGAGTGGTGACGGTGCAGTGGGATATGGATACCTGTTTAGTTCACCACTGTCTCTTAAAACCCACCTACTATACGAGATGAATATGGAGGACGGGGAACAAGAAAAAGAGAAAGCCTGGGGCCATGACATCAGGCATGGGAATAACAAGCCAAATTTTCCCCCAACACCCCACACTTTTCCTACTTCTGGCCAAATTCTCATCCTATACAAGCTCATCCTTAAATACAGCAGCAAATAAGATCTACTGCATGGAGACTGAAGGGAAAGATGCCAAGTCACCAACAACATGATCTTCTAATTCAAAGAAAAAACAAAAAACAACAACTATGAAGCCTGTTCCTCTTTCCAATTTCCCAGGCCTCTCCCCTTCTGCATCTCCACTACCTCAAAAACTCATTTGCAGGCGATAACTAGACTTATTTTGGTCGTCACTGCATAATGTATATAAATGTCAAAGCACTATACATTGTACACCTGAAACTAATGAAATATTGTATGTCAATTACACTTCAATTAAAAACAAAAAAAAACACCTGCTTAGGAGGTGTCCCATCTAAGAGAAAAAAAACTTCAAAACCTTTAAAGACAATACTTAGAGGTCACCCCTCTCCCATCCCTCTGAATAGCACCCTGAATAGTACCCTCTCCCATCCCTCTGAACAGTACCCTGAATAGTGCCCGCAGGCCTCTGGGGCAGTGCCTGGTTTCCACTGGAAACCTGCAACCCTGGACCGTGTGAGCTGACCACTGGAGAGCTCTTGCTCAAGGTCCTTCCTTCTTTCTGCACGCTCAGCTGTGAGCTCCCTTGCCAGGCCTGCCTTCAACTTGCCTGTGTGCCCCTCGAGCTTTCCTGTAAGCTCCTGTGAGCCAACCCTCATCTTGGACATGCTCATATCCTCAGTACCTAGCACATCCCAGGGCCCCAACACGGAGCTCACCCATCAGTCCTCTGGCACAGAAGGCACAGCCACTTGCTATGGTAGGAAGACTTCATCCTGCCTCATTCTCACTCTTAGTCCTAGGTAATTATTTATATATCGTAGTTATTCTTTGGAAAAGAATGCACCCTGCAAATACCTCCAGTCTTTGAGGATTTTTCACCCCTGTGCTTGATTTTAATCTATAGAACTGAAGCATGAAAGAATAACCTTGGGTCCAGCACAGAAAAAACAATATGCGTTCCGAAAGCATCCCAGGAGGAAAAAACAAAAAGCCAACTTAATAGCAATTTCCCATTTATAAAGAGACAGAGAACAATCACCTGGTGGCTGGTAGCTTTTCTGTTTCACCAAAAGCAGGCCTAGCAGGAGGGCCACAGGGGCAGGGGGAGGAACACAGGTCAGCCCCACACAGCGTCCCAACTCCAGCGGAAACTCGGAAACAAAGCCAAACAAGGGTGTGTCTGGCAAAGGCAGCTGGCCGTGGCCAGGACTTCACGGGTGAGAAAGCAGGTTTTTAAATTATTTCATTGGATCTTCGCAATCTCTGTAGGCACTTTAAGCAGTTTTTTTTTATTGTTTATTTATTTTTGAGACAGAGAGAGACACAGCATGAACGAGGGAGGGTCAGAGAGAGAGGGACACACAGAATCTGAAACAGGCTCCAGGCTCTGAGTTGTCAGCACAGAGCCCGATACGGGGCTCAAACCCACAAACTGCGAGATCATGACCTGAGCCGAAGTCGGATGCTCAACCGACTGAGCCACCCAGGCGCCCCTAAGCAGTTATTTTAATATCCATTTTATTCTACTGTGACTTGAGTCACAATTAGAAGACCAGACCCAAATCACATGCCACACGAGAGCAGGAGCCAACATTAGAGCCCCGAGGTCCGTTCCCAGGATCTCTCTCATCCTTAACAATGACCACACCACCTCATTTCACCTCCAGCTGCTCAGAGAGCTGCCCAAAGTAAGAATAAAATGAAATAAATATGCATCTGTTACAGTCATCAGCATTTCACAAATGATTTTGGTGAAAAATCTAAATCCAGAATTGTTTAATATTTTTAGAATTTTTTTAATGTTTATTCA
This sequence comes from Felis catus, assembly GCF_018350175.1. Classification (NCBI taxonomy): domain Eukaryota; kingdom Metazoa; phylum Chordata; class Mammalia; order Carnivora; family Felidae; genus Felis; species Felis catus. Next base: position 36,672,553 of record NC_058379.1, read on the forward strand.
TTTCTGAGAGAATCAGAAAAGGCCAGAGCATGAGTGGGGGAGGGGCAGAGAGAGAGAGGGAGACACAGAACCTGAAGCAGGCTCCAGGCTCTGAGCTGTCGGCAAAGAGCTGGACGCAGGACTCAAACCCATGAACCGTGAGCCCAAGTTGGATGCTTAACTGACTGAGCCACCCAGGCGCCCCAGAACTTTTTTAAATCACTGTGAAGGATGCTAATATCTTTTAATATTTAGTCACTCTATTTTGGTGTAATTATCTCTAACAATGTTGAAAAAAAAAGTGATTTAAGCAATACACATAATCATTATAAAATGTTATATACCAAAGAGTTCTTTCTCATGGTGACTACAGTAAGACCCAACTCATTAGATGCTTTTACATCTTTCAAATACTGGGGTGCCTGGGTGGTTCAGTCCATTAAGCATCTCACTTCAGCTCAGGTCATGATTTCATGGTTCCTGAGTTTGAGCCCCTCATCGGGCTCTGAGCTGATAGTGCAGAGCCTGCTTGGGATTCTCTCTCTCTCCCTCTCTCTCTGCCCCCGCCGCACTCATATTCTGCCTCTCTCAGATTAAAAAAAAAAAAAGGTCCTTCAAATATGGATCTACTTGCTTCTTTTGTCTTTGTCCAACCTCAAAAGAAAATGCAATTTGTTCCACAGAAGGTAATTAACATCAATCTCCAAAGGCCGGCCCACCTCCACTTGCAGGGAAAGGTCTAAAAATAAATTGTCGCTGACCTTGGTGGCACTTTGCCCCTGAGACTGCTAACACACACAGATGAGATTTACAAAGGATTTAACACTCCTCCCCACAAAACACAAAAAAAAATTATAAAAACATAATTCAGAGGATTTGAAACCCCAGAGAAGACAACATTCTGCCCTCCTCTGCTGGTGAAAAATATGGATAGTGTCTCTAATCAATTGGTTTCATTCCAGTTACTTAGGAGCCAAGTACTTTTTCTTCTAATTTACTATTTCAGAGGGCTGAAAAATAGCCACAGTGCACTTCAAGCTAAGCCAACTTCACAATTGTTTTTAAGATCAAAATGAGAAATTGTACCAAACAGGTTAAGCACACTTGGAAATTATGCCACGTGCTTTGGGCCCAGCAGGCGAGGAGAAGAGCACAAGGTTTGGTCTTAAGAGGCACTGGAGGAATGGAGCCCTTTGGGGTCCACAGTGCTGTATCCACCTTAACACATGTTAGGGCCGCAGTTCCATAAACCGCAGTATGACAGTGCCACCATTTGCACCTTAGAGGACTGCTTTGGTAGCAAATAACATGTAAAGGACCCCCACGTAGGTGGCATGCGATGTTCCTATTTTCTTTGCCCTGGCCCTTGGGAAGCCAGAGGAAATAGCTGCTTTATGAGTTGGATTACAAATGGAAGAAAACCTGGAGCTGGGGGAACCACACCCTTTGGGGTTTGCAGACAGAAAGGAAACACACAAGACAATGACTGAAGGTTATTCTGTGGCCGTAGGGCTCTAAGGACAATGACAACAGCTCTTTACAGACCAGGCACTATGTTTTCCAAAGGATGACCAAGGAGGCAGATGTCATCCCCTCTTTACAGATAAAGAAACTGGCTCCGAGAGGCACTGTGACTTTCGCAACTGGTAAATGACACAGCCAGGATGAGAACTCAGGCTTAATCGGTCTATGATCACCTTCAGAATACCCCGAGGTACAACAGTTTGTAAAAGTTTCTTTTTTTTTAATCTTTTTTTTCAACGTTTATTTATTTTTGGGACAGAGAGAGACAGAGCATGAACGGGGTAGGGGCAGAGAGAGAGGGAGACACAGAATCGGAAACAGGCTCCAGGCTCTGAGCCATCAGACCAGAGCCTGACGCGGGGCTCGAACTCACGGACCACGAGATCGTGACCTGGCTGAAGTCGGACGCTTAACCGACTGCGCCACCCAGGCGCCCCTAAAAGTTTCTTTTTATACAGCCCATTATCATATTTGATCTTAGAGGCAAACCTATGAATCAGAATGCCACTGAATGACCCTAATTACAGACAAGGAACTGAGTTCACTGGGATTAAACAGCTTCCCTTTCAGATGACAGTGTCAGGGTGGACCCTGAATACAGATCTTTCAGTCTTAAATTCCTTTTTTCTCATGCTGCCAGTGATTTCCCAACTATGCTCTACAAAGCAGAGGCATCTCAAAGCACAGGCACTGGGGCCTGGCAGACCCTATGTGGGGCCTAATTCTCCACCTCTCCTTGTATCCACCCTATTTACAATGTGGTCCTGCAGCCCCATACACCAACGATTGAGGTCTATTTCCCGACCCTTGCTCTAGGCTGGCCTGGCTTTGACCAGAAGAACAAGGTAAAACGGACAACGTGCCCTTCCCAAGCATAAGCCAAAAGGCCTTGGCACATTTCCACTCTCTTTGGAAACTCTGCGTGCTGGAAAATAAAGGAGGAGAGGGCAGTTGCTTCAGCCAAGGCTATCCTACAGCAGCCTACAGTCAACCAACCCCAAAACAGCAAGAAAGCCCAGCCAAGGTCACCTAAGGAAAGACATTTACATAAAGTATACCAATCCCAGTTTAGTTCACCAGACTTTCCCCCCATAAAACATAAAAAACAGAAAAAAAAAAAAACCAGAAAACTTGTTGCTTTAAGCTACCAAGTTTTGGGGAGCTTTGTTACACAGCAATAACCACCCTTTATACCTTGCTTCCCAAGTTGGGGAATCTTTTGTTTCAATCTTCTCATATAAAATTTTGTGTAACCAAAATACTGTTATGCTTTTCCACCTATGTAAAATTTTGCTTAATGGGAATATTCTGATGCTTTAGAAAATAAGTTGGAGAAGTACTACACTGGGCTATAATAACCACCCCTACCATCTTCCTACCTGTGTTCTTCAGTGAGTGAGCTTTGAATGTGTTCTATGGTGTCACTAGGAAGTAAAAGAAATGCACACACACCAAAGCTGCATTTGAACTGACCCTGATGTTAAGATTTGGAACTCATTTACTTTGTTACCATCACTTAGTTCCAAAGATTTAGTGCATTTATAATGGCACATAAAATACAGCAAGATACATTAGAATGAAGTAAGAAAAGTGAACAGGAGATTAAGTATCAGGTCAGAAAAAGAAATCGGATACAGGGTTCTATTGCACAGAATGTCACTCTGGGCATTTTACCGCTTTTGCCCACCCAGCATCCACTCTCTTCAACTGGTCACAGAACCCATTTCTCCATGGAGAAACTTCCATTTCCTCACTCTTGGTCTATGTGGTCCATGTGAGCTGGCCACATGCCTGGTCCAGTGGGCAGGTCAAACAGAGCATGAGGTTAAAGTGGAAACAGGTGATATGAGCTGACTCAGTGAGCCCACTAGCAGAAGTGGTCTGTACTTTGGGGGGACAGAATCTCTCTTCCCACTAGGCTTAGAGCTGGAGGATTCAGCCTATAACCCCTTAGAAACACCACATAAAGAGGAAAGATGTTTACAGAAGAAGGCTCAGAACCCCAATGGCTGTGTTGAGCCTTCACACAGCCTTCTCTGTCACGAGGGCCAACAAATTCCCCGTTTGATGAAGGCCAGCTTTTTTTTTTTTTTTGAACGTTTATTTACTTTTGAGACAGAGAGAGACAGAGCATGAACGGGGAGGGGCAGAGAGAGAGGGAGACACAGAATCCGAAACAGGCTCCAGGCCCCGAGCTGCCAGCACAGAGCCCGACGCGGGGCTCAAACCCACGGACCGTGAGATCATGACCCGAGCCGAAGTCAGACACTCAACCGACCGAGCCACCCAGGTGCCCCGATGAAGGCCAGCTTTAACTGAGGTTTTCCCGTTCAAAAATGTCCTTACCATCACAGAACACACATTTGAATCTGGCTTTCTAACAGCCAACATAAAGAGGAAAACTTGATGGGTTATACAATTCTATGTCCACAAGAAGAAACTAAGTGCACAGAAGAGTCACACCTTTTCCTGGAACTAAGACCCAGGAGGAAATATCCCCAGAAGGCCATTATAAAGATTCCACAGCACGTCCTGAAACATCAGAACATGTTGAAACGACACTCCATCAGAAACACTTTTGCATAGAGCACACCTTGCTACAGATGGATAGCATCAAATCAAAGCGTAAATCAGGAAAAGGCCACTCTGCACCTGTGTGTATGGGGAGGGAGGATGTATGGTGCACATACCCTATGCCCAGATGACCCCGCTCTGTTAGAAACGGAGACGGCTTTACCTCCCAAAGCTCTCATCCCTGCTCTCAGCCAAGCTTTTATTAGCTACTGTGCAGCAATGGGTTTGAAAATATCATATTCTCTCGACACAGTACCTAGCACATAATTAGTGCTCAATACACGACTATCACTTATTACTATCAATTCCAAGTCCCCGAAATGAGGCTTATCTCTGTTGCCACAATTTAAGCAGAAAATCACAGACTTCAGTCTGGTTGCAGCAAAGCCTTTGGCGGCACCTAGGAATGGCAAATACATTCTCTGCATGGAGGAAAAGAATGAGCTTCATTTGTGCAGAGGCAGCTACAGCAAATGTGGGAAGCATCTAAAATCATTCAGACATTCCTCCAACTTCCTTCTAACAAGCAACTTCATGCTGTATCAGGTACTCTTTTAGATTGGACCCAATGTTCTAGACATTTCTCCCATCCTCATCTACCAAAAATACCCCATTGATCCAGGTCTCACTCTTTTAACACCATGCTATCTGACAAATTAATGTGAACTAAGATGACAATCCTCATAGTCTAAGTGATTGGAGAGACCTTATAGATCCTTGAATCGAATGTCTTCATTTAACGAGTAAGAAATCTGACATCTAAGGATGTCAACTTATCAAGGTGACAGCTAGTTGGGGATGTCATATTAAGATGACTTAATGAGCCACCTCTCCCAGACATGACATTTCAACAAGCACCTTTCTTCCTTGGTCAAAATGATGAGCTGGTAGAAATTTCAAGTGCCTTTAGCAGACTGGTATTCCCATTTTGAGGTTTGTGAGTCTTTTAGGAACTACTACAATCAAAATGCCAAGCTTTTGGCCCCCTTATGGGGCCCCTAAGACCAATTATTCTACAGTGTCCATGTTTCAATGAACATGATATAAAGGAATAAGTGCTGGAAAATATTATTCCCAATGCCATCTTGTCTCATTCTCTTCTATGAGTGAGTCATCTCAAAATGCGGCTCAGAGCTGCAAATCTGAAGATGTAAAGTCACTGTGTTCTGATTACCCTGAAATGTCTTTATTCTTTTATTATATCCTAAAAATTCCAGACTGACAGCACATTTACTAGAGGTCACCAAGTTGAAAGAAGGGTACAAAACAGCCAAGTTTCTATAAAATGCCTTGTTTCATAATTCATGTTTTCTTCTGACACCAGAAAGCCTCTGCTTCATAAAAGAAATACTCTTCAGTCAATTGATAATTTGGTCTAAAAATCCATGTGATGATCTTTAGATGATTTCTTAACACGAACTGGAGAAGATGTGAAAAGTTCTCCAAAGGGCATGGTCTGTGAGCCACTGCTATTTTCTTACTAGTAGTCTTTCGACTTTTACAAGCATCAAGATTATCGGAGATGTTTCTCCACCAGTTTCTGTGGCCCCATTCCACAGATTCTGACTCAGTGGGTCTGTGGGGACAGGAATATGAGTCTAGGAGCCTCATGTGACTTGAACACAGGTGGAGTACCACCTTCCATGCTATTGAGTAGTGTTGGCTTTGCATGGTTCCAATTCGAGGTGATCACTTTGCTACTTTCAGCTTTTTTTTTCCTTTTAAAACACAATATTGGCCACGTATTTATAACATATATATGTGTATAACCACACTGACATACATGTCACTTTTACAGCTTCCAGGTATGACCACTATCAACCCCTTGGACCCAGAAAGGGAACCTATTAGTTTGAACTATATGAAACTGTCAATAGTCGACCGTTTCTGACTTACAAGAAGAGTGGGTTCACATGGTTAAACCCACAATGGTCATGGACGGTGCAGAACTGACCAATCTCCTCTCTTCCTCATAACTAAACAGACACAACCCTGTCACCTCAAGAGCCCTCCTAATGTCATGGCATTGGTTAGTCTTTATGATAATCCTGCAAGGTACTTTTCCAGAAAGAAAACTAAGACTCCGAAAAATTCAACAGCATACCCAAGGCCACAAGGCAATTCAGAAGCCTTGTTCCAAAATCAGGAACACCTGATCTGCCGGGCCGGGGGGGAGGGAGAACTGCCCTTCTTTCCAAATCCCAAGGAACCCACAGCTGACGTCAAAGCCTCAACATCCTCCAGCTGTCAAAGGCCCTCCACAGCCAGGCAGGGCCCCCACACCCCCCCCCACTCCAAACCTTCTGAGGGTCAGCAACACAGGACATGCTTGCACAGCGACCCCCTGCTGGAAGACAAGGAGGGGCTCCCTGAAAACCCAGGCAAATAGGACGAAAATGGTAACTGACTGAGAAAATAGGGCAAGAACTCCCATAACACACACACAGGCCATAATGCCAGTGGATAATTGTGGAGATCTCACACCATATTCAGTGGTCTAGATTTCAAAAGTCAAGGAAGCAGAGAACACAGTTTATGAGACTGTTGTCAAGGTGACCTCGTTTTATGAAGTTTCATCACCTGAGTGTATACCATACCGAATGAAAAAGGAACCAGAGCATGCCGGCTCTACTGAAGATGAGCTGGATGTTAATGTGCGAAAGTGGGCTCTGTCTAAGTATAATTAATTTCATTCGGTACCAGAAATAAAACCAGCAGAGATAATATACATGACACCCTGTTATGGAACCTTCTTACTGGTGAGACCACGGTTCTTTTAATTTACCAGTGACTAAAATCAAATCCTCCTAGAGTCATGATAAACCTACCATATGATAAATTCCATTTTTAGCAAACTTCTGCTGTAGAACAGTACCTGATTAATACATTTATATTATACATGATAAAATTACAGTTTAACTTTCATATATTCAGGTAACAAAAAGTAACACTTTCTCCTCTAAACTTAGCAACTAAATACTATCTACATGCCTATAAATTGCTAAGGGGGGGCGCCTGGGTGGCGCAGTCGGTTAAGCGTCCGACTTCAGCCAGGTCACGATCTCGTGGTCCGTGGGTTCGAGCCCCGCGTCGGGCTCTGGGCTGATGGCTCAGAGCCTGGAGCCTGTTTCCGATTCTGTGTCTCCCTCTCTCTCTGCCCCTCCCCCGCTCATGCTCTGTCTCTCTCTGTCCCAAAAATAAATAAACGTTGAAAAAAAAATTTTTTTAATTAAAAAAAAAAAATTGCTAAGGGTACCAAACACAAAATCCATAGCCTGGGCCTATTATTAAAGTTATGCCAGATGCTCAAAAAAGCTAAACTTGATAGGAAAAAAAAAAAAAAACCACGTAGTAAGTATAAGTCATTTTATATTTTTCTTCCCCAAGAGAATTTAATTCATTTCCATATTCATTCCACAAATATATTAAGTGATTGATACACATTAATACATGCTAACCATTGCTCAGTGATTTGATTTTTATTTTATATATTATCAGTATAATTTATTTTAAAGGTAATGCTTTAGGCTACTTTATAACTTTGTATCCAGAGAACGTACAATGAGTTCATCTCAAGCATGTGGTTGGGACATGATTTAAAGTAGCTCAAGACACTCCAACTGAGAAAAGAGATCTAATAGGATCCATGGAACACCGACTGCCAATTGGGTGTGGTCCAGTTCCCTGTCACCTGCTGTCAGCAGCCTTCCTGTGAACCTGCTTGGATTCCACAGCTAGAAGCTGGGGAGAAGGAACGGGGTCTCTGCCTTCCACGGTGATGCAAACTAAAACACATTCTCCTCCTTCAGTGCAATAAATCTGCTTTCTGCATATTGACTAGGAAAGAGATCAAAATGAATATTCACCCATCTGAAAACAAACTGATGCTCTATAAGCTTTTATGCTTTGCCGCCCATAAAAAGTAAATGCTTTGCTTCTGCTTAGGCTGTTGCATTTTGAAATAAATCACTCTGTTAAACGGTGGCCTTTTCCTCCAAGGGAGATGCCAAAAACTCATCTGTTCTGACAAGTCCCTGACAACTCTGCTCTCATTCATCTTCTCCCTCACATGCTGCAATCACTGCTCTCTGGCCTTCGAGGTCACGGCCCCCCCCATCAGCCCCAGATATAAAGTGAGTGACCCTGCCTTCCATCACATCCTCCGCCTTCCCCTTGCTTCCAACACTTGCGCTTCATATAAAAAGTGTTTAATGACTCATTAGTCTTCCGCGTTGTAAGCAGGAAAATTAACTGGATCAGATTTCCAGTGCAAACTGTAAGGACTTCCCCAACTATAAACCTAAACCGCAATGCCACAGAAGTAATCTCTCGCAGGCTAAGTAAGCAACAGCCCACAGCCACTTCCCACTGATGATACACACCTGCCCCTGGCTCTACACCCCACTGCCTCTTTCTGGGCTACTGCTCAAAGGCCTGATGGAGCACAGCCACAGGTGAAGACAAACTCTTACTTGGCAGACATACACTACTTCTTCTAGCCCCGCTGCTATATATAGAATAGCAGCAACATATGATACAGCAAAAGAGAAAAACGAGAAAGAGGATCACAGACCAGTTTAAAGTTGCCTTTGGGTCAGGGCTGCACCACAACAAACTAAAGATTACAACTACTGGAACCAAAACTTCCGTGAAAGAGTTTAACCTTACAGAAAAGAGTAAGACGCGCGGACAGGCAGAGGAAGGTGCACTAAACAGCATCCTTCCTTCAGCTGTAAGTAAATGAGAACAGGAAGCCTCAGGTGGGTAAGGCTGGGCCTCTCCCGGCTCAGGCAGGTGGGTCTAAGGATGTAGCTACACCTAGTGATCAGCTCCGGATCACAAGCAGGAGCAGGAAGCAGGAGGCCAGCCCGCCTTGTGGGGAGCACTCGGCACCTTGATTCTCGGAAAGTCTGGTGACAACATTGTCAAGATAAATCTGTTAAGTAACGTGCCGAGCGCTTTTAGTTACCTGGGGTGTTAAATGACAGAGACGGCGATGTCTGTCTTTTGCGGAAAACAGAAATCAGCTCTATTTTCGGATGTGCACTGGCGGTACCCTGAAGAGAAGCGTAATGAAAACCCTTTTTCTATCTGGAAGTTGAGTTCATTTCCAAAGGCACAGTTTCCTTTGATTTCCACATTGAAACTCCAGATTTCATGTACATTAATTTCCAGTGCTCTCCAAAGACAGAACTGTTTCTATTCTATTTCAGTGGGTTTGGAAACTTCTCATAAATGGACAAAGCATCATAACTGTATGTTTCTTATCTTTGCCCACTACCACCCCTCCCAATGCTCCCCTGTCAAGGGGCTTTACAAACAGGAAGTGCTCAATATTTACTTGAACGAAAGGCATTATTTTACAGACACACTAGGCTGTGCACTTATTACAACAAACCAACAAATACCTTCTATACACAATATCCACCCAGAAAAATTTCCAGTGGCTAATCATTACCACAAGTTTTAATTAAAACTTTATGTTGGGGTAAGTAAAATTACAGAAAACTTTTTCATTTAAGTTTTAACAACCGGCTGGCTCCAAGATCTTCCCCTGATAAGACTATCATTTGAAATGTCACACTGGCGGTTTCACCTAAGAGGCTGAGAATCATAGCGCAGTCACGTCAGCCTGTTCATAATTTTGGCTGTGTTCATCAGGAGGCCAATAAGTGCATGAACGTGACTTCTATTTTTACCCATGGTTCTCTTTCAACTCTTGTCAAGGTAGGCTGACATTGCAAAAGGAGGATCCTGGCTCTTCGGGAAAAGTAGTTCTTACAAGCATCTGAATGCTCTCAAGGGCTTCCTGCAACACAGACAGCAGCCTGAAACCCTCCTCCAGTTTCAGATTCAGCAGGTCTGGGTGGGGCCAAGAGTCGGGCATGTTTCACAAGTTCCAAAGGGATGCTCTCACGCTGCTGGTCCAAGGACAGCACTTTAAGAACTGCTTTTTTAGATCAACATGTCCCAAAACGTGGCCATAAACCAGGATTACGTGGTGAGATGCTGTGAGACCCTCCATGAACCTTCCACCTTACAATCGCCATAGCTCAGCCCTAGAAATTAACACTGGGAAGGGCCACTGCAGATGCTCCTGGGGCACACCAAGTTTTAAGAAGTGCAGATTTAAACTCGGCTTGCCATCAACACTTGGCTCAATACCCCCAGGTCCTCCCCAAGGCCACCTAAAGCTGCTGAGGTGCAGGATGTAAGAACGACCTACCTGTCACTCTTTTGATTACCTTTCCTTTCCTTTCTTTTCCATAAGTTCCATCCTTAAGAGCAAGGAGGGTGTAAGGGCAGCGACCCTCCTCTGCTAGGACCTCCAGAACTAATGTCACTGATGCCTGAGCACACAACACTTTCCTTCTCACGCCCGTTTTCTTCTTTCATTTGTCTCTTACACACTTCTACTCAATGGCGGGGGCACTACAGACTCCCAAGGTTGGTGACTAACGCCTTCCTGCTCCCCGTCCAACACCAGCCCCTACTTACTTTTCTCTGTTGGGTTTTTCAGAGCCACAAAAGAAGCTCGGGTTTTCTGGCCACTACACTGGAAACCACAGCAAGATTTTAGGAACCCGAGAAGCTGCACCCTCTTATGATGGGAGGCTTCTATTATTTTGGATCTTTTTAAATGTTTCACTACTGAGTCTGAAACACGTTAGTAATGAAACCTTTACTTACAAAATGAGCTTATTAATGTGTTACGTTCGTGGAGATAATAAGCAACTGAGAGACGAAACTGTAAGAAAGTTGGTGGGAAAGTTGGTCTTCAAAGCCAAGAAGCTCAAGATTAAACTAAAAAGCCTGGGATTGTAGACACCACCCTCAAGAAAAATGTTATACTGCTGAACAAATATGTAACTACTTATCAGCGTGCCTGACCCCTCGCCGAAAGCTAAGTTTTAGGAGATTCAGATAATACATGCTCATTCTAGAAAACTTGATAAAACCTGAAATGAAAACTGAAAGGAAACAATACTTAATCCAAAACACGATTCCTCTACCAAAACAGACACATACAACCTATCGGTTCTTAGAATGTTACTAAAATTGTTATGGAACCATCGTGGAAAATTTTGAATAAGCCATCAACTTTTACAGAATTGCCACAGAAATATTTAAATTCTAAAACCAACTTTTGCCAAAAGTAAAGGCTTTGCTTCTTTCATCCAGTGTTTATATAATCTGAAGACACAAATTGGATTATTTGTCCATTAAGGAAAGTTCTTTCAGAACTTTTATTATTACTCAAGTTATATACATACTTACCCATACATCATGATATGTAAGTAACTTCACTTCTGAAAAACTGTATAATAACCCGTTGGAAACATGAAAGACTAAAACCTGTAATTTTCCAGATCGGCACAATTTATTACGCTCAAGCAGTAAATACTTCTTTACATACACATAACACTAAAAATGTTATAGTAATTTTCTACGCATATTTCTTTCATGCTCACTGATCTAAATTTGAAGTATTTCCATCACATGAATTATCAATCTAGTTAAAGCACCATAAAAATATAAAGTGTCATGACTATAGTTACCTGAAAAAGAAAAATAAGTCACAGTGCTCAACAAATCTATTCCCACTCTTTATAAAGTGTACCTTAATATTTTGTATTTTAAAATAAGCTTAGACTTACAAGAAAGCTGCAAAAGATAGTACAGCTTCCAAGTACAACGCTTCACCTGCCTCTCCTAATGTTTACATCTGACATAACCCTCACCAAAGTCCAAAACTAAGAAATGAAACATTGGTACAGGACTGCCGACTAAACTATAGACTTTTTATTCAGATGTTGGCTGTTTTTCCCACAAATAGCCTTTAAAGAGTATTTTTAAAATAAACTTTTCCACAAGAGTCCCAAATTCACAAGGATATGGTAAGGTTTAATTTATTCTAAATACTGTGGTAGCAACAAAGGGCCAGATCTGCTTGTATTTCTATCTCTGCAAACCAGAGTTTTAAGAGAACTTAACACACCAGTCCCATTATAATGTAAAACTAAATACTCTGTTGTATTAAATATATTACAATTCGGCTTTTAAGAAATTGGGTCAAAGAAGAATGACCTGCCAGCTACTTGGCTTCTCACATGAAAAAGGAGAATTTCAAACAAAAGTAAAATGACTTAACTTTCTTGAGGCTGACTTGTGTTCCTTTTTACAATAGTTTTTTTTTTTTTTAAGTTTATTTATTTTTGACAGAGACAGTGCAAGCATGAGCTGGGAGGTGCAGAGAGAGAGAGAGAGAGAGAGAGAGAGAGACACAGAATCCAAAGCAGGCCAGGCTCCAAGCTGTCAGCACAGAGCCTGATGCAGGGCTCGATCTCACGAACTGTGAGATCATGACCCAGGCCGAATGACCCAGGCCGAAGTCGGACGCTTAACCAACTGAGCCACCCAGGCGCCCCAACAAGTTATTTTTAATGACCATTAAAAGCCTAGAAGGCAGGAGAGTGAGCCTCCAACAAGAATACTGGCATTAGAAATTCCAAGAATATTAACAAATTAGAAATTGTAAAGATGGAAAACCATTTTTTAAATGGCATGTTTCTAGTACATAAAGCCCACATGAACCACACACTGAATTCTTTTTTTCTTCCAGTAAGTTTAGCATTCGATTTCTGATCTCTGGACTCCAAATTCCCTATAGTCCGCCTCTAGAAATGATTAATTAATAAATATATAAATTCCAGTCCTTCCTGAAGAGGACACGAGATTATGAGCACTGCAGAAAGGGAAGAGCAACGTCCCGTGTGTATAAATCTTAGTCACACAAAAAACCCGCCACCATTCACACAAAATCTCGTCATTTAAGCCATTGGGTGAGCTAAGGAGAACCCCTTCTGGAAAATACTCATTTCAAAGGCAGAGAAATGTCAGTCAAGTCTAACTTCCTACAATCATTCCTCTCCCTCCCTTCTGTGTCAGTTAATTCAGATACAAAGCGACTGTTTGCAAATGGTCAGCGTTCACATTAGTGTTCTAGTCTAAAAATTGTGATTGCCTGTCAGATCTAAGGCTTCATGTTAAGGGTTTTATGGGGAACCAAGAAGGAAAAAAATACTGACTTTGCCTTCAAGGAGCTTACAATCTATCTCCTCTACCTCTAAAACTGATTATCACATAAGGTGTGTCAGGGGAAAAAAGCAGCCAATTATTACAATTTCCAGAAGAATCCTAAAAAGAAATAAGAATCATTGTCGCTCATAACTTTCCCAGCATACACAAAGAAACTCACTTTTCCAAAGCATTAAGTGCCTCATGCCTATACTACCTAAAATGCAAAGTGGAGAGAAAAAACCATAATGCGTGGCAACATACCTGATCGCCGCACACACAAAATTTACCAACTTCAAATATTTAGAATTTCAACATTTCCAAGCAGTCTCTCGGATACTGCCCTTCCTTTCCCCTTTAGCCATTAACACACTAGAATAACTCTGGCTTTCCAAACAAAAGGTAAGCACACCCACAAACAGAATGATATTATTTCCTCTGAAAAAAAAAATATGGCTAAATTTTAGTCAAAGTTTCTTGGGGTTTGACAGTTTAAATCAGCCTTAACAAGGACACAGGCCAGTACTATCTAATGCTGAAGTCCTTTTTTAATGATGAATGAGTGAGGCTTGAAATAAGCTACATAAATATTTGTTTCCATCCCCTTGCACACAACTTAAAAATCCACCCAAACGCTATTCGACAGGCTTAACTTTTAACAAATCCCAGGCAGGGACTTATGAATCTTAATAAGGAGAAAACCATCACTAAGGCCCTCATATTTGGCTTCTAACACTAATGAGTTACAAGGCTCTAAAACTGGTGAGTCTAACTCCATAATTCGCTAATAAGGCCAAAATCTGCATCAATTTTATATCAGACAGCAGTGTATCATTTTAAGCCCTCTGGAGCACGTGCAATTACTAGACAGTTAAGGAAATATTAAACTTAGGGCAAGGGTACTTCTTTATTGAAGTTGACAGTTTGGATTTCACAGCACTGAGCAATCTGCCAACCACGATCTCATTCTCATCTCTCCGGCCAACTGTGGTCAAGGGTCCTGTAGCTCAGCAACACACGGGACACAGGCGTCTGTGCCTCTGTGAACCCAGGACTCCAAAAAAAGTAAAACTGTACGTTTCCACAGACTAGACAGCCAAACCTCTCCGATGGTTAGAATACGCGTTTTACTGTCAGTGAAAAGCTCCTTCACCAAAAATTTTAAAAGGTCCAACTTATTCATTCCTCCCTAATAATGATACAAACCTATTATGCAACCCAAGTTCACGCTCAAATAGCGGGGTTTTTATTTAACTAAAAACAAGAAGCCCAGCGCCACCATTGTACGTGGACCTTAATGAAACTAATACACATGAGAAAGTGTGCAAATGTGCACGAGTCTGGCCCATCCACCCACGTGTGTGCTCCAGGTATTGATGGCAACCTAGAGATAAACCTCCTAACACTGCGCGGCGTTGGGCCCCACGTCTGACCACCGCCCCCCCCCCCCCCCCCGCCACACACACACACACACACACACACACACACACGCCTGGAGTCTACAGGTCCTCTCGGCGAGGGGCCCCTCCCGGCTCGGCACGCCCCCGGCCGCGCTAGGAGACCCACGCGCGCGCACACTCACACACACACTTGCACGCACAGTCCCTTTCCTTCCCACCTGGGACCCTCGGCGGCGCGGCTGGGTTAACAAGTTGCCACTGGCCTCAGCGCTCCGCTGGGGGCCGAAGGCGGGTAGATGGGGCCCTGAGGGCGCAAGGCCGCGTTGGCCCGGGGCCTGGGATCCTGGCCTCTCCCTCCCGGGCTGCCGGGTCCTCCCGCTGGGACCGACAAGGAACGCCCGCCTAGGCTCTCCGGAGCTGCTGCGCAACCGCCTGGATGAGCCAGGGGTCACCGGCCGAGAGGGGCTTGGGGGGCGGCAGCAGGGACCGCAGGGCGCCGGGCGGTCGCCACCACCGGAGCTGCTACCGGGTCTGGACGATCGCCACGGGCGCAGCCGGGGACCGGCAATCAGGCCCGGCCGCTGCTCCGGGTCGTAGGGATCGCGCAGCGCCCACGCCCGGCGGCCCCGGGCTGCAGCGCCGAACTTCAAGCAAAGTTTTCTGCTGTTCTTTTACGAGCCGGCCAGGGACTCGCAGTGGCAGCGGTTCGCCAGAGCACGAGCCCAGGCCCCGGAGGGGTGAGGGCGAGGAGGGGGTCCCCGCTTCGAGGCTAGTGCTCGGGGCACGCTCTCTCCGGCCGTCCGAATCGCCGATGCCTGCGATCCCCGCCGGCCCCTCGCCCAGCGCCGGCTAACGGGCAGCAGCTGTGTCTGCCCACCGCGCCCCCAACCCGGACCCGCCGCCCGCCTCGGGCTCTCCCCGCCGGGAGCTGCCGGCGTCCCGGGCCCCCGCTCCGGCCCGCGCGTCCCCGGCGGCGGCACAAACGGTCCCGCTTACCTGAAAATGTCTCCCCTGCCGCAGTTAGCAAAAGTCCGGCCAAAGTCGCCAGGCAAGTCCCAAGTCTCCTCATGTTGCCGAGTGTGCGCCGGGCCGCTCCCAGGCGGCGCTGGGTGGGCGCGCGAGGGCGGAGGGCGGACGGGAGCTTGGGTTTCCAGGCAGCCAGAAGAGAAAGGTAAACAGCCAAAAACAGAGCCGGAGCCCCGAAGTGCCAACAGTTGCAGAAGTCCGAACTCCAGCGGCTCCGGGGGTCGGGGTCCTGGGTCCTCCTCCGCCGCCGCCTGCCCCACTCGGCGTCCAGCGCGGCTGAGAGAGGGAGCGGAGGGCGCGCCCGCGGAGCCAAAATCCGCCCTCCGTTCCGGCGCCTGCACCCGCCGCCGCTCCGCTTCCCCTGCTCGGGACCTGAGCCGCCGGCCGCGGCCGTGGCGGTGGGCGCGTGCGTCCTGCCCGCCCCCTCTCCGCCGCCAGCCACGAGCCCAGCGCCGGGGGCGGCGGTGCGCGGATGGCCGAGCCCGCGCCGGCTCCGCGCGGGGCTCTTGCTCCCCGACTGACTGGCGGTGCCCCGCAGGCCGGCTGAAGGGAGCGCCCACGTCACGGCCGCCCGGCGCCGCCGCGGCCCGCTAGAGGGCGTGAGCGCCCAGCCCCGCCGGCCCGCGCCCCTGCGCTCGGCGGCCGCGGCGCCTCCGGGAGGGAGCTCGGCTGGGGGCGGCCGCCGCCGCCGCCGGTGCAGCGTCACCCGCGCGGAGAGGAGCGACGACACTGTTTCCACCCTCTCTCTCTCTCCCTCCTCTCCCCAGCCGCGTCTTGTGCTCTGTGCCTGGCTTCCGGAAGGGTGACCGACTGTGCGAGGGTTGCGCCTCAGCCAGAAGTTTGTCCCGGGTCGTGAGCCGCTAGTAGTTTGTGCGAGCGGCGGGCGGGACTAGCGGCCTGCGGCCCCGCGGGCGCGGCGAGGCAAGCTCCGTCCCCGCCGCCCGGGGCCGGACGGCAGCAGTGTCGCCGAGCGGGGCCGGCTGCGCCCCGGCGTCGCAGGGCCCGCGCTCCCGGCCGCCGCGGGGGGGGAAGACGAGCGAGCCGGCAGTCCGGGAGGCTCCGAGGGGCCGCGGACGGAGGGAAGTTGGCGGGCTCTGGGCGCGGAGCGGGAGCCGCGAGCGCCGCGAGCCTGCCGCGCGCCAGCCAGCCCGGCCCGCCTCGCGGGACACGCGCGCCCGTCCCCGGAGCCCCCGCAGCCGCTAGGCAGCCCCGCGTGGGCCGGAGCGAGCCGCGGGCGATGCACCGAAGGCGGGGGTCTCGCCGAAACGAGGCTTTGGACATAACCTGTGGTTTCTGATGGAGGTGCAGAGTGTTTGGGAACGGGTGAGGAGGAGGCGTGGGTAAATTAATCACACCGTGTCTTGGAATATTTCACTCACCATTTTGTGCCTGGGATGACTATTTTATTAATCCCAAAGCTTTCGGTTTTTCAGTCAAGAGGTTCGCTTTGTAACATTACCAAGGGGGGCGGGGGGAATGTGGTTCTTGTATCTCCCTCAGAACAAGCACGCTGAGCCAGCAGCACCAAGCAGCTGGAGACGCCACTCCTTGCTAAGTAAACGCAGTAAAGGGGCTTGGGACGAGGTTGCATTAGAAACCAAAGTAACTAAGGAAAGTAACGCGGTGTTCTAGCAAGGGCAATGACACTGGCAAAAAGGCAAACCCATGAGGCAGGTGCGCCTCGGAGCGCCCCTGCGCTGCTTCCACCTGGTGCGTGTTTATAAAGGCCCCAAAAGTACATCGACCCCATGCAGACCTCCACTTGGCCTCCCATGGACCCCATCGACAGACAAGGACCTCTTCGGGGTAAATTTAGGGAGGAGAGGACTTTTGCTTTTGGTGCCCCAACCCAAAACTCCCCTTTCTTCAGGAACTCCACTTAGTGGATCCTTATCAGGAGTGCTCTTTAAAAGGCTCTGTGTTAATCATTTACTTCTTAATATGACTTCACATCATCTTGCTACCTCTCACGAATAGGCACTTGTTGAGCCTTATCTTTATTGCAAAATGAACGGTGAAGTATCAAGGGAGTCGCATACCTCAGAGGATCAGCAAGTGAGGATGGCCCAGTCTGCAACCTGGGCTTTCCGTTTACTGAGGTCATGTGTGCATGTGAGGGAGCCCAAATTTGCCGGTTTTGAATGGTAATGTGCTTTCCAATGGAACTTTTCTGCTAGTAGATACGTGGAGCTTCCAAATAAGGAGGTAAAAGCCAATCTAGTTGCTTTCCTTCTGAGTAACTTCTTTAAAGTGGGTGAAGTTAATATTCGTGTAGGATTTCATTTGCAAACTATGTTAATTCTTTCTGCAAATATCTATTAAGGCCATACTGTATGCCAGGCACTCTGGTGCATGCTGGAGGTTGTCCTTCCTTAGGCTGGGCTCCCCCAGAAACAGACCTTGGAGGTAAGGATGTACGTACAAATGGTACCTACTGGGAAAGTCATCCCAGGAAGCAGTCCAAAAGGAATTGGAAAGTGAGATAAGAGGGAAAAATAAAGTAAAATAAGCCAATGCCGGTGTATTAATGAGCAGGGTACTACTGTGGGCAAGTGGGACTCAACGGCCTGGAGACCTCAGGAGGAAAGTGTGGAACAGCCTCAGAGTGGAACACCCCCAAGGGGCAAGAAATGTGGAAGATGGCTTGGTGGTGGACTGGAAGGCAGCTGCACTTACAACTTTTCCTTGTACCAGAAGAGAGAAAACCCTGCAGAGATTCCAGCTGCTTCTACCCTGGTAACCTGAGGACACCGTGTCCCTTCTTCCTGTTCCTTAAAGCTTAGTGGGAGGGTCAGTGAAGTTCCATTATGTCTGTTTCCTAAACATTACAATGATACTCTGATTCTATCCTTATTAGCCTGCAATCCACATGGCAAACAGCTGACAGGGGTTTTACACCAGCTGCTCCTTCCCTTTCCAATTCTTGACAACAGGTTATTTGCTCCCTCTTAGGGATAGGTAACTCGCCAAAGCAACTTTGAGCCCAAATAGAAGGCCTCTGTTGGAAATGAATGGATTAGATTTTCCCCGAGGAAGGGATGCTGTAGGAATCCTCCCAGTGGGACATTTGCTTTCACTTTTTTCAGCAGGAGAGATTTTTTATTTTAGTCAAGCCACAGGATACTCACGGCTCTCTGGGGACAGTAGTGACATTTGCAGAACGGCTGGTCTAGAGTTAGGGCTTTCAAGCCAGCCCCTAATATTCCTAGGCTTGGAGCAAAAGTATAAATGGAGACACATCATACTAAATATTGCAAAGCTATTAATCTAGCTAGCACGTAATTATATATATGTCGTATCTTCCTATCCTGAGAAATTCAACAACAGTATTGAAAGATAAGAAAATCTATAGTTTTTATATGACAAAAGTCAGCAAAATGATTATCAAAGACATCTAAATATGTCATTGTGTATATCTAGATTTTCTGGTGATTGTATGGATAAGTGGTAAAAGCATAGGTGATTCATACATTATTATATGTTTACCTTATAAAATTGATTTTCCCCTTTATTTTAGTAAAATCACTAATATGTTGCTATAATCAAGATTGTCACAGGGGCACTTGGGTGGCTCAGTTGGATAAGTGTCCCACTTAGGCTCAGGTCATGATCTCGCAGCCCGTGAGTTCAAGCCCAGTGTCGGGCTCTGTGCTGACAGCTTGGAGCCTGGAGCCTGCTTCGAATTCTGTGTCTCCCCCTCTCTCTCTGACTCTCCCCTACTTGTACTCTCTCTCTCTCTCTCTCTCTTTAAAAAATAAATAAACATTAAAAAACAAACAAAAGGATTTTCACATAAGTTGTGTTCCAGTGTCAGCAATGATCTGATATTATGCTGTTCTGTATGTAGAACCTAGCCACATCTCAGTTTTGTTCTTCAGTGACACAAGTGCTCAGTGGCCACATATGGCTAGTGGCCACTGAATTGGATAGCACCGATATAGAACATTTTCATTATCACAGAAAGGTCTATTAGACAACAATGCTAAAAGATTAGTGTATTTGAATTATACAAAATTTGAGTATATATTTTCATCAAAAGTGTAAATTAAAATTTCCAAATCAGAAAAATAAAATTACTGTCGTGTAATTGTTGAAAGTTCTTTTCTTCCAAATGGCTCAAAGTTATGAGAATTAAAATACAAAGTAGAGATTCTGATCAGAATGCTGATATTTAAATAAAAATTTATCAGAAAAAGCTTAAAATTTTTACTTCATATTTAAAAATGCAATTATACCTTATTAAATTTCTTACTAAAATGGAAAACTTGTGGCAACTCTAGCATTCAACATCCCCCATTTGTCAATGTAAAGAATCAGTATCATGTTTCACATATGTTATAACTACATGTCTACCATTTTAATAGCAATATTATTTAATTTTGCGACACGTTCCTCAATCACCATGTTCAACTATTTGCAAATACTATGCTAATGTGTGAGTCTTTCCAGAACCGTGGATTAGAACATGAGAAGAAGCAAGAAAATTGATGGCTGGCACTCCCTGGAAATGCTACTCATTATTTTAGATGAATGTACTTGCTATCTGAAAGAAAGGACTTGATTTGGAATTAATTTGACTTTTAACTAAATGTCTCCACCACTAGGACTGTCCATCTGCCATGTTAGGGCACACCAAAAACCTTCACAGTGCTGTTTCAAGGCCTGGGACACAGTTGTGAAGTTTTTCTGGGGCCTGAACAGAAGTTCATTTTGAGATTGGATGTTTAGGGTTTTGTTTTATGCTCTCTCAGCACAAGCACCAGATCCCTAGCAACCGAGGTGACCATGTGTCCCTTAATAAATTCATTTGTACACGTTGTGATACTCAGGGCCCTGTGAGGTGCACACCCCGGGGCAGGAGCTCACTTTGCCGGGTCTGCGGGGAGAACGGCCAACCATCCTTACACAGTGATGATGTCTTTAGCAGCGATAACATGAGACGTGTCCAAACTCCACCAAATTCAAGACGTATATTTAAAAAAAGAAAACTTATCTGGTCCCAACTCATGCCTACCTATCTGAAATGTTATGCTGAATTTGGAGGTCAACCACATGCAGAAAGTTCCTAATCCATCCAAAGTGGCCACACTGGCCAAAAATCCTGGACAGAATCATTTAAATACTCCCCAGGGTCACTTAACTGGGGCTATCAGACCTCACAGAAAAGAAGAAGACTGACACTGTTTCTATTACTCATATTCTCATTTGTGGGCCTTACTACAATGATTTAATTCCCATTTTTAGAGATGCGTTTAGATTACGAAAGTATTTTGAAATAATAGGAAATGTAAATAAGCATGCTTGTATAGGTTTCCACAATGGTGTGCTGTGTTCTCCTTCATTGATCAAAGATAGCATGTCCTCGGAAAAAAAATGAAAAGAAGGAAAGAGGGAGGGATGGAAGAAGGGAGGGAGGAAGAATGGACGGAGGGAAGGAAGGTGGAAGAGAGGGACTCAGAGAAGGAGAAAGCAGCTCAGAATTTGGAGTCCACTTTCATGGAGGCCCACCTGCGTGATTTAAATTAGTTACTTTCTGTCTCCTGGCTCGTAGAAATGGTATTACGTGTGAAAGCTCTGTGTGAACTCGGAGGCACTGACCCTGATCACTTATTGCATTGATCTCTGGTTAAACAAGGCTTGAAGTGAGCATCACATTGCAGAGCCCTGTGCTGCATACACTCTACTTCTTTTCAGACGGGAGAGGAGCAGACACAACTTTTCACCCGGGACTTCACTTCGCAGGTGTGCTCACTTATGAATGTATATACAGAAGTCCCCCCTTATCCCTGATTTCTCTCCATCATTCCAGTTGTCGCGGTCAAACCCCCACCCCCCCACCCCACGGCCCCAGCAGAAGCAGATGATCCTTCTTCTGACATACGGTCAGATGGTCAGTAGCAGCCTAACACTGCACCACATTCCCATGCCCTTTCCTCACTTCATTCCGTCACGCAGGCATTTTCTCATCTCACAGCATCACAAGAAGGGTGGCACCATAAGGCATTTTGAGAGGGGCGCCTGGGTGGCTCAGTCGGTTAAGCGTCCCACTTCGGCTTAGGTCATGATTTCACAGTCTGTGAGTTGGAGCCCCATGTCGGGCTCTGTGCTGACGGCTCAGAGCCTGGAGCCTGCTTCAGATTCTGTGTCTCCCTTTCTCTCTGTCCCTCCCTCACTTGTGCACTCTCTCTTTCTCTCTCTCTCTCAAAAATAAATAAACATTAAAAATATTTTTTAAAAAGATACTTTGAGACAGAGACCACATTCACATAACTTTTATGACAGTATATTGTTATAGCTGTTCCCTGCTATTATTGGGTTTTGTTGTTAATCTCTTACTATGCCTAATTTATAAATGGATTTTTAAAATTTTTTGAAGTCTATTTACTTATTCTGAGAGACACAGTGACAGCATGAGCAAGGCAGGAGCAGAGAGAGAAGGAGAGAATCCAAAGGCTCCATGCTGCCAGCACACAGCCTGACGTGGGGCTCGAACCCACAAAACCATGAGATCATGACCTGAGCTGAAACCAAGAGTCAGAAGCCCAACTGGCTGAACCACCCAGGCACCCCTATAAATGGAATTTTTAACATAGGTATGTAGACATAGAGAAAAAAAAACATGGTATACGTAGGGTTCAGGACCAACTGTGGCTTCAGGCATGCACTGGGGGTTCTTGGAAGGTATTCCCATTTCCAGAAGATAAGGGGCCAGCGGTGGGGGGGGGGTGCTGCTGTACCCGAAACCGGAGAGAATAGGATGAAAATCATTAGTTTTTCGCAGGGGTCAGAAGAAACCAGGTCATTTAAACTTTCACCAGTGAAGCCCTGTTCTCACCTGAACAGAAGAAAAAAGAACGAGGGCAGGTGCCCTTTTTTGTAGCTGTTTATATCCCACCTGAGGTCAGAACCTGTCACTGACAAAAGGCAAAGCTCATCCAAGCATAGTTCAAAGCCACTTTTGTATAAAGGCTTAAATCACTAGGATGAATTTTTAGATGCCCCAGGAATTCCTTCTCATGGCCTAATTAAAAGGGGAGAAGTAATAGGTTTTCATTCTTTGCTTTGCCCACAATACCCTCGGAATATAAATTAATCTCCTGAAATGTTGATACTAGGGCAGTACATTTGCATATTCTTTTTAAAAATCTTAACCCTCACATTGTTAGTCTGTGTGACATTGAGCAAGTCATTTAACCTCTCTG
Organism: Felis catus; assembly: GCF_018350175.1. Taxonomy (NCBI): domain Eukaryota; kingdom Metazoa; phylum Chordata; class Mammalia; order Carnivora; family Felidae; genus Felis; species Felis catus. The sequence continues at coordinate 36,695,336 of NC_058379.1, forward strand.
TGTTTCCGCTTCCTTATCGGTAAAATGAAGGTAATAATTGTGCCCATTTCGCAGAGTTATAAGAATTCAATGGTATAATAATGTGAAGTGTTTAATACAGTCCCTGCCGCCTTATTAGTGACGTATATGATGTTGTTAATAACCACTGACTTTTAAGATCAAATACTAAAGAGAGTCTAGTAGGCAGGGAGTTCTATGCTGGGGTTCTGTGCAGGTGGAGATAGGGTAGAAGCATCTAACCAGGCCCAGAGACCAGTTAGCTGGGAAGACCTTCAACAGATATTCCTGTCCCTGCTTATCAGAGTCTTCTTTGAGCTTCCTAGCTGATAGATCCAAGAGCTGACTATGTACAATAAAACTACTCCGTGTACCATGGCAGGCCCTTCCTGTGTGCTTATCCACAAAATGAGAACAGTTTCTGTCCTGACCACCCTACTGCACTGTAAGGGAGTAAATGTCAGTGTGCACAAACATCCTTTATAAACGGGTCCCTCCGTGACTGGGCTTAAAGTCTCGTTGGTAGCCCTTCTACTCTGTTTTACCACCTGAGGCCGAAAGTTCACGATTTGCAAATAAGTCATATTTTTTTTAACCTATTTCTGATTGGAATGTTTACCTTTTCACTATTTTATGTCAAAGAGGTCGGCAGGTTGATATTCTCGACAAACTCCTCCCTCCTTTGTCATGGGGTCCGTAGAGAGGTGGGCCCTCCATGGCCGTCTCAATGTTCTAGAAGATAGCATTTTTTTTTTAACGTTTATTTATTTTTGAGACAGAGAGAGACAGAGCATGAACGGGGGAGGGTCAGAGAGAGGGAGACACAGAATCCGAAACATGCTCCAGGCTCCGAGCTGTCAGCACAGAGCCCGACGCGGGGCTTGAACTCACGGACCGTGAGATCATGACCTGAGCCGAAGTCGGCCGCTCAACCGACTGAGCCACCCAGGCACCCCTAGAAGATAGCATTTTTACAGCCAGGGCCAACCTGGAAGTCCCAGGAATAGCAGATACAGGAAGGGGCCCGCTGGAGAATCCCTGGGACAGTCTGGTCTCTGTGGCCTCTGCGGGTTGTTTTGTATACGGTGTGGGACACAGCTCAGGGCGACTTTCCTGCCCTGTGCAGGCAGGACACTAGGGCTACTTTACCCTGAGGCACACTCTGGGGAAACAGGTCATGCGGTACCCTTTCCTTCCAGTCCTGCATCCTGCTTGAGGGGAGACAACTGTCTGCCCACGAAGCACTCCTCTGACCAGAATAGCCTGTCAGCCCTGCCCCTCCCTCCGGGACAAGGGAGCCAGCCCCTGGCTTTTTCCTGTCTGGTAGCTGGGCTCTACAGACCGGCGGCACAGACAACATTACAAACACAGTAACCACCCTCCCACCCACACATCAGGGGTGGTTGTCAGGCTGGTTCCTTAGATATGGAAAAAGACAAAGAAGGAAACTGATCTGCAAAGATTTCATCGCAGTCCCCTGGTGGTCACTCGACAGTCACTCTACTTCTTATGTGTAAGTCAAGAAGTCCTGGAAGAAAATGCTTTCTGTAATCTCTTCTCGGAGCTGAGAAGTTTCAGAGGTCTGCTAGCTCACTCGGAGAGTGTGAAATGACACTTTGCTGTCTGAATCACGGTCAGTTCAAAGGCACAGGCACCAGCTCACCCGCAGCAGCTACTTTCCACGTGGGGGTTCGTTAAAGGAGAGAGTGACTGTCTTTGTGTCCCTCTTTTTTTTTCCCCCAGAGGCTTTGAACTAATGTGTTATATTAGTTCTTGTGCCTTCGTATAAAACAACTGTTTGTCTCAGAACACAGTTTGGAGGTTAGTGAGATTTTCCAAAACTTGGGGTGGCAATCATGGTCCTGTGTCCTGTCCCCGTGGATTCTTATTTCCTTTTTATTTCGCTTTCTTTAAAACAAATCCTTTGAAGTCAATAGGTATGTTCCTTAAAGCTCTGCTTGACTAATACTATTAAGAAATGTTACGCTACGTTGTCAGTCCTACCTCAGATTAAATTATTGCAACAATGGAGTCCTAGGCCCTGTGATCTGTAACAAGGCTGAGTTTCCCGTAGAATATGAAAAAAACATTTCACTGCGAACATCAAAGAAAAGATCATCTTTTCTTTCTCTTCATCTTAGATATTTTAAAGTTTCCAAATGTTGCATTTGAATTGAAGATTTCTAGACAGTCATTACTGTCAAGTTGAGACAAGCCTTAGAGGAAAACATTCAAACTTATTTCAGTGTGATTTGGGGGCTAACATTTACTGGAGGCTTACTATGAAAAAAGTATTTTGCCAGGGCATCGAAACTCTGAAACACATGTATGTTTGTTATGCCCGTTGTGGAGATGAGGAAGCTGAGCATTAGAAATGGAATGATTAGGGGTGCCTGGGTGGCTCAGTCAGTTGAGCGTCCAACCTCAGCTCGGGTCATGATCTTGGAGTTCGTGACTTTGAGCTCACGACTGGCTCGGTGCTGACAGCTCAGAGCCTGGAGCCTGCTTCAGATTCTCTGTCTCCCTCTCTCTGCTCCTCCCCTGCTCACTCTGTCTCTCTCTCAAAAATAAATATTTAAAAAAAAATTTTTTTTTAACCAGAATGACTTAGGGGCACCTGAGTGGCTCAGTCTGTTAAACATCCATCCAACTCCTGCTCAGGTCATGATCTCGAGGTTCATGAGTTCAAGCCCACATTGGGCTCGGTACTAAAAATAGCTCAGAGCCTGAAGCTGCTTCAGATTCTGTGTCTCCCTCGAGCTCTACCCCATCCCTGATGGCACTCGGCCTCCGTCTCTCAAAAATAAATAAAATGTTAAAAAAAATTTTTTTAAACATAGAATGACTTAGATCTCATGCAGATAAGACAATACGAGTAGACTACGGTTGTTCAGCTACTAACTGGCAGTGCTGCGATTTGTAGGCAAATATTCTGATTTCCTGAGGTCCTTCTCCTGACCACTCTGTTGCATTTCCATCTTCATCTGTGTCTCTTTTCCTACCATAAATTCATTATCGAAAATAAATAAATAAATAAATAAATAAATAAATAAATAAATTCATCATCAAACTGTTGTCTAACTTGCCATTCTTTGGCTGCTGTACCCATCTTTGTTTATATGATGATCTAAAAGCTTCCGTCTAAGTGTCATCTCTTCCTCAAAGATAATAAATAGAGTCAGGATTGCAATCATCGGTAGGTAACAGAGAACCCAGCCAACACTGGCATATAGAACAATGGCTAAAGGTAGAGGTTTGAGTAGCACACTGCCTGAGGTCAAGTCCAACTTCTGCACTCACTGAGTATCTTGGGTATATTTTTCAACCTTTCTATGGTTCAGTGTGCTCATCTGAAAGCTGAAATAACAATGGTGCTCACTTTTTTAAGCTCTTAAGAGGATTAACTATAAATTCAAGTCAACCTCTTAGAAAATGCTAATAAAATAAGTTGCCATTGTATAGTTTCTCACATGGGGGTAGACAGCTCCGGTGGTACAGCCACATCACCATGCCATCGAGGACCCAGATTCCTCCTGTCTTTCCTGCTCATTCTCAGCCTTGCAAAACATAAGTGGCCCCCTCTGCATTCCAGGCAGAAAGAAAGGAAAGGCACCAGATCAGATGGCTTCTTCTTGTGGACTTTTGGATTTTATTTGGGAAGGCCGGGCCCCCTAAATGACTTCCTCCTATAGCCTGTCAGTAAAAATGATGTTATATGGCCAGCCCTCACTTCCATGGTGGCTGGGAATTTTAGCTTTGAGTTTTCCAGGCTCTCTGGTGGAGGAAGGCAGGGTAGAATGTTTGGGAATGGTTGTTGAGTGGACTGACCCCTGATACCACCCAAAAGTCCCAGCTCATGCCCCACCTGCACATCTATCCTAATTAACAGCTTCAAGGACATGACTTATACTATTCCTTTGGAATTATTTTATGGTTCTTTCTGCCTGGGAACCGTACTTTTATATGGTTGGTTTTACCTGTGCCTTCAGGTTCCAGTTACCGCCTTCTCTGTGGAAAACAATTCTCTAACCACCCCGATAAATACAGGTCTCTCCTCTTATCTTTTTACGTAGCACGTTGTTTGTTTCCTTCAAAATGCTTCATTCATTTGGCAAGGTTAGAGGGATGATATTCTTTATACTCCCAATAAGCAGAGTTTTCTCCTTGCCTTTTCTCCTTGCCACACCACTACAAACCCTACTAAGAGGGCAGAATGGTGTCACCTCAGAGAGGAGGAAGATATACTGTGAAAATTCATGTCAAAGAGAACAGGAGGTGGAGAGCCAACCCCTTCCTGCCCCAGCTCTGCTCTGAGAGCAGAGACGCCCCAAATTTAACATGGCACTAATCTAAGTGGGTCAGCCATAGTCACTGAGTAGCTACCCAGGAAAGTACTTCAATTTTGTTGAGGGAGTGAATGAATGAATGAATGAATGGTTTTGAATAACAAATTTTGACAGGATGTGAATATCCCATATTTTATTGGGTTTGAGAGCTTGAGCTCACTACAGTATAACTATGACATGATGTTTTGTTTCCTCAAAAGATGACGACTCCTTCAGGGCAAAGATTGTGTTTTTCTTCTTTGCATCTTCTTTGGGGCCCCCACCGGGGTACTCCATGGGTCTTTGTTAGTTGATTGAATAAGGGGCTGAAGATAAAAAATAACAGAATTAGAAAGCGACGAAGGATGATAGATTCCAAAGTTACCTGTATTTTTTTCCTCAGCAGAAAAGAGAGATCCTAGTTGATGTTGTCTGTTCACTTCAGGTTTCGGTGCTACTTTAATATAGAAGAATGGTCATGAAGGTACTAAGATTCCCAGAGGACAACTAAGATAAGGAAATCAGTATTTAACCTTAAGAAATAAGGCTTTGTGCGTAGATAACGGCTTATGTCATATGCATCCTCACCAGGGAATCCAATTGGATGTCTTGAAATCTTGATTAAATTTCCAGGCTTCATTCTGTTTCCCTAACCATCGATTTACCTGGAATTTTTTAAACTGTTGGCTTGACAGAAGCTGGGATCTCTTATTCTTGTCAAATACTGTCATTTTTGTCAAATTATGTGGACATTTTCAGTTTCCAGAATAACTCTGGTGCTCCCTTGCTCTCCTTGTCCTCTATTCATTCAAACAGCTCCGTTAGACCCTGTGGCACACAGAAGCTCTGCATCTAATGCCACCCCTTGCTGGCAGGGTGACCCCTGGGCACGTGCACCTCCACCATCCTCGGTTTCTGGGTTTTTTTTTTTTAATGTTTATTTTTATTTTGAGAGAGAAACAGAGAGAGTGTGAGTAAGGGGAGGGGCAGAGAGGTGGGGGGGGGGGGGGAGAGAGGGGGAGAGAGAGAGAGAATCCCAAGCAGTCTCCACACAGTCAGCACAGAGCCCAATGTGGGGTTCGATCCCACAAACCACGACGTCATGACCTGAGCCGGAATCAAGCCGAATCAACCGACTGAGCCACCCAGGAGCCCCAATCCTAGGTTTCCATTTAGATAAAAGGACCAACAATATCTGCCTTAACTGACTCATGAAAGTATCAGGCGAATGAAGTGAGATTCACGTGAAAACTTTATATGGTGTAAAGTGGTATACAGATGAAAATTATTGTATCTTATAAATGGTATCATGAGCCTATATCTCACTTCCTTTTTATAGGAAAAGATATTGAGAGCAGAAAGGCCAACAAATTTATCAGTGCTTTGGGTCAAAGCTGTTACATCAAACTCACACTTTTACTTTTGCCTCTTCCCGAAAGCCCCAAATAATGATACTCATTATAATAGACATAGGCAAAAGGGAAAGAAAATGGGATTAAGCCACAAAGACAATAAATGGGAGAACAAGCAATGGCAACTAAATTTTGAAAGTGGGGAGGCAGGAAGAAGGCCGGCAACTTAGCCAGCGGGACAAGGGAAAACAAATCGTAAGCTGGCATTTGAGAACCCAAGAACCACCCCAATCTGTACCACTAAAGACCCAATGGCTTCAGGAAGTGGGGTAAAGTGGGCTGCAAACAGAAGGATTGGTTAAGTTGGTTTAAATGGAGCTGACAGCCACCTACCCACATCATCCTTTCTTCACGTAGCCAGCTGATCTGCTCTGGCTAAAGGCTAGAGGTTAATGCTCTGGCAAAGTCATGACAGTCAGTATCTGCACTGCTTGGGGACATCAGGTACAGCTAAGGGTGGGAATTACCATGTTGAAGACAGAGCTTATGTGGCAGTGTAGGGCATGAATTTTGAAACCCATTTTTCCCATTCAGCTTCCAGAACATGGACAACCAGGCTTTTACTCTCCAGATAGAAGGTGGGAAGATTCTTTGAGGACTCTGACCAGACCAAGAGATAATTCCTGGGGTTATTCTGACTTTGGGGTTCCCACAATGAAACCATACAGTAGCTAACTAAAGGTGACAAGCTTCACCTGCATTCTTGGAACTTCCTGTCAGCTTCATAACCCCCCTTCTTTTTCTTTTGCCAGTTTAGAGCTCTACTGAGGTACAGTTTGCAATCATAAAATAATGCCCCACTTTTATTTATTTATTTTTCTCCCAGGATTTATGCGGTTCATTTCACTGTCAGTCTTACAAGTAAGTCACTGAGGTTGGGCAAAGCCAGGGGATAATAACTTTTAAATCCCAAGCACTTTTATCCAGTGACAACCCAATTAGCAAGACCCTGTTGCTGAGTGGAGGGCTGTGAGGCCACCCCAGGACCCACAGCACATGTACTGATGTTAAAAATCCTTTCCCAGAGGCACTAAGGGGGAATCAAATGCCCCACTTTTTTTTTTTTTTTTGGCTGAAAATAACTAAAATTTATTTAAATATTAAGGTAAAAAAAAAAAAAAGGTGAGGAAGATTCATGAGATTTAGTTTGGCCAGTCTACGGCCATACCACCCTGAACGCGCCCGATCTCGTCTGATCTCGGAAGCTAAGCAGGGTCGGACCTGGTTAGTACTTGGATGGGAGATTTAGTTTGGCCAAGTCATCCAGATGGTGCTGCAGAGCCGTTTTCGGGTTTTGTGATGAAAGGGGGTAGGGGGAAGGCTTTCCACCACGCAACAAAGGAGCACATTTGTTACAAGGCTGAGACTACCCCCCCACCCCCCACCCCCACTGCAGCTAAAGGCCCACAAAGCAGTGAATCGAATGCCGGCTTTTAAATATGAGCAGAGAACCAGAGACTACCAGAAAGCTGAGGAAAATCTCTAATATGAAACATCATATTAACCGAAAACAATAATAAACAGAAAACACCAACACGAGTTATCGGAGAAAGACATGAAAACTTAAAAAGAAGCGACTGCTAACATTCTTAGAGCAATGAGATAGAGCCTCTTTCAAATAAGAACAGGATGCTACCGTATAAAAGGAATATCCAGAGGACAAAAATGAATTCCTGGAAATTAAAACTACAATAGCCGAAATTAAAGATTCAATAAGAAGGATGGGAAATAAAGCTGAGGAACTCACTTGTGAAAGGAGAACAGATTTAATTCCTATGGAAGAACGACAGAAAGACAAAGAGAGGAAATAAAGGAAATGTATTAGGTGAGGAACATTTATCATCCAGAAAATGAAGTTCCAAAGGGAAAGAAAGGAGAAAGGGAAATGAAGTTCCAAAGGGAAAGAAATCCTCGGCAAATAAAGCCAGAAAGTTTCTCAGAAATGAAGGACACAGCTCTCCAGATTCAAAGAGCCCTTTGAGTGCCAAGCATAATGGAGGAAAATAGACCTAGACAAAGGCACATGGTGGTGCAATTCCAGAACAGTGAGACAAAGAACAGATACCACAAGCTTCCAGAGAAGGAAAAAATGGCTTCAGGAAATGGATTGTGAAATAGAATGACTTCAACCTCTCAGTAAGCACTCAAAAGGCTAGAAAACAATAGAACAAAGCTGTCAAAATTCTGCAAGGGAATTATTTCCTGTCTGGAACTGCGTTCCTGGCCATACTACAATGAAGTGTGAGGGTGAAATTAAAATTTTTTCAAAAATGCAAAGTTTCAGAACAATAAACTCCTTCTAAGGAAACTACTGACAGCAAACCAAGCATCAAAAGGGCATAGCATTTGAGATACACGAGATTCAACACAAGAAAGAGAATTCTCAGGATTATAATGTAGGGAGATCTCAGGATGACAGCTGTGAGGAAGACCAAGGAAGACTGGATGGAGTCAGCAGGTCCGTAAGAGGTGTCTCCAAGAAGATGAAATTAATAGAATAATGTGTTTAAACATACTGAGAGGAGATTTAGATATTGGTAGGTAGGGTTTGGAATAAACTAGCGATAGAAATTAGATGATCAGAACAATAAACACTTACCTGACCAAAATGAGGACATAAGTGTGTTGAGAGAATGGGAGCACAGAAGTGTAGTGGTTCCACCGTGTAGGGGTAAAGGGGTGGTGGTTGTGAGAGGTAATGATGACAGAGAGCTGAATGTTTATCTTCCAAGGCAGACAATCAATAGCAAAGTCTTAAATTAGCAGTATGTAAACATGATATTTAGATATGTGAAGATCAATATCAAAAGAAATGGCCAAGAGTTGAACGCAATTGCCCCTAAGAATAGGAAGTGTGCGTGTGTGTGTGTGTGTGTGTGTTGTCATAATGTGCTCATCATTATAGATTTTGTGCATATGGAACTATAACACAACTATAAACTCAATTCCTTAAAAAGCTAAATTGCCGAACTATATTTTTGTTATGGGGAAAACATTATAGTTTCTCAACCCTAATTTGTTCTTGTTCATTGGAATATACAATTTGCCCCATTTCTAAGCATTTGAGACACTGAATTTACAAATGGGCAGTGGCCAGACCAAATATAAAAACAGAACTCTGACCCACAACCTGCAGCAGCCAGTCTAGGAAACCAACCCATGACCTACAGTAACCAGCCCAGGGAGCCAACCTGCTATAATTCAGCCTTGTAGAAAATCAGACTGTTACCCCATATAACAATTGGCTCCAAATGGCCAGAACTTGGTTAATAACTGACAGCTGTTCTAGTTTTTATTCCTGCTTCCAACTAGGACCAACCAGTGAAAGCCAAATTCGCACTCCTAACCAATCACAAAGGATGCCTCTCTTCTAGTTAGTCTGCTTATGGCTCCCCCATGCCATGATTCTCCAAGCAGGGCAAACCTGAAGCCATGTCTTCTTCCCACCATAAAGCTTTCCCTGTCCTCTACCCGCCTTTGCGTCCTGGGCAAACACAAGTGATGGTACCTGCCACTCTTGCTACAGCAAGATCTTAATAAATACCCTTTATTCTCATTTGGTTGTTCTTCATTTGTTTCCACGCACTATTTTGAGGCATTGCAAATTTTCAAAGACTGAAAAGCATTTCATTTGTCACGAATTGATGCCAGCTTGACATTGGCCTTAGCAACATGTTTCTGATATGTCTTTTCAGGCAAGGGAAACAAAGACAAAGAGAAACTAGTGGGACTATACCAAAATAACAAGCACAGCAAAGGAAACCATTAACAAAATAAAAAGGTAACCTAGTGAATGGGAGAAGATATTTATAAATGATGTATCTGATAAGGATTTGTATCCAAAATATATAAATAACACCAAAAAAAACACTAATAATCTGGTTGAAAATGGGTAGAGGATCTGAATAGACTTTTTTTCCAAAGAAGATATACAAATGCCAAAAGATACATGAAAAGATGCTCAATATCACTAGTCATCAGAGAAATGCAGATCGAAACCACAATGAGATATCACCTTACACCTGTCAGAATGGCTGGAATCAAAAAGACAAGAAATAACAAGTGTTGGAGAGGATGTGGAGAAAACGGAACCCTCAGGCACCATTGGTAGGAATGTAGATTAATACAGCCACTGTGAAAAAACAGTATGGAGATTCCTCAAAAAATTAAAAACAGAAATACCATATAATCCAGTATTTCCACTATTGGGTGTTTATCCGAAGAAAATGAAAACTCTAACTCAAAAAGATATAGGGGCGCCTGGGTGGCTAAGTCGGTTGAGCTTCCAACTTTGGCTCAGGTCATGATCTCATGGTCTGTGAGTTCGAGCCCCGCGTCGGGCTCTGTGCTGACAGCTCAGAGCCTGGAGCCTGCTTCGGATTCTGTGTCTCCCTCTCTCTCTGCCCCTCCCCTGCTCATGCTCTGTCTCTCTCTGTCTCAAAAATAAATAAAAACATTAAAAAAAAAAAAGATATATACACCCTTATGTTTACTGCAGCATTTTTAAAAATAGCCAAGATATGGAAGCAACACAAGTATCCACTGACAGAAGAGTAGATAAAGAAGATGTGCTGTATATATATACTATGGAATATTACTCAGCCATAAAAAAAAATGAGAGCTTGTCATTTGGGACAACACAAAGAACCTAGAGGGTATTATGCTAAGTGAAATAAGTCAGACAGAGAAGGACAAAGAGCATATGATTTCACTTATATGTGGAATCTAAAAAATGAACAAAGAGAAACAGACTCATAAATACAGAGAACAAACTGGTGGTTGCCAGAGGGGCAGGCGTGGTGGGGGAGGGGATGGGTAAAATGGGAAGGGGCCTAAGAGACACAAACTTCCAGTAATAAAATAAGTAAGTTGTGGAGATGAAAAGTACAGCCTAGGAAATATAATAAATTGAGGGCGGATGATGGTGACACTTGTGGTAGGCATGGAATGACATGTGGAGTTGTTGGGTCACTGTGTTGTGCACTTGAAGCTAATGTGGCATTGTGTGTCAACTACACTTCAATATTAATTAACCAATTAATGAATAATCCTAGGAAAAACAGTAAGTCTCTGCTGTATCCTAAACACCTATAATGAGTATTCAATCAGTACGTATTGAATTAAATAAATTAAAAAATAAAGGGTCATTGTCTCAATGAAAAAAAAAAGAATGTCAGCTAAACCTACCATCCAAGTTCAAAAAGTCTTAACTTTTTGACAAGTTCTTACATTTATTCACTCATATATTGTACTCTGTCTCCACATGTCAAGAACTGCACTGTGTGTTATGTGTTCTGAAAGATACGAATTAGATAAGTTGAGTATGTCCCTTAATTGGATTTAGTAATTTTCGAGTTTCTTAAATTCAGATAAAGTTATCTCAGGCTTGGATAAGTCACTTTAAATTGTATTTATGCTTTTGAACAAATGAACATAATTTTAAAGAGCCAGTTGCCAAAAACAGAGATCAAGTTAGTCTTACACTGTTATACTTTCTTATTTTACTTTTTTTTTTTTCTTAAATTGCCCAATGTAAAATTTCTGACTGAACTGTCCTGGCATGTGTCTAAAGTGTGCTTTTTTAATTTTAACCCCCTTGAAGAAATCTTCTCTTATGTTTACTAATATAAATATAAATGTTAAGTGTATTTCATTTACACACATTATCCTCTTTGTGCTTTAGAATTGAATTCCAGATGTCCTATTAAGGGGCACATATATGATTATGGAAAATTATTCTATTGAAAATAACAGTAGTTTTTATAATGATGTAAATCTGAGAAAGCAAAAGAAATTGAGGTTGGAAAACAGATGTAGTCACTAAAAAACTGTGTGCACATGGTAAACTGGTTTTTAGCAAGATTCAAATAATGCAATCAGTGGGAATTTGACTAGTCCGTGGAGTTGTCAAAGGCATGTGGGATGTACGAATAATAGCTAGAAATTTGTTGTGGACACGAGGCTATTAAGCTTGTCTCCTGCTGCATTCAATATGGTAGTAAAAACTATTATTAAATAACTGATTTTATAGCAACTGTTAAAATTATTTGGCCAAAGTATAAATTAAAGTTTATGACGGATGCAAATGTATGTCTTAAGATGTAAAATACTAATTTAGGTTCCTTTCCCATTTTAAAATAACCACTCAGACGAAAGAACAGTGATTACCAAAATAAGAGCAAATTAATAAGGCTGCCAGGAAGGCTTCACAAAAGTCTGAAACAGTAAATGTGACTTTGCTTTTCAAACACAGAATCCCACAATTATCAAGGATCTCTTCCCTAGCTGAGTGCATATAACTCACATCAGCAGTAATGGGGTTGACACACGTGAAATCCTGAGGACCAACTAAAGGGCACAAATGATAGATCTGATCCCCCAGACCCTTCTGTGCCACATGCAGATGTGTAGAGGGTCGGTGGACACCCACCACGTATGGAAAGGTGGAACTGATTTGGGCCGCCTGGGTGGCTCAGTTGGTTGAGCTTCGGCTCAGGTCGTGATCTTGCAGTTGGTGAGTTCCAGCCCCGCTTCGGGCTCTGTGCTGACAGCTCAGAGCCTGGAGCCTGCTTTGGATTCTGTGTCTCCCCCTCTCTCTCTGCCCCTCCCCCACTCAAGCTCTCTCTCACTCTCAAAAATAAAATAAACATTTAAAAAAATGAAAAAAAAAAAAAAAAAAAGAACTGTAACTCATTAACCAAATGGTGTTGGTTAACCTTTTAGCCTTTGTTTACACCTAAGCAGGGCCTGAAATAAAACCTGTCCATTTACAAAAGACAAAGTTCTTTAGCAAATGAAAGGGCTCACTGAATGTGACATTCTATGTATCATTGAAGCTTTCTGGAAACGACAGATTCTCAGGCCCCACCTTGTATTTTCAGTCTCCAGGGCTGCGTGCTGAGTGTGGTATTTTCTAAAGTTCCCCAAGTGAGTAGAGGCTTGGGGGTCCGGGCAGGGTGTGAGAAACTGTAGCAATCCCCTGGAATCTAACTTGGTATTTGGCAAAAAGTAAACACATTATGTATATTTAAGGAGAAATCCATTGTAAGGAATATTTCTAAGGACATGTACAGTTCAGGAAGCGAAAATTCTTAGGAGCATAAAGGAAGTTGGAAGATACTCCAGAAGTCCTAGAATCTGAGTTTTAATAATTAATCTGTCTGATTGTTGCCTGGGAGAGGTTTGAAAAGATTCGTGAAGGCTCTCACCTCACTACTGAATCCAAATTTCTGAGAACGGGGCCTGGAAACCCGTATAGTTTAAAATTTTGAAAACACACTTTAAGATTTGAGAATTCTAATTTTTCTCACTAAACGTCCTTGTTCTTTCAGTACTGCCTCAAATGGCATGGTTTCCTGCCGTTCATCACCAGGTCACTGTTTTTTTGGACCAAACATCGTTTACTTGAGTCTCACTGCAAGTACAGTGACCACTCTGGAGATGAGGTCCAAGGTCCTTCCTGCAGGCCTGGACTCTGCTCATCTGTCCAAGAACCATGATTCAGTTAACTCTCGTGGTAACTTTTTCACATTTTTGGCTCATGTCGATCAAGAAATTAACCAAAATTGTTTGTTTGCTTGTTTTTTGAGAAAGTGCCGTTAGTCCATAGTTTCCTCATCTTGGGTTTGTGAAGCTAAATGTTAATCTACAATAGAGGCCACTTCAAATTGGTTTCATTAGATTTAGTTCAAGATCCAGCTTGTCGGTTTCATTTTGGATTCGGTCATTCAATATATAATCTTTGTTTCTCCCAGTTCATGTTGTTAGGATGTCCTTGGAACCACAGTAGAGGGGACGGCCATCTTGCCAGAGCAAACCAATGAAAAGCCCCTAGTAGCGTGCCAGAACAAACTGGAGGTCAACCAATCACCCAGGGACAGCACGACCTGACAGGAAAAAGGCCCACCCGGACCTAAACCCGGAACCGCTGCAGCTTAAAAACCCCACCCCACCATACCTGGGGGCGACTTCCCTGACTCCTCTCTCTCTCCCTGAGTCACGGAACCTTGCCCCAGACCTTAGTTCCCAAATAAAGCCTTTGACTGCTAAAATTTTTTAGCCTCTGACTCCTATCTTTACCCTGCCTTACACCTGACCCTAACACATGTCACACTTGAACTTGACAAATATACCATTCTAGCCTGATTTAAGTTATTAACAAACACATCAAATGAAAAACAGCCTAGCGATCCCCCTCTGGATAAACACTGGTGGTGAGCCCCCTTAATCTAGTTTTCACCTGGTCACAAACCTGCCACTCGTCTACCTGCCTAGCCCAGATTCCTCCATCTTGTCAATAGAAATGCTGGAAGAAACTTTTTATTTTTTTTTATTTTTTTTTTTAATTTTTTTTTCAACGTTTATTTATTTTTGGGACAGAGAGAGACAGAGCATGAACGGGGGAGGGGCAGAGAGAGAGGGAGACACAGAATCGGAAGCAGGCTCCAGGCTCTGAGCCATCAGCCCAGAGCCTGACGCGGGGCTCGAACTCCCGGACCGCAAGATTGTGACCTGGCTGAAGTCGGACGCTTAACCGACTGCGCCACCCAGGCGCCCCTGGAAGAAACTTTTTAAAGGCCATCTTCTAAAAATTAAATCTTGAAAGCTACATTGCTTCACATTATTCCAAATCTCTGTCCCTGCAACATATATTTTACCGTATATGCTCAGAATATTTTATATCACAAATATTCATTGTCAATAGGTAGAACAAATACAAAAGGTAAATTAAGTCGTCGATGGATAATTTTTTAATTTTTTAAAAATTATCTTCTTATCCTATAGAACTTTACCAGTGTGAAATTACTTACGATTCTTTTTTCTAAACTTTCACCAACGTACACGGTCTCCTCTCACGACAAGATTCTAGCTGGTCGAAAGGTTACGGTGTCTGACAGTAATTCACTGAGGTACCACATTTCAATTGCTTCGGCACATTTCAATTAGGAAACCTTTGAAGTGAGAAAGGAAAAGAAATCGAGTGGGAGTCAGGTGATGTGGAAAGAAAAACAGCATGAAAGGAGAGAATAAGAAGCATTTCTGAACAATGGAAAAAGTAAAAAAAAAACAAAAACAAAACACCCGACAGCACTCAGGAACAACTTGATTCTACCTTCCGCTCAGAGTCAGTGTTCCTAAAAGGCACACACATGTATTCCAAAATATTGGGTTTAAGTAGAAATTTTCCAATCCCCTGTGATTATGAAATGGGCCTAATGCGAGGTATTTTTCTGGAAGATACACTTTAATAGTGGAGATGTAATTTATGCTAGTCCTTTTCTAGGCAAAATTTTACAAAATCTGGCTTAAGCAAAAAGGGAATTTACTAGCTCAAATAACTTGATGTCGAGAGGCTGGCCTACCTGAGACCCTGAGAGACACCAGAAAGTATATCGTTAGGTCCCCACTCCTTCTGTATTAGGCTCCACTTTCTCCTTCTGGTCCTTCTCAGGCAGGTATTCCCTTGGAGGCAATATGTCTGCAGGATCATACGCTCAGCGCCTGAGTCCAGAATAAAAATGACGTTTCCTTTCATTACTTCTGCCCAGCTGTAGTAGGCTGAACAATGGCCACCCAAAGATAAAAGGTCCTAATTCCTGAGACCAGGAAATACTATTTTATAATGGAAAAAAAGTCTTTGCAGATATGATTATGTTAAAATTTCTTGGGGCGCCTGGGTGGCTCAGTCGGTTGAGCGTCCGACTTCGGCTCAGGTCATGATCTCACAGTTCGTGGGTTCGAGCCCCGCGTCGGGCTCTGTGCTGACCGCTTGCTCAGAGCCTGGAGCCTGCTTCAGATTCTGTGTCTCCTCCTTTCTCTGCCCCTTCCCCGCTCATGCATTGTCTCACTCTGTTTCTCAAAAATAAATAAATGTAAAAAAAATTTTTTTTTAAATAAATAAAATTTCTTTCTTTTTTTTTTTTTGAGAGAGTGCACACACACACACACACACACAAGCAAGTGGGGTTGGAGCAGAGAGAGAGGGAAAGAGAGCATCCCAAAAAGGCTCCACGCTCAGTGTGGAGCCTGATTCCAGGCTCAATCCCATGACTGTGAGATCATGACCTGAGCTGAAATCAAGACATGGATACTTAGCCAACTGAGCCACCCAGGTGTCCCACGAATCTTGACATGGGAAATTACCCTGAATTTTCCAGGTGCACTTTAAATGCAACCACAAGTGTCCTTATAAGAAGAAGGTAGAGGGAGACTTTGCACACACAGAAGAGGAAAAGTAATGTGACCATGGAGGTAGAAATGGAGGTGATGTGACCACACGTCGAGGAATGTCGGCAGCCGCCAGAAGCTGGAAGAGGCAAGGAGCAGATTCTCCCCTAGAGCCTCCAGAGAGAGCATTGCCCAGCTGACACCTTAATTTTGGCCTTAGTGAGATAGATTTCAGAGGAACTGTGAGTGAGTTTTCTGTTGTTTTCACCAGGTTTGTGGGAATCCTTTAGAGCGGATGCAGGAAACCAATACAACAGGTTCACTTTGATTTGACCATCCTGAATCACACGACAAACGGAGCCAATCACTGAGAATGGACAAGTCAGTCCGGGTCATCCCTTTTGTTCTTAGAACATGGGCAAATGAACTCCAAGTGCAGGAGGAGGGGAAGACTGCTCAAAAGCAAAGCATATCTGCAAATAGACACTGGTTGGGGAAAGGAGGCCAAAAACATCAGATATCCATTTCATGTTTGAAAAGAGAAGACAGAAGGAGGTGCAAATTAATATTTATATGAAAGACTATTATAACAGTGCCCTTGAACTTGTTTTGTTGCTGTGATTATGTTGTTAAGCAGCATACAATCACAGATACACTTAGTTGAACAGACATCACTTCCTAAGAGCAGATTTGTTTTTGCTGCCAATCACTGGACCTTCTCCAGCTCCAATGTATCTTTTTTGGAAGAGATGTGCATTACGATCACACATATTATACTCCATATAGAAAAATACTATGATATTAAGATTAAGATTTATTTGCTTTCAAATATTCCTTCAGATTGTGTCTAAAAAACTGTATCAACAGTGTTTGCTAGAGTAGGAGCTTGTTCCAGAGTGTGTGGTGTGAAGTCTATGATACTTTCCACACCTCTTTGGGGATTAAAACTGACAGGCCTATGAAGACAGTTCAAGGATGGCTGGGCCTCTTATTAGCTCTCTGACCTTGGCTACATGACTTACACTGTCCTAATCCCAATTTCTTTATATGTAAAATGAGAATACATAATTGTGCAGGATCTATTTTGAGAATTATTTTTAAAATAATGTGTGAAAACATCTAACAGGGTGCACAGCACGGAATAAGATGCTAATAGAGTTCCCTGATAAATCTGTAACCTGAGCAGCACAGTTTAGGTCACTATTCCTATAATTTGTCCTTCCTCACCCAGACTGAAGCTCTCCCAATGACTCATTTCAGCTTCAAAAGATCTACCTCTCATTTCCATTTGGCTTAGCAAGTTGATTCATAGGAGAGCCTGATGTCAAGTGCACCTTTAGACATTTTACCATATTTCCACCTTTTTGAAACTTTGTAAAATTTAAAGTAAGATCAGTTTCAGTGCTGAACCATGCAGAGCTCTGCCAGCTTATTTATTCCCAAACTGTTTTCAACGCTGACGAAATTTCTTTGCTAGGACGGAATATCAGTCTCCCCAACCCGAGATGGCTCATTTGCCTTTCTTTTGAAACAGCCAGATTTTATTTTGAAGGTTTAAATTAACTGAATCTATTAATTTTCCCTTAGCCTTTTCATTATTTACTCTCAAAAACTCTTGTGGATAAGTCAGGCATAATTTCCCTTTATGTAATTTTGCTGGAGGGCAGAGGAAAACTGACATTGTTTGATCCATGGGGAAGAAATGTCCTCACTTAGGGCACAGATTAGCCCCTGCGTTCATTTGTTCCTCTGCCTGTGAGCCAGCGTCTCCCCTACTGAGCAATACTATGGCAACTCTGAATTTGCCCTTGGGCCATTTGGGGAAATTGTGGCCAGCCTGGGCAAGTTTGGGGGTTCGTATTACTACATCTTTGCCCAGGAACTTTTAGGAATTAATTGCCAGGCCCTCATAAGCATTTGATTGCCAACCACTGTTAGCTGATGAATATCTGTTTGTATTCAGAGGCGTCGTCATTTCAAACATAAACCATATCTAAAATGACTACATTTTACTGGGCTTTAGGGACTTAGGGAGACACAGAGGTGGAATACAGAAAGAAGACTTTTATAGACATAATTTAAATGTTTGCTAAAATTCAAATAATGGAAGCCAGAAACTCCTTAATGAGAAATGTTATCTACCTAATATTTATAATTTGCACCCTGTTGAGTATCACGATGTTTCAAATGTGAATACCATGCATTCTGGAAATAAATAGGCCAGCACCCCAAATTTTACAAGTGACGGGATTGTGAGCAACTGTCTTTTATGAGCAGTTTTCAATTTCTTCTTTTTCCCTAAGCATAGTCCCTAACATTTTCATATTTAACAAATATATTCACAATATGAAAAACAGGCATACCTCATTTCTTGTGCTTTGCCTTTCTATGCTTTGCAGATATTGTGTTTTTTACAGACTGAAGGCTTGTGGGAACCCTGACTCCAGCAAGTCTGTTTGCAGCATTTTTTTGCCCGGATAGCATTTGCTCACTTTGTGTGTCTGTGTCACGTTTTGGTAGTTCTCATACCTCAAACTTTTTCATCATTATTATATTTGTTGTGGGTGATCTGTGAGCAGTGATTATGGCTTACTGAGAGCTCAGATTATGGTTTGCACTTTTAACAATAAAGTATTATAAAGTTTTATATTCATACAATAAATGCAATTGTCCCTTACTTAACTAACATTTGCAGCATTTATTTTTTTGGTGGGAGGGGAGACACTACCTTAGAAATTTATACCCATTTTCCCAATCATCTTTTTTTTTTTTTTTTTCATCGTTTGGCCAACAGGCCGTCCTTTTGACTCACTTCCAGTCCTCACCAAAAACTGTTGTATTCTAGTACCCAGATGGAAGGCTTACATCAATGGGAAGCAAGAATGATGTTAACTAAAAGAACACCAATTTACATTTTCACTTGGCTCTTCTAAGAGTCTGACTTTACTGCTAAGAGCCCAGTTGAGACCGAGATGAAAGAGCCCTTTGAATGGTGAGGAATTAATATCATGGACATAGAGACATTCCAACCGTAGCCCAAAGTGTCTGTAATTCACAAGTGAATGTGAGTTTGAGAGGGTAGAATATTCATAAGTATGTTATCTCTAAGGTTAAATAATACAAATATGGTTCAAAGGGGAAAAGGGCAGGGCAAAACTCCCTTAGATAAAAAGGGATTCTGTAAAGCACTGTGAATGATTGTAAAATATGGGAACTTAGGATTTAACAAAGCAATTGCCATGGTTAAGTCCGTTTCCAGTGAATAAGTGATACACTCATATGGTTACCAAGTAAGCAAGCCAAGCAGAAGGACAGTACCATTTCCATGGAGGGATCTTGGGGTTGTTGCCTTCTTAGCTGGGTAGAAAAATTCCAAGCCCTAGAAGAGAAGATATCCAATGTCTTCTGAATGTCAGCCAGTGTCATCTGAGACCATGACAAGAAGGACAAGATTAGCCAGTGGCAAGCACAGATAAGAAACCACGCACAGTAATTAAAGTTAGCAGATAAAATAGGCTTTGTTACTTGAAGGCACAATAGACCAAAATGACAATTTTTTTTCTTTTTATTTATTTAAAAAAATTTTTTTTAAGTTTACTCATTTTTGAGAGAGACAGAGAGACAGAGCCCGAGCAAGGGAGGGGCAGAGAGGGAGGGAGACACAGAATCTGAAACAGGCTCCAGGCTCTGAGCCGTCAGCACAGAGCCCGATGTGGGGCTCAAACCCACAAACTGTGAGATCATGAACTGAGCTGAAGTCAGATGCTTAACTGACTGAGTCACCCATGTGCCCCCAAAGTGACAATTGTTTATATCCTATCGCTCTAAAGTCTTCCAGTGTATGTAATGACTGAGCAGAATGGAAAACTTTTTTTATTTTTAAGTTTATTTATTTTTGACAGAGACAGAGACAGAGAGAAAGGCAGAGACAGAATCCCAAGCAGGCTCCACACTATCAGGGCAGAGCCCAATTCGGGGCTTGAACTCACAAACCATGATCATGACCTGAGCTTAAATCAACAGTCAGAAGCTTAACCATCTGAGCCACCCAGGTGCCCTGAAAGGTTCTGAGCAAAAATGGAAACTCAAACTGATTGGAAAGTTTATTTTCTATTTAGTCATGATGAGAAAAATAAATTTCTATTAAATGTATTGATCAAAGTTTGATGATTATAAAATTTACTCTGCCTTGGTGTGAGTATTTTTTAATGTTTTCCCACTTTTATTCCAATAAATTAATATAAATGAGTATACATATTTATATCATTATTTTCATAGAGTTACATACATAAAGAAAGATCACAATTAGATACATCATGTACATTATTCTTGCTTATTCTTACCTGTCCACACCTGAAAAATCTTAATCAGTGATCTTTGTAACCAAAGCCTGACTCCATCATTCACCCAAAGGGAGTCTGGGCCACATATCAGAAATGGAGTGTAGTTAATCTTCCTGGTTTTATCAGTGTGGTCTCTAAGCTAGCAAGCCCCTTAGGAAGGGATCTAAGTAATTCATTCTCTGTGATCTTTTTAATCAAAACTAAAAGACTTAGACTTGAAGAGAACGGCATAGAATTTTTAACCCACTTTGGCCATTTTTTTACATTGTTCTTACATCCTTTATATTCTGACTCAGAATCTATTCCTTTCCATTCGATCGGGCTGCAAACCAGTAGACCTCTAATGTGAAATAAGAGTTCACCGCAGCATGGAGATAAAGCTCCAAGTGTGGCATGGTTCCAAAGAGAAACTTCTATTCAGTTTAAATATCAAAAGAGACTAAACTTGGCTTCCACATATACCACATCTATAAAAGACACACTTCCATATTAAGTCATCTTTTGTAATTTTAGGTGAAATTCTTTGTTACCGAAATAGGCTCAGAGTTCTAAGACTGGCCTTACAGAGGGCCTTTGTTTCTTCCCAGGAGCTGAGTCTATAACCCATATGGGTGCCCTTGACTGCAGAATGATGCCTCCTTTAGGATGCACACACTGTCAAGGCCTGCTCTGGCCATGGGTAACAGGGAGGACCACTAATGTACCACCTACAGATCTACTTAATCATGCTTCAGGTTTTTCGTTTTTCCCTGTCCACACTTCTTTACCTCCTTTTCCTTTCTCCCTTTGTCCAACTGGCTAGGAGTAAGTCTTTACATAGTAGGCATACCTAAATTAGGCCTCATTTCCAGGAATGCTTAAACCAACCCTCTACTACTGAGCGGTCTTCTTACCATATGGTTTCTTCATAGAGACAGAGCTGTAAAAACATTATCATCAAAATAAATAGATAAATAAATAAATAAATAAATAAATAAATAAATAAATAAATAAAATCAGAAGGGTTTCCTCTTACCTTATTATTGAATGTTATCACTTTTTGGAGGTGATTGTGTCCATTTGCTCCTTTCTTTTTTGTTCCTACAATATGTGCAAATACTGGGAAGACACATACAAATAAGAGTAACACAGGTTGAAAAGTGATATGAAAAGGGCATGACCAAGCAAAAGGAAGGAGAATTTAAATTAGCAGAGGGAAGACAGAATTGATGAGAAAACCAAAAGGGGTCACTTGAGGTAGGCCTTAACAAATGGATAGGGATATTTAAGTCACCATCTGTCTTTGTATTTTTCTGATGTCAATGTTGGAAACATAAACGGGGTGTGTGTGTGTGTGTGTGTCAGGGTATAAACGGTCAGACTTTAAATTCAAAAGCTGAACTGTGTTGTTCTTTCATCTCCCCAACTCCACAATAACATCAAAAACGAGCTGCCTTATAGGCCCCAGGGGAGGCACACTGGATTTGAAGCCCCTCATAAAGTCCTATTCTCATAGTTTTCTCCCTTTTTGACTTGTCTCTCAGCTTCCTGGAAAAGCCCTATTCACAGGGTGTTGCCATTATTTTACCTGACACAGAACCCCAAGAGCAATTTTCAAAAATAACCATCAGTAATTGTCTAATATCACCTCTACTTGAGGCTGTGATACTTCACAGTTGGGGCAGACAAGAGGTGGCAAAAAAGTGAAAAGGCCGTTCTGGGGAATGAGATGTCCAAAGGGGCTTTGAAACACTTTGTCATGCCCTTGGGGATGTTGAAGGCCACACACAGGGGTAGGGCTGTGAGCATGTCTACCAAAGATCTGAGAGAATGGTAGTCTCTAGTCTGTGGTTCTTGAGGCTTTGCATAAGCAGAAGAACAAGGCTAAGGCAGACTGGTGGAGGTGTTCCCAAAACACACACACACACACACACACACACACAGAGCCCCTCATGAAAGGGTGGAAAATCTGTTGGTGCAAACCAATTGTTTCAAGCCAATTGGCTGAGAAAGTCTCTGACCAACATCACCTGAGCACTAAACTAATTGAGCAGAGATTTCAGTGGCTGTGCCTCACAAGGAATACAGAATTAGTCCAGGAAAGTCATTAAACAAACAAGTAGAAAAAACAACAATGACAAGTACAACAAAAAACACTTTGTAACAATATGAAATTCTGCTGGGAGTGGGGGGGATAGCTTATTTCCAGAGTTACCAGATTATAGTATATAAAATGTGCAGGTGTTGATAGAAAATTATAAAACAGGAAAAGAAACAGGAAGGTGTGGCTGTACATAGAAAATAAAGCAGTCAACAGAACTGCCCCTGAGAGGGCCTAGATGTTGGCCTTACTAGACAAAGACTTTAAATCAGTTACATTAAGTATGTTCAAAGAACTAAAGGAAACAAAATCTAAAGAATTAATGTAATATGACAACTATATGTCAGTACATAGATAATAACAATACAAAGAAATTATCAAAAGAACCAAATAGAAACCCTGGAGTTTAAAAATACAACAAATAAAATTAAAAATCCATTAGAGGGTTTCTACAGTAAATTTGAACTGGAAGAAGAATCAGTGAACCTGAAGATATGTCTATTGATATTGTACAGTCTGAGGGACAGACAGAAAATAGAAGGCAGAAAAGTTAACAGAGCTTGAGAGACCTGTGATACAGCAAGAAATGTACTACAATGCACAATAAGAATCTCAGAAAGAGAAGAAAGAGAAACGGGGCAGAAAGAATATTTGAAGAACTAATTGCTGAAAATTTCCAAAGTTTGATTTAAAAGCCAACCTTCACATCAATAAAGCTCAGTAAATTCAGACTTGATAAATTCAAGGAGCTCTATACATAGATACCTGGTCAAATTGTTGAAAGACAAAGACAAACGTGAGAATCGCGAAAAGAGCCAGAGAAAAATGACTCATAATGTACGACAGATCCTCAATGCAATTAAGGGCTGTCTTCTCATCAGAAACTATAGAAACCAGAAAGCCCTTGGAAAATATATTTATGTGCTGATAGAAAAAGATTGTCAATGCAGTCTTATATCCAGCAACACTATGCATCAAAAATGAAGGTGAAATTAACATATCTTCAGACAAACAAAAACCGAAAATTTGTTGCTAGTAGACAACTTCCTGCCCTGCAAGAAATAATAAAGGATGCCATACAGGCTGAAGTGGAAAGGCACTCAACGTTTATTTGAATCCACACGAAGAAGTAAAGAGCGTGAGTAAGTGTAATTGTATAGGTAAATATAAGAGGCAATATAAGTGTATTTTTTGTAACTATTTTCTTCTATCTGATTCAAAAAACAACTCCATAAACAATATTTACAAAATTGTGTTGCTGGATTTATAATGCATAAAGATGTAATTTATATGCCAATTATAGCAAAAAGGAAGGGAAAAGGAATACAGATATATTTGAGCCAGTTTCTCTCAATTTTATTGAAACTTAGTGTTAAAACTAACTTGATTTAAGTTAACATTGAACTTATGGCATATAGTCAAAACAGTGCTTAAAGAGAAATTTATAGCTGTAAACACCTATATTTGAAACAAAAGAAAGACTTCAAATCAATGACCTAAGTTTTCACCTTAAGAAACTGGAAAAAGAAGAAAAAACTATACCCAAAACAAATACAAGGAAGAAAATAATAAAGATTAGCACAGAAATGAATGAAATAGAATATAGAAGAATAATTATGAAAATCAACAAATCAATAGTTACTTTTTTGAAAAGATCAATAAAATTGACAAACCTTTATCAAGACTGACAAAAAAAGGAAGGAAGGAAGAAGAAAAGAAAGAAAGAAAGAAAGAAAGAAAGAAAGAAAGAAAAGAAAGAAAGAAAGAGAGAAAGAAAGAAAGAAAGAAAGACTTAAACTACCAAAATTAGTAATGAAAAAAGGGACATCACTGCTGTCCTTACAGAAATAAAAAGGGTTATAAGAAGGGGTGCCTGGGTGGCTCAGTTAGTTAAGCATCCAGCTCTTGGTTTCAACTCAGGTCATGATCTCACATTTTGTGAGTTCAAGCCCCACATTCGGCTCCACACTGACAGTGCAGAGCCTGCTTGGGATTCTCTCTCTCCCTCTCTCTCTGCCTGTCACCCACTCATGCTTTCTGTCTCTCTCTCAAAATAAATAAATAAACTTTAATTTTTTGGGAAAAAAAAAGGTTTTTTTGTGGTTTTTTTTAATTCTAGTAACTATGGGGTGGGTGACAATGGATGACACACATGGAAACAGCGTGGACAGAAAACTGCATGATGATGGGGGGCCCTCCTCTACACACACACACATATATACACATTTACGTAGCATAAGGCTCAGAAGCTTGATTCAACATGGGGGTTGCTTCAGACTATTTGAGGTAGAGCCCGTGCTAGATAGGGCTGATGCTTCTATTAGAGTATACGAGAAAATAAAGAATTATATTATTTCTTCCACATTTGAGACCCACACATATTCCATTATTTTAACAAATGAAAATTCCAAACAATAAAGTCAATATCACTCATAATGATAACACCTAGAGTGATAGCTACCATCACTGTTATAGAATTATATCTACTTCCAGTCTTTGTCTGTTCATGTATTGTGTGTAGAAATCTCAGATATGCAAGAAATGCAATTTATTTTCCATAATTCACCTTAATTTTTATTTCTCATTCTACTGGCAGCAGAAACTAATCTCAGTCAATTCATGATTTTTCCCTGCCCTAGGATTGCATCTAAAAGTTCCAGGGAGCTTGCATAGAATTATACTCCTACCTGCCAGGTTCTCAATTGTTGGTCCTTGTAGGAATCATGACGACAAAGTCTCTCCCGGTCTGACTTCTCCCTCAGGAAACTTGGGCAGGTTGCCTGTGATGTTCTGGAGTTTTCAAGACCTGTTACGGTCCAAGGTCTTTCACCACAACTATGTCCCACCAGGGATAAGGGAAATTATGCTTCTTGATTTATACTAGAACTTGGCCCAGATTCACCATGTAGATATTTCTTCTTTTGTTTATTGGGCAAGGAAAAATTTGGGCCCTATCTAGCTCTCCCAGGTTTGGCCTGATTTGGGGACACAGGTTCCCTGTGAAGTCAGATCTCCAAACCTGTCAACGAGTTTTGTCATAAAACATCATTTCACTGTATGGAAGAAGCATAATTTGTAACCATTTTCATATATATTTATATCATTATTTTTTTACTTTACATTCATATATGTTCATTTGACTATATTTGTAGTGAAAGCTTTATCCATAGCTACTGTTATTTCTTTTTTTTAAATATATGTTCTTAAGATTTTTTATCTTTTAAGTAATCTCTACACCCAATATGGGGCTTGAACTCAAGACCCTGAGATCAAGAGTCACACATTCTACTGAGACAGCCAGGTGCCCCTCCATTGTTGTTTCTTTCAGAGAAATTCCTGGAATGACAATTTATGTGTTAAAGACTATACATATTTGGGGGCTTTTCTATATGTTGCCAAATCACACTCCAGAAATTTACCTTTCAGTAGCAGTGTATGAGAATCCCCACTTCCACACAAGGTAGAAGATTTAGCAATAAATTAGTTACACAAGTCATATCCTTATTATATATTTGTGTGCAATTTCTGCCGACTATTTATGATTCTATAAGCTAAAAAATACACTTTGATAATTTTTTAAATAACCAGTAGAAAACTACTAACATAGTTCAGGGTTGGAAATGAGTTTTGTTTTTTGTTTTGTTTTGTTTTGTTTTTTTAATGGCTAAAATGTGAGGTTGTTCATGAAACCTGTGGCTAAGAGGTCACTTCTTGGCAGGGCTTCGACAAGGTTACTGAGCAGCCCTCCTCCTCCATTCATTGATATAGAATTTACTGAAAATAGAAAAGGTCCATAGCAACAATAATTACTGTTGGCTTTGGTAAGCAGAATGGCACTCCAGAGAAGTTCACACCCTGGATGTGAATGTGTTACATTCACAGGGACTTTGCAGATATAATGCAGATTATGAACCCTAAGATGGTGTGGACCATTTCCTGAATTATCCTGGTAACAGGAAGTCGGAGAGATTCCAAGTATGAGAAGGATGACTGCCCAGTTGTTGGTTCCTATATGTAGAAGGCCATAAGCAAGGATCAGAGACAGATATCTAGGAGCTAAGGGAAATCTCCAGCTGGCCGTGAGAAAGAAAGTGAAAACCTCACTTTACATCTGTAAGGAACTGGATTCTGGCAACAACTTGAATGGGTTTATAAGTTTACAAGATTCTTTTATGAGCTTCCACATGAGATCCTAGGCAGGTGATACTTTGATTTTCACCTGTACTTCTAACCTACATAATTGTAAGGTACTATATGTGTGTTATATTAAAATACTAAATTTGTGATATTGGTTACTGTCGTGGTAGAAAACTAATACATAGGCTGGATAAATAGATGAAAGAATATACATAAATGTATACAAATGAATGAATGAATAAATGAAACAAATGTTGTGGATTCCCAGATTCCCTTTGAATCATTCCTTTCACTCTGCAGATCCATGTCAAAGTTTTGTCCCATCAGTGGCTTCCAAGAGGAGACAATTATTTCTGACCTGTTATGATAAGATTTATTAAAATTTCTAGTGTGTAGTAGGTATTTTGTGCTTGTGATTTCTCATAATTATCATTTGAAGAATGTGAGCATTTCTCATCCAGTACACAAACCATTACTAGTCTCACCCAGTGAATTCAGAATTAAGCACCTGCATACATTCATTTTTTCTTCCCCAACAGGTATTTACTAGATTCCTGTTCTAAGTATAATTTTCTGCTAGGCTCTGAAGCCATTACAAAAGAAATATAGATAGCTTCCAAATGAAAAAGTGACTTATGTTCTAGAAGTCTATTTCTAAGGACTTTGGCACTCAGAACATATTTCCACATAGAAACTATTCTAAAAACATTGATTCTGCACCTAAATCAGCCTACAAAAGCTCATTCAACTCAAAAGTTACTTGAACTAAACCTAAAATAATTTAGCCGGTATTTATTTTTTCCATGGGGGGAAAAAGTTTCAATTCTTCAATTTGTCACGTTAGGAGCCCAACATTCTTCCCAGAAGAACTGACTCTGTCAGCAGTGATATTGTGCATCACAAGTTCTATTGAATAATTCACTTAGAAAAATCTTTGTTACATGTTTGCACCATCTTATTTTGTTTTGTTTGTTTTAGTTTTCTGTATCTACATAACCAGTTATCCTCATGTTGGATCACCTTGTTCTCTCTTCCATGTCCACTATCTTCTCTCTAGTTGCTTTTATTACCTCCAGATTCTGTAATTATCATTGTTAATTCTGACTATCTATACAGCTGACACCTTAGATATTTCATTTCCTAGAAATTCTAAATGAGAAATAAATGACAATTAGTGCTACTGAGAGGTCAGTGCTCAGACACAGATTCCAAGTTTCCTTTACTTTTCATGTATTATCATTGGTTAAGGTGGTGATACTCATCAGAAATTATCTGTGATAAGACATCCCAAACATGCCAAGCAATGTTTTCCTACTTGGAGACAAGTTATGTATGTGTACCTGGACATTCCAATAGGTAGGTTGATACATAACCTACAAAATGTGGTATATGGAGAGAAGTGATATGGTATAGACAGAGATATCAGTTACATACAAAACTTGTGGAACGGACAATAAATATTTTAGGAGTTAAGAAAATAACTTTTAGGAGTTAAGAAAATCAAGCTCGTGCTTGATTCAACCACTCAACAATCCCCAAATGTATGGAAAATATCTTTGCCTATAATTTTATCTCTTCCTATAGATTGCTTTTCCCCCATCTTTGCCATCCCTATATATATAAATTTTACATGCCTTTATGACCCAACATATATGCACACTTTCTAGGAAGCATTCTCTGACAACCCCATCTTGAGGGATTCCTCTCATTTCCCCTGGCAACCCATCACTACTTTTCTTACCATGTAGTGGAATGCAAATGGATAGGTGTGTTCAGAAAACTGCAAGGATGGACTGTAAAAACAATTGTTTAAGCAAATTATGAAGTAAGTTGAGATTTCTATAAAAGAAGCAGGGAGAACACTTTAGATGTGATGAAGGTGGTAAGAGAAGATGTTGAACAAAGGCATTGAGGCTGGAAGTCAGAGGGATGGCTTTCTGGGAACAGAGGATTCCTACTGAAAATGGCAGGAGGTAAAATGTTCAAAAGTAGTTGGGGAGCAGATGGTGTGGGGCCTTTCACAAGGCCTCAGGGATGAAGAGCTTGGACTTCATCCTGAAAGCAATAGGAAGTCATCAAGTGCACTGTTAAAGTAGGCATTTAGGAAGATTAATTTGACAGTGGTATGTAAGATAGAGGCAGGGAACTTATTAAAAAGATATTTTAGTAATATGAAAGTAGCAGGTACAAATTCTAAAGGTCTTAGTCAAGTGTGCAACAACAAAAACAAGACCCATAACTGTCTTCATTTTCTATAATTCATTTTAACTTCTGGAGCTCAGCTCCACTTTTCTTGCTGGATAAAATTTACTCGAGTCACTTCCAGGTAAAACAAGTCTTATTCTGTGTTTTTTTTTTCAGGGTGTTTAACTCCATCATTTCAAGATAGGGTGAAAGGAGTGGGAAGATAGACAAAAGAGATGTTCCATTTAACTTTCTCCACACTATGGTGAAGCCTGTTCATGATTTCACTCATCTTGTGGTCCTCTGCATAGGCATGGGACAGACACTGGGAGCAGAGACTGTCCACACAGAATCTTCCTTCTGAGATGTGCCCTTATTCAGATGGTGAGGACTTTGCAGGTCCCTGTCTTAGACGATCTCAGTGTTCAGAACTAGAGGGCCATGGGAGATTTCCGATACCATCCACACCACTCCAGCTCATGACACTAGGTAGACTGTCTCTGGCTAGCATCTAAATGCATCCATGTTACCATTTTCACCTGGCAGGTTCTTCTTAATGATGGCAGCATGAGAGGAGGAAGAGGGGAATTTGTCCCCACTCTTACTGTCTGCTAGCTCCCAGCCCTGCTCCAACAGAACAACTTTCTTTGCATGGGTCCCCAAACATAAATAAGAGGATTGGCAGTGTCCTCTCTCAGGCCTCGTCATGAGGGGGCAGAAGCAGGGCACCACTCTTACACTTGTATTTATTTCTTTTTTTCTGGCAGCCCCTCCCTTGATTGCCCTCTTTTCCAGCTTGGAGATTCTTTCTTTAGACTAGGTGGGAAAGTCACACATGTGGATTGAATCTATCAGTATCACCTCTAAGATTTTGAAATTAAGAATAATGACTTTCCACTTTTGCTGGTTCTGCATGAAGTCCACAGTGGCAATGGGTGCCTGTCTAACGCTCATCTGGAGGGGGGGCTCTTAGGGAGTAAATGAGTGACTTAGGTGGAATAGGAGTGGGGCGTGTGTAATCACATCAATTTGTACTTGGAAATACTTTGTCACCACATAATTGTGATATCTTCAAGGCCCAGACTTAGGTGAAAGGAAGAATAAGAAGGAAAAATTAATTGGATGGGATTATTGTTAGCCTATGATGGAGATAATTCAAAGAAAGTTTTTATGATTTCAGGCCTGAGTGGATGGAAAATGAACAAAGTTGAGGGGATTAGGAAAAGAATGACAGACAGACAGACATACTAGTTGTTTATGTCTCTTGGCTAATATCCCTGAATCTGAATGACAGCAACACATGTAGAATGTACATTAATTTTATTAGTGATCTAAGATGAGCAGGCTCTAGAGTCTTAGTGAGTCCCCTAAATCCAACTCACTAAGTGGTTTAACCATGAGCATATCCATTCATTAATTTACCTTGAGGATAATATCTAACAGGATGACCATTAGTAGTCATTTGTGCCTGACTACTGGGCCAGTTCAATGGGAGTTTGTGCTTGGCCAACAGTTGGATCAGCAAGTTAATTAGTGAACATAGAATAAAGAACAGACTCAGCTGCAATTAGGGGTTATCCAACTACCAAATGAGACAAATTGCTCTCCTCGGTCCTAGGAATATTGCTAAGATATCCCTTACTAGCCTTTAGAATCAGCAAGATTCCTTCCCTAGAGATTGTGAGGACACACTGACAAATTCTACTATACTATTCATTTTCATACTTTTTATCTGTCATCCAAATCTTCTATCATTTCCTTATGACAGTTTGCAATTTCTTAAATTACTACTAATCTTCTACTAGTTACATTTTAAATTGATGGCTTCCCTTTTAGGGAAGCATGCTAAGACCCCTGGTGATATGTAGAAAACACCCTTGAATTGCTAGCAATACATTTGTGAATCATCTCTTAGGTGGCTTATTTCCTGCCATGATTCCTGCAGATGGCTAATCGTACCCATTTTGTGTTGATTCCTGTTCGCACTAACCTCTAAGCATGATAATATCTGACTCTGTCCTAATTTTAGGTAAAGCTTTTGGGGTTTTGTTGTTGTTTTTGCTGTTACCCTTAGTCTTCCTTTCTAAATTTCTGTATTTCTCGCATTTGCCAGAATTTTAAAAAGAAGGTGGTAGGGATTACTGCTTTCAGTTAAGGGTATATTGAGAATTTGATATGTATTCCATATTGAACTACTTAAAATAAGAATATGCTAATTACAGTCCTGTTTCTGCTCATACCACACTATCCATCAGTTATAATGTATTGAATGTACTTGCTGGTGTTTCTTTTTTCCCTACTAGACTTGGAGCTTCACAAAGACTGTTGTTCATCTCAGTGACTTACTTATCACAGGGACTCAATATATATTGAATAAACAAATATTAATCAATTCTACATTAAACAAAGGATATGTTAATTGTAGAGGCTTAAGGGGTTCAATACATAATGCATTGAACATTTTTCTTTCCTTCCCCAGTTTTGTTTTCCTTCCCTAATGAAGCATTAATACCCAGGAACTGGACAGATAGAGATAAAAATAATAGCTTCATCACTCTGTCCCAAGTGCTCAGAAGAGTTGGAACACATAAGTAGTCAATGACTATTTGGCTAATGAACAAATTTGTAAAAGCTAGGTTGAAGAGGGAA
Organism: Felis catus; assembly: GCF_018350175.1. Lineage (NCBI taxonomy): Eukaryota > Metazoa > Chordata > Mammalia > Carnivora > Felidae > Felis > Felis catus. The sequence continues at coordinate 36,726,630 of NC_058379.1, forward strand.
GCCTGGGTGGCTCAGTCAGTTAAGTGTCCGACTTCGGCTCACATCATGATCTCAGGGTTCATGGGTTTGAGCCCTGCGTCGGGCTCTGTGCTGACAGCTCAGAGCCTGAAGCCTGCTTCTGATTCTGTGTCTCCCTCTCTCTCTGCCCCTCCCGTGCTCACGCTCTGTCTCTCGAAAATAAATAAATGTAACAAAAAAATTAAAAGAAAAAAAAAGCTAGGTTGAAGAATGCAGCATAATAGACAATCCAATTGGCTTCCTGGTATTTCATTTTAGAATTCAAGTAACCCATCCAGTTCAAGGAAAATCTGGACACCCTGAAACATCTCCTGTAGAGATGGAAAGACTTCCACAGGAGCCTTCTCTAGGCCAGCTGGATCTGAGGGTGAGTGAGAGCTCGCCTAGCAGGGAAAGTCATCTTTCCTCTCAAGGAAAGGAGTGGGTGAGAAAGTGGGGAGAAGTCCCCTCATAGAATAAAAATAACTTAAAAAAAGAATAGAAGTCCCCTCATCAAAGGGGGATGAAGTGTCCTTTGTAACATTTCCAGCTTCTGGTTCCTGTAAGTCACTGAAAGTTAAGTGTATGATGTGTCCAGTCCTGGGGGACATAGGCAAAGAAACTGGAAGGAACTTGTTTTTTCCATTTATTTTACTGTGTTAAAATATATAACATAACATAAACATAACAAAATACATAATACAAAATACACATAAAATTTACCTACCTAAGTGCATTCATTTTGTTGTGCAGCCATTACAATCAGCCATCTCTAGAATCCATTTCATCCTGCAAACCCAAAACCACATATCCATTAAACAATAACTTCATATTCGCCCTCAGGCACAGGCCTTAGCCGCCACCATTCTACTTCCTATCTCTATGGATTTGACTGTGGCAGGAGATTTTAAAAAATCAGTATTATCACAAATAAATACTGGATTGGAGGGGTTAAGGGGCTATGGAGATGCCACTTAGATGTGTGCCTACAACAGGCTTCTTAACTCTAAATAACCCCAGAATTAAACTCACTCAAGCACCTGCCAACCACAGGTCCCTCCCATGCTCTTGGCCTCCCCGAAAGAAGCAGAGCAGCCTGGGATGTGAAGGTGCAGGTTAACCCATTCAGTGGACAGGCAGACCCTGAAGGGCGTCCAGAGGGGCCTGACCTGAGCATGTCAATCTTTCCCTCAAGTTATCCAGCGAGGTGTGACAAGTCTTCCCATGGAGGTGAAGGTGGGAGAGGCCAGGAGCCCAACTCTGATGGAAGTCCCTCCATGGGTCCATAAGGCCAAAGAATGTCAGGAAATGTGGACAAGAGACCTGGGAACATGATCCTACCCTCACTCTAATCTTTGTCCAACCAGAAAGAGGAAGCCAAAGCCGAAGCTAGGATGAGTTGGGAGGACAATGACAATTAGCTGGAAGTTACATCACACTATGTTCATCCATCTAATGCTATAAATTTAAAAAAACAAAAACAAAAACAAAACTGACCACCTTTGAAGTTTATTACTGACAACTTTCACATATGTTTGTTTCTAAGTTGACTTTTTTTTTTTTTTGGTGTTACAGAAGGAGTGAGTCACAATTCTACAATCACAGACTAAAGAGATTACTATCCTCAAGAGGTCACTTTTTCAACCCAGAGTGAATCAGTGGCCCGTGTCAGCTGCTGTCTAGATAAGCAATGGTAAAGCATTTGCAGAAAACAGCGACAGAGCTGGGAGAGGGAGGGAAGAAGCCAAGCAGACTTTCCTTGTCTATTTTCAGGCCTTCCTTTCCCACCAAGAGTAATGGATACCTGAAACACTCCCTCGCACATCTTCAAAGTTATTCAAGATTGCGGCTGGAAGCTGAAGCCAAGAGAAGACATGCTCGGGAAAGGCATTTTGTATGGACTCTAATGAAGCAGGCATCTCTTTGTTTTAGAAAAGCTGATTGCTTCTGTTACCAACACACTGAGAACGGATAACCTAGGCCTTTATTTGAGTTTTGCTTAACTTTAACAGGCTGTCACTTTTCTCCGAAAGCTTTTAGGGTCTTAAAGATTTTTTTACACTTGCATTAGTTGGAATTCTCTAAAAGTCTAAGGTTGGGAATCTGACGAGCCAGCAGTGGGAGGGCTGACTTTTCTGGGAAAATGCCCAATGACCCTATATCTCTCAGACAATACTTGCACAGGTATTTAATCAGCTCTCCTGAGGTTTTTCTCGCCTCTTCTCAAAAGATTGTATTGCATTTGGCATTCCAAGAATCTTAAAGAGAATAAGTACCTTGTTGAGTCAATGATGTAAAAAAATATTTTGCATACGAGGAAGGCTGCTCCCACAAAATCTACTTTTGCAGGCCACCCATGGTGTCACAAAAAGATTTTCCTGACTGGTGGTCCTTAAATATAGTTCTTACACTCTTCTATCGAAACAGAGGATATTTCATCTTTACACAGAAACCAATGCTTTTATACCTTGAACATAACCCTGGGACAATAAGAATTCTTGCCTAAGACCTACTTTAAGCAAAACCAAGTAGAGTTTGCAGCTTCTCTGCTGTTCCATGCAGGTTTTCTGTCCTCTTCCTAGAGGATTCAGCTCTGTCAGCCTCTTTGTTCATTTCTCAGGCTGGGGAGGGAGGAGGGAGTATAATCTGATGAAGAAGCCCCTGCTGGATATCCTTCCTCCTATCCCAGAAGTAGTTTCCTGTTGCCCATCACCCGCTTATTTTCCAAGCCTTAGGCCCTGCTTATCGTTCTTTGGGCCCTTCTTAGGAAAACTCTAGAAAGCTGCAAGGATGCTGACCTGGTGGGTCCTGCTGGCAGATGCGTGTTGGCTCGGTAGGCCTGAATTTCAAAACTCTCGGAAGACAAATCTTCTTAGAAAGCATTTTATTCTCTTTAGAAGTACTGATTTTGTACAATTCCCTTATTCCCAATAAGGGATTATTTCACCCTTAGTGGACTTTTGAAGTGATCTGTAATTCAGCTAAATAAATAAGTGGTGATAGAAAGCAGGCTTAACACACGTGACTCTAGAATCACGTTAGTCATTTGAAAACTGTGGCTTTTAGGAGCGTGGCCTTTGCATTGATGTGGCCTATCAAGCCGAGACCAAAACTCATAAATAAGTAAATTGAGTAAATAAATAAAATGATGTCACTGATGACATCGTTTTAACTGTATAAGGTATATATTTTTTTCTAGGCTTGGATCTATTCTTTCTTTTGCAGGTAACTAAAAGTTGTCATTTAATATGAACATTATGCTCAGAGGGTTGGTATATTTGGGTCTCAGCCACTTTCTGCTGACTGTCATGGAGGCAGGTGACTTTTTGCTCTGATGAGCTGGAATAAGCATGGCAATTTCAGTAAAAAGAACGGCTTTGAAATTTTGCCAGTTTACATACTTTCTGTGGATATCAGTTTCCCTATTACTAAAATGAGGAAAGCAGGTTTTTCAAGAGTTAAATGGTTTAATACAGGCAAAAGCAGTTACTTCACTTCATAATCAAATCCAGTAAATATCAATTCCAACAGTGAACTGGGAGTCAGTTTTCCTGTTCTACTGGCCTCTCTTCTACTTCCTCACAGTGTGACTTTCAGACTTAAACATATTAAGCCTCCGTTTCCTCACCTGAGAAATGGGAACCTAGAAATGAGATAGTTAGGCACAAATTGTTAGTGTAGGGGCGCCTGCGTGGCTCAGTTGGTTAAGAGTCTGACTTTGGCCCAGGTCACTATCTCACGGTTCGTGTGTTCAAGCCCCGTGTCAGGCTCTGTGCTGACAGCTTGGAGCCTGGAGCCTGCTTCGGATTCTGGGTCTCCCTCTCTCTCTGCCCCTTCCCAGCTCATGTATTCTCTTATCCTTATGCTCTGTCCTCAGCAATCCCTAATCTACTGCCTGTGCCTACAGATCTTCCTGTTCTGGACATTTCTTAAGAATGGAATCATGTAATATGTGGTCTTTTTTGTGTCTCTGTATTCTTCCACTTAGCATAGTTTAATCAAGATGCATCTAAATTACAGCACGTATGGGTACTTTAATCAGGCAAAAGAATATTTCATTGTATGGATATACCACATGTTGTTTAACTGTTCTCCATGTATCCATTCAAATGTTGGGTTGTTTCTACCTCTTGGCTATGATGAGTAACACTACCATAAACACTGTGTAAAAGTTTTTTTGTGGACATATGCTTTATTTCTCTTAGATATATACCTAAGGAGTGGGATGGCTGGGTCTTACGCTAACTCTACGTTGAATAGTTGAAAAAAACTGCCTAGCCACTTTCCAAAAAGGTCGTACCGCTTCACATTCTCACTGGCAATATGCAAACGTTCTTAAGGGGTTTGGAACAAGTCGCCCAAGAATGTGCCACTTTGGCATGTGGATTATTTTGAGCAGAAGACAATCAAGGCCCAAAGGGCTCAGGAAGAGCTTTTAACCTCCCTTTTAATTGCCTCAGAGAATTTAGATAGAGGGCTTTGTTCAGGAAGAGAGCTATCACCGCAGGTAACTGCAAAGAGTATATGCTAGGGGTGCCTTGGTATATTAAGCATCTGACTTCAGCTGAGGTCATGATCTCATGGTTTGTGGGTTTGAGCCCCACCTCAGGCTCTGTACTGATAGCTCGCAGCCTAGAGCCTGTTTCGGATTCTGTGTCTCCTTCTCTCTGCTCCTCCCCCACTCGTGCTCTGTCTCTCTCTCCTTCTAAAAAATAAATAAACATTAAAAAAGAAAAAAAAAAAAGAGTACCTTAAGCTGGAGGAGCTCCATAGGGCCTGTTTGTTAAATTCCTTTCTGGGGCGCCTGGGTGGCGCAGTCGGTTAAGCGTCCGACTCCGTCACGATCTCACAGCCCGTGAGTTCGAGCCCCGCGTCAGGCTCTGGGCTGATGGCTCAGAGCCTGGAGCCTGTTTCCGATTCTGTGTCTCCCTCTCTCTCTGCCCCTCTCCCATTCATGCTCTGTCTCTCTCTGTCCCAAAAATAAATAAAAACGTTGAAAAAAATTAAAAAAAAAATTCCTTTCTGTGTCCCATTGTCTCTGCAGGGCACGGCAAATATTCACTTGCCAAACATTTGCCCTTCCCATCTTCCTGTGAATTGTCTTCCTTGCCTTTGAAGCCCCAGACCTCTTTACCCTTCCCCTTAGCTCAGGATGGCCTATAAACCTTAATTGCCTCATTGTCTTTGAACCCCTCATGTCTATGTGAGGCTCCCATACTTACAAAATTAAATTTGTTTTTCTCCTCTGTTAATTGGTCTTGTGTCAATTTAATTAATAGGCCAGCCAAAAGAATCTACAAGGGGAGA